>NC_041221.1:76086205-76102831 GCF_002837175.3 Physeter macrocephalus | reverse complement strand
TCATTATTCTGAATTCTTTTTCTGGAAGGTTGCCTATCTCCACTTCATTTAGTTGTTTTTCTGGGGTTTTATCTTGTTCCTTCATCTGGTACATAGCCCTCTGCCTTTTCATCTTGTCTCTCTTTCTGTGAATGTGGTTTTTGTTCCACAGGCTGCAGGATTGTAGTTCTTCTTTCTTCTGCTGTCTGCCCTCTGTGTTTATCTATTTTATATATAGTAATTTGTATCTGTTAATCCCAAACTCCTAATTTACCCCTTTCCCCTTTGGTAACCATAAGCTTATTTTCTATGTCTGTGAGTCTGTTTCTGTTTCATAAATAACTTCATTTGTATCATTTTTTAGATTCCACATATAAGTGATATATGCTGTTTGTCTTTCTCTTTTCTGACTTAATTCACTTAGTATGATAATAAGTCCATACATGTTGCTGCAAATGTCAAGATTTCATTCTTTTTTATGGCTGGATAATATTCCATTGTGTGTGTGTGTGTATATATACACACACATATATATGTGTGTGTATATATACACATATATGTGTGTATATATATACATATGTATATATATGTGTGTGTATATACATATATACATGTGTATATATGTATATATACACACTACATATTCTTTATCCGTTCATCTGTCAGTGGACATTTAGTTTGTTTCCATGTTCCATGTCTTGGCTATTGTAAACAGTGCTGCTGTGAACATTGGGTTGCATGTATCCTTTCAAATTATAATTTTGTCCAGATATGTGTCCAGGAGTGGGATGGCTGGATCATATGGCAACTTTTTAAGGAATCTCCATACTGATTTCCATAGTGCCTGCACCAGTTTAATTCCCGCCAACAGTGTAGGAAGGCTCCCTTTTCTCCACACCCTCTCCAGCATTTATTTGTAGACTTTTTACTGATGGCCATTCTGACCGGTGTGAGGTGGTACCTCGTTGTAGTTTGGATTTGCAATTCTCTTATAATTAGTGATGATGAGTGTATTTTCATGTACCTATTGACCATCTGTATGTCTTCTTTGGAGAAATGTCTCTTTAGAACTTCTGCCCATTTTTTGATTGGGTTTTGTGTTGGGGGGGTTCTTGTTGTTATTGAATTATATGAGCTATTTTTATGTTTTGGAAATTAAGCCCTTGTCAGACTCATTGTTTGCAAATATTTTCTCCCAGGTTGTCTTTTCATTTTGTTTATGGTTTCTTTTTCTGTGCAAAAGCTTGTACGTTTGATTAGGTCTCATTTGTTTATTTTTGTTTTTATTTCTATTACCTTGGGAGACTGACCTAAGAAAACATCGCTACAGTTTATGTCAGAGAATGTTTTGCCTATGTTCTCTTCTAGGAGTTTTATGGTGTCATGTCTTATGTTTAAACCTTTAAGCCATTTTGGGTTTATTTTTGTGTATGATGTGAGGGTATATTCTAACTTCACTGATTTACATGTGGCTCTCCAGTTTTCCCAACACCACTTGATGAAGAGATTGTCTTTCCTCTATTGTATATTCTCGCCTCCTTTGTTGAAGATTAATTGACCATAGGTGTGTGGGTTTATTTCTGGGCTCTCTGTTCTGTTCCATTGATCCATTTGTCTGTTTTTGTGCCAATATCATGCTGTTTTGATTACTGTAGCTTTGTAGTATTATCTGAAGTCTGGGAGGGTTATGCCTCCAGCTTTGTTCTTTTTCCTCAGGATTGCTTTGGCAATTGTGGGCCTAGTTCTTTTATGGTTCAATATAAATTTTAGGATTATTTGTTCAGTTATTCGAAAAATGTCTTGGGTAATTTTTTAGGGATTGCATTAAATCTGTAGATTGGGAATTCCATGGCAGTCCAGTGGTTAGGAACTAAGATCCCATAAACCGCATGGCACAGCCAAAAAAAAAAATCTGTAGGTTGCTTTGGGTATTGTGGCCATTTTAACATATGATTGAAATTTAAATTGGGCATTAAGCTTCCTGCCAGGGAAACAAAGGACACATGTTCTAATATATGACTCTCACTATTGTAAAGAAATAAGTATATCAGTTCCTTTCTTTCAAGAAAGTAAAGTTCTGAATGTTCTCCTCCCACTTCAACCAGAGTAGCTTCTGAATAATATGGTCTTAGAGAAAGAATTTCATGACCCCCTAAAATTTGGAAAACTAGAGGTGATCTTCCCTGAGTATCATTTCTTTGGGCTAGAGTTCTGATACAAACTGAATGACAGAAAATTCAATATATAGTCTCTGAGGAATTCCAAATGGAAGAGAATCCCAGGGGTATCTAGGCAAAGCAGACTTTTCTCCAGGAAGCAGCTTTGGAACTTTCCCAGCATTTATTTCCGCTATCTAAGTTGTCCTGTGAAGTTACATTTTGTGGCTTATCGCCCATCTTGATCACGAGTTTGGACAGTGCTGCTCTGTATTTGCCAGCATCTCCACTGAATAGTGACTGCTACTACTTTTGTGGCCATGAAACTTTCCCAACAAGTATTATAATGTCTTCAATAGAGCAGAAGGGAATAATCGACCACAAAGGGGCCTGGAAGTGATTTTAATCATGGAGAATGACTCTGCAAGATGACTACAATACCTAGCTAATGTGATATGTAGGGTTTTCTTTCACAGAACAGCAAATCAACTCAGTTCACTGAACAGACATGGTTGGTAAAGCATTCATGTATTTGTTGGATTCTAATAAGTTTTATAAGAGTGAAAGAATAATTCTGGCATATATGTAAAATATTAACATTTGAGGAAAAATAGCAACCATAGGATAGAAAATGGAAAAAAAAATCACAAAAAATAAAAATTTTAAATGTAAATACCATGCAAGAACCACTAATATATGCTCAATAAGATGCCACGATAAAAGTCTTCTTTTATAGAGTGAACTAAGTGAACTGAAGCATGTTTTTGGTATTCATGATAGTGTCTAGAAGGAAAACCCACCAACCCTTAAAACAAAAAGACAATGATTTAAGTGTTCTCTTTATTCTCCCAATTATAATGGGTTCCAGAGTGTTTTAGGGAAAACTTCAATTGTAAAAATACTCATAGAATGGGCAAAACAGAGAACAACTATAAAAAGCTAGTGATAGGCACAAAAAGCACAAACCATAGAAGAAAAGATTAGTAAATTTAGACATTAAAACTAAAAATGTGTCTTCATCAAAAGATACTATAAAAATAATTTAAACTTTTCATCAAAAGACAAATAATAATAATAATAAATATTAATATAGTGCTTCCTAGATGTGAGGCACTGCTCTAAATATGTTACATATTTGCTTAATAATACTTAATATTATTACTTAATAACAATAATACATACTTGCTTAATAATATTACCTTCATTTAACAAATGAGGAAATTGAGGCAAAAAGGATTTTTTTTAAGTGAAAAACAAGCCATGGACCAGGAGAATATCACACACACACACACACACGCACGCACAGAGAATATCTGCAAAACAATAAACAGAATAAAAATGACCCAATGGAAAAATGGGCAAAGGGGATGAACAGAAGAGGAGACCCAGCGGTCAATAAAACATAAAAGATGCACAATCTCAGTAGTAATCAGAGAAATGCATAGTAGAACAGTGATGAGACAGCATTCCCAGGGCATCCAACCTGCAATCAAGACTGACAATACTGAGTACTGGTAAGAATGTAGAAGAACTGGAACATCATTATGCTGGTAGCAGCAGCAGAAATTCGCACAACCACTGTGAAGAACAGTACGACCTTATCCAGTAAGCTTGAACAGGCTCAACTGTTAAGATTCAGTAATCCCACTCCAAAATATATATTCTTGAAAATATAAGCCCATGAGCATAAGGCGACATGGGCAAGAATGCCCACTGAGCCGTATTTATGATGGCTAGTTATTGGAAACCATCTTAATTTCTACTGATAGGAGATAAACTGTAATTGATTCACATGCTAGACTAACTCACAGCAGTGAACATTAGTGATGGGCACCTGCCAGACCGTGTCTCTGTGAACCTCCCCCAACCCTCTCCTCATTGCTTCCTGGGTTTACCAGACCCTTCACTTCACATGGTCTTACTGTGAACAGGGCAAATACAATTAATTGTCTTTCTGTTTATTAAATTATGGGGTTTTTTCCCCCATATTTTCTCCCTCAGATTACCCAACACTTTTTTTTTTTTAATTGGAGAGTCTTTAAATCCTTCAGTCACATATTTATAAACAATTGCTTGCTTTACCTCCAGAGGGCTAATCACATCCACGGTGTACACGTTTGCTTGTTTTATTCTGTGGCAGCCTTATTTCTAAATCCCTGGGTAAGGGACATCTCACTGTGGCCTTGAGATAGAAAAAACACCCTTGCGTGTGCTGAGTTTTGAAAGATGATTAGAGTTTGCCTGGCAGACTGTGGCAGGTAAGGGCATTCCAGGTGGAGGAATGAAAATACGTGAAAACACAGAGATGGGAAACAGCTGGGTTGTTGAAGGACCTATGAGCAGTTTCTAGAGCTCTCAGTGTGACTGCAGTAGTGTCAAGGGCAAGCCCGAACACGGAGGTGTCAGATTGGAGGGGAAGGGCTTTGTGTCTTGGGAGGAGTGAGGGAGCACATTAAACAGGCATGTCACTTCCTCTCTGCACGTTTACCCCTTTGCTTTCACACTGCTTCCCCTAAGCTTTTTTCATTATTGCCATAACAAGTCATGTTAACATATTAATCTTGAAAAATGATTGCTGAAAGGACCCCGGTTTTGAAGAAGGTGCTCAGGAGGAGCACTCTTCCTTTTGCTCCCTACTGTACATCCCTCTGAAAAGTGGCTGCAGAGTGAGGTAGACAGTGACCTGACCACATGGGACTTGGGAAAACCTGCTAATCGCTGGGACTTAACCTGGTCTGTGATGTGCCCAGCAAAAGGTTTTAAGCAAAGGATTAGTCCAAAAAACCCTACACATCTGAGAGCAAACACACACTCCTACACACACATACACATATGTGCATGTATAGATAAATAGACACACTATTTAGAGGCATTAGATAGATTCTCTATAAATGTATCAAATATGTATATAAATGTATACATAATTGCTTAGTTTACTATATTCACACACATATGGTGTGTTATACATATATATACATACATTGTATGTATATACATATATACCATCTGGTATGTATATATAAAGAATATGATATTTATATGTATGTATGTATGCAATGTGTGTATACGTATCTATATACTGTATAGAGGGAGAAACAAACAGTTGAAGAGAGAGAGGTAGAGAGATGGAGAAACTGGATGGATACCTACCTACACTACTAACAATGGTTACCTCTGAAGGCAGATTGGAGGGGGGACTTTCACTTCTTGTTTATACCTTTTAGGATTATTTGAATTTGATACAAGAACATACATTGATTTTGTAATATAAAAATCTCAGAAGCATAAAAATTTAAGGATTATATAGATATAGGCTAATAATGAACATTTTAGAATAAATGCCCAGTGTTCTATGGAAATAAGGGCTGTGGCAGTGGTGTGAGGTAGGGATGGGGGGCTGCAGAGGGTGGAGCGGGTACAGGCTGGAGATCAGTCAGGAGGCCTTTGCAGCAGATCCAGGAGAGGATGATGTGTGGATTATATGCACTCTTTCACTGCTGAGCCTTTGCTCTGCTCCTCCCCAAATCAGGAATCTGTCTCCCACCACAACTTCTCTACCTACTGAGATTCTGCTCATCCTCCAAGGATGAGCTCAAATCCTGGTTTCTTCATAAAGCCTCCCCAATCCCAGTCTCCTTTCCAGAGTCACCTCCTCAATGTTTCCATGGCACTTTACTTCTTCAAGGATGACATTTCTTTCTGCCTTGTTCTATCTCTAGTTATTTATATCTCTGAACCAGACTGTAACAACTTTAAAGGTCAGAGCCATTTCTCTAGCCATTAAAAAAAAAAAAAACCTCACAATTCTAGCACAGGGCTTTGCATGTCATAGGTTCTCAATAAATGCTCTTTGAATGAAAATCATTCAAAAGAACAAGGTCTTGAGATAGAAACCATTTTAAAGCGATATTTTCCTTCTTTTCTTCTATTGACGTAGCTTATGATAAACCTACAATTTTTTCCTAATTTCATTACTCTTCAATTAGAAAAAAAACCTGACTGTAATGACCACATAGCAAAAAATAAAAGCTTATTTTCCTAAACAGTGTAATTTTTTTTCAGCTTTTGAAAAAATTTGATTGAAGTCTGGTTGATTTACAGTGTTGTATTAATTTCTACTGTACAGCAAAGTGATTAGTTATATATACATTCTTTTTCATATTCTTTGCAATTATGGTTTATCACAGGATAATATAATAATATAGATAATATAGATAACTGATAATATAGATAATTGAATATAGTTCCCTGTGCTATATAGTAGGACCTTGTTGTTTATCCATTCAATGTATAATAGTTTGCATCTGCTAATCCCAAACTCCCAATCCATCCCTTCCCACACCCCCCTGCCTTGGCAACCACAAGTTTCTGTTTCATAGATAAGTTCATTTGTGTCATATTTTAGATTCCACATATAAGTGATATCATATGATATTTGTCTTTCCCTGTCTGACTTTACTTGGTAATGATAATCTCTATGTCCATCCATGTTGCTGCAAATGGCATTATTTCATTCTTTTTTATGGCTGAGTAGTATTCCATTGTATTTATGTACTACATCTTCTTTATCTATTCATCTATTGATGGACATTTAGGTTGTTTCCAGGTCTTGGCTATTGTGAATAGTGCTGCTATGAACATAGGGGCGCATGTATCTTTTTGAATTAGAGTTTTGTCTGCATATATGCCCCAGAGTGGGATTTCTGGATCATATGGCAACTCTATTTTTAGTTTTTTGATGAACCTCCATACTGTTTTCCACAGTGGTTGCACTAACCTACCGTCCCTCCAACAGCGTAGGAGGGTTCCCTTTTCTCCATACCCTTTCCAGCGTTTGTTATTTGTAGACTTTAACGATGGCCATTTTGACCGGTGTGAGGTGGTACTGAACTGTAGTTTTTTTAAAAATAAATTTATTTATTTTATTTATTTATTTTTGGCTGCATTGGGTCTTTGTTGCTGTGCGCGGGCTTTCTCTAGTTGTGGCGAGCGGGAGCTACTCTTTGTTGCAGCACACGGGCTTCTCACTACAGTGTCCTCTCTTGTTTTGGAGCACGGGCTCTAGGCATGCGGGCTTCAGTAGTTGTGGCACGCAGGCTCGGTAGTTGTGGCTCACAGGCTCTAGGGCACAGGCTCAGTAGTTGTGGCGTGCGGGCTTAGTTGCTCCGTGGCATGTGGGATCTTCCCGGACCAGGGTTTGAACCCATGTCCCCTGCATTGGCAGGCGGATTCTTAACCACTGCGCCACTAGGGAAGCTCCCACACTGTAGTTTTGATTTGCATTTCTCTAATAATTAGCAACATTGAGCATCTTTTCATGTGCCTCTAAACAGTGTAATTTGATGTTCTGCATATCGGTGTGTACTTTATGGAACTTCAACCTTGCCTGCCCATAAGAATCACCAGGGGAAATTTTTTTTTTTTTTTTTTTTTGTGGTATGCGGGCCTCCCTCTGCTGTGGCCTCTCCCGTTGCGGAGCACAGGCTCCGGACGCGCAGGCCCAGCGGCCATGGCTCACGGGCCCAGCCGCTCCGCGGCATGTGGGATCTTCCCAGACCGGGGCGCGAACCCGGTTCCCCTGCATCGGCAGGCGGACGCGCAACCACTGCGCCACCAGGGAAGCCCAGGGGAAATTTTTTTAAATACAGTTCCCATGTGCTGTATATTTGAAAGTTGCTTGGATCTTAAAAATAGATCTTAAAAGTTTTCATCACAAGAAAAAAAAATGTGTAACTATGTATGGTGATGGATGTTAACTAGACTTATTGTGGTGATCATTTCTCAGTATATACAAAGAATGAATCATTGTGTTGTACACCTGAAACTAATATAATGTTATATGTCAATTATACCTCAATTAAGAAAAAAAAAATGTTTCCAGAGCTACTTTCAGAGATTTTGATTCAATTGTTCTGAGGTGGAGGCTAAGGCCCTTATTTTAAATCTCCTCTCGTGATCTTAGCATGCAGCCAGGGTTGAAGTTTTACTGAGCTAGTCCATCCCCAAAGGATTTCCTTTGAACTCCTTTACCAGAGAGAGATCAAAGACTTCACATGGATTCACTTGAGATCAATTTCACTTGGCCATCTGGCTGACTCTCTGGGTCTTCCTCATTTCCACCAAGATTCTAACAATGTTTAAGCCCCACCACCCCCATCCCTTTACCTGCTTACCATACACACAGGTCAAGAGCTTTATTCTCATTTCACTTTTTAAAAAACTTTGCCATAAGTTTGACAGATTATAATACATTTTGTCATTTTGCTTTTACAGTTCACTATAAATGTCTTTTAAATAATTCTTCCAACTTTATTGCTTCCTATTTTTCAAAAATATACTATTTATATAAAAACATACTGGGAATTCCCTGGCAGTCCAGTAGTTAGGACTCTGCATTTCCACTGCAGGGGGCACAGCTTCAATCCTTGGTCGGAGAACTAAGATCCCAAATGCCATGTGGCATGGCCAAACAAAAAAAACAGAACAAACAAGCAAACAAAAAAAATACAGATATATGTATATTGCATATATGTAAGCACACACACACGTGTGTGTATACCTATATCTATTGTTCTGCACCTTCCTTTTTTTTTAGCTTATTCTGAGATCTTTCAAACATACAGAAGAATATTTGTAAGAAGTAGTCAATAAATAGAAGCATAAATCCAAATGGCCAATAAACATATGGAAATAGTCTCAATCTCATTTTAATTAGGAAAACGCACATTCAAACTACAGTAAGAATAGTTTCCATCTATCATCCTGTCAAGAGTTTAAAAGTCTGACAAGAGGAAGAGGTGGAGCAATGCAGTGCTAAAATACTGCTGATTTGAGTATAAGTTAGTACAACTGCTTTGTAGAGCAAGTTGGCAGTATTTTGTGTATTAGTCATCCATAGCCATAATAATGCTCTGTAAAAAAAACCATTCCAAATAAGCAAAGATTTCTTTAAAAGGATACGAAAGAAAAATGAAAAGAAGTTAAAGAAAACTTTGATAAATTGAACTTCATTAACTATTTATTAACACTATTAAAAGGGTGAAAAGAGAATCTACAAACTAGGAAAAGACTTTTGCAATAATACATCCTACAAAGGACTTATATCCAGAACAAAAAAAGAACTACAAATCAATAAGGAAAAGAAAAAAAGGTAAACTAAAAAATTAGGCAAAGACTTGAAGAAGCACAAAAGAGGATAGTCAAGTGGCCAATAAGCATATAAAAAGATATTGTTCATCAAAGACATGAATAGGTTGAAAGTAAAAGGATGGAAAAAATATACCATGCAAACAGCAAAACAGAACTGGAATGGCTATATAAATATCAAAGTAGACCTTAATACCAAAAAAAGTTACTAGAGTTTAAAAGTCACATTTTATCATGATAAAAGTATCAGGAAGATGTAACAGTTATACACATAATACTTACCTAAAACTAAGCCCCAAAATACATGAAGTGAAACTTGACAGAATTAAGTGGAGAATTAGACAATTAGTGATAATAGACTTGAACACCCAACTTTCAATAATGGGTAGAGTAACTAAAAAGAAAATCATCAAGGAAATAGAAGACTTCAACTACACTACTTATCCACTAGACTTAACAGACATATACAGAATGAGTCACCCAATAGTTCATCCAACAACAGCAGAGTACACATTCTTCTTAGGTGCACATAGAATATTCTCCAGGATAAACTATATTTTAGTCTATAAAACAAGTATGTACATTAAAAAATAAGAAAGATCTATCACCAAAAAGAACACAAATAACAAATGTTGAACAGGATGTGGAGAAAAGGGAACCCTCCTACACTGTTGGTAGGAATGTAAATTGGTGCAGCCACTGTGGAAAACAGTATGGAGGTTTCTCAAAAAACTAAAAATAGAACTACCATATGACCCAACAATTCTACTCCTGGGTATACATCTGAAAAAACCAAAAATACTAATTATAAAAGACACATGCACCCCAATGTTCATAGCAACATTATTTGCAATTACCAAGATATGGAAGTAACATAAATGTCCATCCACAGATGAATAGATAAAGAAGATGGGATACACACAGTGTCTATACACACACACACAGTGTATACACACACACACACACACACACGCACACAGTGGAAGACTACTCAGCAGTAAAAAATAATGAAATTGTGCCATTTGCAACAACATGAATGGACTTGATTGGTATTATGCTAAGTGAAATAAGTCTGACAGAGAAAGACAAATACTGTATGATATCATTTATATGTGGAAGCTAAAAAATACAGCAAAATACTGAATATAACAAAAAAAGAGGCAGATTTACAAAAATAGAGAACAAACTAGTGGTATCAGTGGGGAGAGGGAAAGTGGGAGGGACAGGGTAGGAGTAGGGGATTAAAAGACACAAACTAAAAAAAAAAAAAAGATACAAACTATTATTTATAAAATAAGCTCCGAGGATATATCGTACAACAGGGGGGAATATAGCCAATATTTTGTAGTCACTCAGTTCTTATGTTTCATTCTTCTGAGGGTGTATGAGTGAGAGTCTCCATTTCATACCTCTGGTCCATTTTATTGTTTGTTTGTTTGTTTTTGGCCACACCGCACAGCATGTGGGATCTTAGTTCCCTGACCAGGGATCGAACCTGTGCACCCTGCCTTGGAAGCATGAAGTCTTATCCACTGGACCTCCAGGAAAGTCCCCTCTGGTCCATTTTAGACTGAAATCCTTTAAAAGCTTTTAGATAGACTGACCATAAAAAGAGAAGACTCAAATTACTTAAATCATGAATGAAAGGGGATCATTACTACTGACCTTTCAGAAATAAAAAGGATTATAAAGGAATACTATGAACAAGTGTATGCCAACAAATTAGGTAACCTAGATGAAATCAACAAATTCCTAAAAGCATACTATCAAAACCAACTCAAGAAAAGAATAGACTTTGAATCGACCAATAACAAGTAAAGAGATTGAATTAGTAATCAAAAACTACTCACACACACACACAAAAAGCCCAAGCACCATCTTCACAGCTGACTTCTATGAAACATTTTAAGAATTAACAATAATTCTTTTCATACACTGCCAAAAAATAGAAGAGAGAATGCTTCATAACTCATTCTATGAGTTCAGCCAGACAAAGATATCACAAGAAAAGAAAACTGCAGACCAATATCACCTATGATTATAGGGGCAAAAATGGGATTTATCCCAAGAATGCAAGGTTGTTTCAACATATGAAAGTCAATCAACATAATACATGATATTAATAAAATAAAGGAAAACCACAGAATTATCTCAACAGACAAAGAAAAAACATTTGACAAAATCCAACACCCTTTCATGATAAAAACACTCAGCAAAATAGAAGGGAACTTCCTCAGCCTGATAAAGGGCACCCATGAAAAACCCACAGCTAACATCATATTCAATGATAAAAGACTGAAAACTTTCCCCCTAAGATTAGGAACAAGACAGAGATATCTGGTGTCATCACTTCTCTTCAGTGTTATCCTGCAGGTTCTAGCTAGGGCAACTAGGTGAGAAAAAGAAAAAAAAGGAATCAAGATTGGAAGGGAGGAAGTAAAATTATTTTTATTTGAGATGACATGATCTTGTACATAGAAAACCTTAAAAAAATCCAGAAAAATAATAGAGCTGATAAACAAATTAAAGTTGCAGGAGGGAATTCCCTGGTGGTCCAGTGGTTAGGACTTGGCGCTTTCAAGGCCATGGCCCGCGTTCAATCCCTGGGAACTAAGATTCTGTAAGCCACATAGCAAAAAACAAAAGTTGCAGTATATAAGATCAGTACACAAAAATCAGTTTTATTTGTATACACTAGCAGTGAACAATCTGAAAACTGAATTAAGAAAACAATTTCATGTACAGTAGCATCCGAAAGAATAAAATAAATTTCTCTAAGGAAGTATAGGACTTGTACACTGAAAACTATAACAATGTTTAAAAAAAAAGTTAAGATCTAAAGAAATGAAAAGATATGCAGTGTATACATACTGAAACACATAATATTAAGATAACAGTACTCCTCAAATTGACCTACAGATTCAATGCAATCTGTATCAAGAATTCAATTGCCTCTTTTACAGAAATGGACAAAATGATTCTAAAATTCATATGTGTTTTGTTTGGGGGTGGTGGCAAACTATGCTCAGAGACTGAGATTGTCTTTGCCAATATTTTTGTATCTATTTGACACACGTTTACTGTAGGAATTATAATAATTTTGCAAGCCAATAGCATACAGGATAATGTCTCTTAATAAGTCAGTAAAGTAATAACATACTCCAGGGACTCCCCTGGAGGTCCAGGGGATAAGACATCACCTTCCAATGCAGGGGGTGCAGCTTCGATCCCTGGTTGGGGAGCTAAGATCCCACATGCCTTGTGGACAAAAACCCAAAACATAAAACCGAAGCAATATTGTAACAAATTCAATAAAGACTTTAAAAATGGTCCACATCAAGAAAAAAAAAAAAGAAAGAAAAAAGATAAGAAATAACATACTCCCAACAAATGATAGATCAAAGATACTATTGTTCCAGGCAAGGGAGATAAAAGAAGTAAAGTCCAAATTTAGTTCAAGGTATACCTTTATACAAGTTGGTTCTCGGGAGAGGCAGCTTAGCCAACAGTGAGCTGACATCCAGCTCCCAGCAAAACAAAAGTGAAAAGTCCCCTGTTGCTAGAACACATTGCTAGGGAACCATGGCGCTGGTGTTGGCAGGCAAGATGATCTTCTTCTCTGGGTCACTGCATGGCTTTTGCCACTGTGGATAAAACAGTTACCTTTACCATGGCAGGAGCTAATGCCCTAAGATCTTCAAAGGCTATTTAGATCAGCAAAGGGTGGCCTTACCCATACCTAACACTCTTGGATAGTCCTCACAAACTGTAGGTATTTTTAGGCTAAATGTCCTCTCATAATAGTTGCTTCTTCATATGTTCTTATTAATCAGCCTCCAGTGGGTCCCCTCAGCAGCTGAGTTACTGAGTGCTTATCAGCAGCCCCAGATGTGGATGATGACATCCTGACATATGATTTCACTTTGATATCAAAATAACTTCACTCATAACAACGATTTCATTTTTGTCATAAACAAGTGGCTTTGAAATCATATCAAACCACTACACAATAAGATGGAAATGCCAAACTTGAAATGACTAATGTCCATCAACAGGAGAAGGGGCAAATACATCATGGCATTTTTATCCGATGGAATAGTACACAGAAATCAAAAAGAAGATGCTACTTCTACACTCAACAACATGGATGAGTCTCACACACATAATGCTGAGCAAAAAGGTCAGACAAAAAAAGATCATACTACATTATTCCATTTACATGAATTTCAAAAACAGGCATCTATGACGTCAGGTGTCAGAATGATGGTTACCTCTGGGGAGAGGTTTTGACTGGGAGAGGGAATGGGGGAGCCTGCTGACATGTTGGAAATGTTCCGTGTCTTGATTTGGGTGGTAGTTAATCTAGGTGCCCACATATTAAAAATTCATTGAACTGTACGAATAACATTAGAGAACTTATGCCCTTTTCTATAAATGTGATGCCTTAGTTCAAACTTAAATATCAGAAGTTTAAATCCCTTCACTTTGTCTCATCTCAGTTTCTCTGTTGTGTGAAAAATCTCACCCTCTTCAGAGTTTTAATAAAGGTGATACCCATGATACTTATTCAAAATGCAGATTCTTTGGTCCCATTCTAGACATCCTGGATTGGAATCTTTAGAGAGAAGAGACTCAGGATTCTGCATTTTAACCCTGAAGCTGGTGAGCATGGGGAGCCTGCACACTGAAGGCCTAGTTCCAGCCCAGCCCACACCCTGGTGCTGATCAGTTCCACTGTAGCATTTTCAAACTAAGGCCAAGCTGAAAAATTGAGAGACACTGTGCATTGTTTAGCCTTGATGTGGGGGAAGCAGAAGACTGTCCCTCTTCTAATCCTTGGCAGGACATGCCTTTCACAGCCGGATGTGCCTTTGTTTGGATTGAAAGTTCATTTCTTTTTGCTCCTTTCCAATATATAAAAGAAATCAAGAGTTTTGCCTGATCTGTTTTTTTCCTAGTCATCCTAGTTCAGAGTTTCATGGGGTTTTGTTTGTTTGTTTTATTGATTGATTTTTGGTTTTGAAGTTGGGGTAAAGGAGTCTTTGCTTTATGTTTTCTTGATTACAACATCTATTGCTTCCACATGCAAATTTTTACTTTGAAAGCATTTTTAGTTCCAGCATTACCTGTAGGACAGAATTTAGCTGTTGAGCAAATTCCTCGTTCTGGTAACTAAGCTGACATGAAAAAAGCCACTTGGTAATATTGCTGCCTTCTGCTCTGCAATATTTTTAAAAATCAGTAAATGAAGCCGCCAGTGGTGTTAGCGAAAAAAAACTTGGGTCCGCTTGCCCACGTGTAGTAAAGCCAATCCACTGACACTGGGTTGTGGTGAGGGAATGTGCAGCGTTTATTGTAAGGCACCATATAAGGAGTTCAGACAGCTAATACTCAAGAAGCCTGAACTCCCCAGTGGGTTTCAGCAAAGCGTTTTTAAAGGCAAGGGGGGAGGGAGGTCGGTCCCAGGGTGTGTGGTCAGCTTCTGCACAATCCTCTGATTGGTTGATGGTGAGGTAAGGTAAAAGGCGATAAGTTGTTGCACATATTTCCTGGTTCCAGAGGGGATGTGTTAATTTCTTCCAACTGGTGGGGGTCTTAGCACCTGTAAAACATCTTGGGAAATGTGCATAAGATACTATTATCTAGGTACTTCAGAGAGGAGCTAAAGCAGCATGGGGGAGGAGGTCTGTCCTGGGAAGGCCCTATAGGGTCTTGCTTGGTTACAATGGGGCTGGGGGGTATTGGAGGGGTGGGGAGGAGGGTGAATGGCAGGGTGGGATTGTAATGCCTCTCCATCTTTAGTAAACACAAGTGTAGGTACTTTATACATTTTGGTTAGTAGAGTGTTTGCACAACAGTGTACTCAGAGTGTGGAATGTGCCACCAAAACCCAAAATAATGTGCTGTAATTCATCTTCATTTAAAATTAGTTATGTCTTTCTCAAAATGGATTAAAGACCTAAGTGTAAGGCCAGACACTATCAAACTCTTAGAGGAAAACATAGGCAGAACACTATATGACGTAAATCACAGCAAGATCCTTTTTGACCCACCTCCTAGAGAAATGGAAATAAAAACAAAAATAAACAAATGGGACCTAATGAAACTTAAAAGCTTTTCAATGCTGGAGAGGGTGTGGAGAAAAGGGAACACTCTTGCACTGATGGTGGAAATGTAAACTGATACAGCCACTATGGAGAACAGTATGGAGTTCCTTAAAAAACTACAAGTAGAACTACCATACAACCCAGCAATCCCATTACTGGGCATATACTCTGAGAAAACCATAATTCAAAGATCCAGCTACCGGACAGATACCCTGAGAAAACCATAATTCAAAAAAGAGTCATGTACCGCGATGTTCATTGCAGCTCTATTTACAATAGCCAGGACATGGAAGCAACCTAAGTGTCCAATGATGTTTCCCATTTGAAAATAAAGTCATTTCCAATTCAAAAATAAAAGGTCTCGGTAAAATATGTGAAGTATTTTGTTTGAATAGTACTTTATAATGAAATATACCTATTTGTAGGGCAGGAATAGAGACGTAGAGGTGGAGAACGGACATCATGGACATATATATACACTACCAAGGGTAAAATAGATAGCTAGTGGGAAGCAGCCGCATAGCACAGGGAGATCAGCTTGGTGCTTTGCGACCACCTAGAGGGATGGGATAGGGAGAGTGGGAGGGAGACGCAAGAGGGAGGAGATAAGGGGAGATTTGTATATGTATAGCTGATTCACTTTGTTATAAAGCAGAAACTAACACACCATTGTAAAGCAATTATACTCCAATAAAGATGTTAAAAAAAAAGAAATATATGTTTAATGAAAGGTACTTAGTGATTATTCACTAATTTTATGTCCATCATTTAATCTGTGGAGCATATATAGGTATACAGATTATGGAAAATTTCATGGACATCTTCAACATAATTATCAAGTCGCTTCTTTTGTATATTTTTACACATTATAGTTTTAGTAAAAATACCTAATTTAAAGGTCAAAACTATATACAATTTTCATTTTTATATGTGCTCCTTATATCTTTGTGTGAAGTGGGCTTTCAATTACAGCATCCAGAAACTATAATACAACATAGGTATTAACTTATTCAATAAATAAATCCTAGTTCATTTCCACAAACAAAAACAAACAAACAGGGCTTCCCTGGTGGCGCAGTGGTTGAGAATCTGCCTGCCGATGCAGGGGACACGGGTTCGTGCTCCGGTCCGGGAAGAACCCACATGCCGCTGAGCGGCTGGGCCCGTGAGCCATGGCCGCTGAGCCTGCGCGTCCGGAGCCTGTGCTCCGCAACGGGAGAGGACGCAGCAGTGAGAGG
>NC_041221.1:76081442-76082760 GCF_002837175.3 Physeter macrocephalus | reverse complement strand
TGTATAACTGATTCACTTTGTTGTAAAGCAGAAACTAACACACCATTGTAAAGCAATTATACTCCAATAAAGATGTTAAAAAAAAATCTACAAACAATAATGCTGGAGAGGGTGTGGAGAAAAGGGAACCCTCTTGCACTGTTCGTGGGAATGTAAATTGATACAGCCACTATGGAGAACAGTATGGAGGTTCCTTAAACAAACTAAAAATAGAACTACCATATGACCCAGCAATCCCACTACTGGGCACATACCCAGAGAAAACTCTTGATTTGAAAAGATATGTACACCCCAATGTTCATAGCAGCACTATTTACAATAGCCAGGACATGGAAGCAACCTAAATGTCCATCACCAGAGGAATGGATAAAGAAGATGTGGTACACATATACAATGGAATATTACTCAGCCATAAAAAGGAATGCAATTGGGCCATTTGTGGAGACGTGGATGGACCTAGAGTCTGTCATACAGAGTGAAGTAAGTCAGAAAGAGAAAAACAAATATAGTATATTAACGCATATATGTGGAATCTAGAAAAATGGTATTGATGACCTTAATTGCCAAGCAGAAATAGAGACACAGAAGTAGAGAACAAATGTATGGAGACCAAGGGGGAAAGGGGTGGGGTGGGAGGAATTGGGAGATTGGGACTGACACATAAACAAAAAAAAAAACAAACAAACAAAAAATAAAATGAGTTATGTCTTTTTATAAGGTCCCATAAAGGGTGATCCCAAATTATCTTTTTTTTTTGGCTGCACTGTGAAGCTTGTGGGATCTTAGTTCCCAGACCAGGGATTCAGGGATTGAACCCAGGCCCCCGGCAGTGAGAGCATGTAGTCCTAACCACTGGACTGCCAGGGAATTCCCAATCCCAAATTATCTTAGATCTGCTTTCCAGTATCAACGTTCGTTCACCTAATACAGTTAGGATCACCTTAGTGTAGAGGAACACTTGTTTGGTTAAAAAAAGGTTAATTATTTCCAGAATAGACAAATTAGCAAAAGACACCCCAGAAAACCTAAATAGACATTTCTCCAAAGAAGACATACAGATGGCCAAGAAGCACATGAAAAGCTGCTCAACATCACTAATTATTAGAGAAATGCAAATCAAAACTACAATGAGGTATCACCTCACACCAGTCAGAATGGGCATCATCAGAAAATCTACAAACAACAAATGCTGGAGAGGGTGCGGAGAAAAGGGAACCCTCTTGCACTGTTGGTGGGAATGTAAATTGAAACAGCCACTATGGAGAACAGTATGCAGGTCCCTTAGAAAACTAAAAACAGAATTACCATATGACCCAGC
>NC_041221.1:76070993-76080375 GCF_002837175.3 Physeter macrocephalus | reverse complement strand
ACATGGAAGCAACCTAAATGTCCATCACCAGAGGAATGGATAAAGAAGATGTGGTACACATATACAATGGAATATTACTCAGCCATAAAAAGGAATGCAATTGGGCCATTTGTGGAGACGTGGATGGACCTAGAGTCTGTCATACAGAGTGAAGTAAGTCAGAAAGAGAAAAACAAATATAGTATATTAACGCATATATGTGGAATCTAGAAAAATGGTATTGATGACCTTAATTGCCAAGCAGAAATAGAGACACAGAAGTAGAGAACAAATGTATGGAGACCAAGGGGGAAAGGGGTGGGGTGGGAGGAATTGGGAGATTGGGACTGACACATATACACTACTGATAGTATGTATAACACAGACAGCTGACAGTGATTTCAGCTGCAGGTATCAGTAAGTGTCAGCTTGCAGCCAGCAGCAGGGAGTAGTAGCTGCAAGCAAGATCTTAGTTCCCGGGCCGGGAGTTGTAACCACTGCACCACAGGGGCCAGCAGCTAGGGCCTGGATCCCTAGTTCTTGCCCACCTTATCAAAAATGAATTCAGGGGCTATTCAGGCAAGGAGGCAGAAGATAAAGAGAAAAGTAGAAAAGTTTATTGGGAAAGCAAAGTACCTGTGGAAAGATGCACGGGCAAACTCAAGGAGAGTCCCCAGAGTCACCCTTCTGGGGAGTTTAAATCCTTTATAAGGGGGCAGTCTTCCGGGTCTTTCTTCTTTTTGACCAATCGTATTGTTTTGACCCCATGGCTAATTTGCCTCTGGACCCTCCCCTGGGTGCGCACACACCCCTCGGTTAAGATGGATCCCACTGCAAAGGCCTCTGGGAGGAGATAGTAGGACTTAACTGTGGTCTGGCGTCTCCTGCGTTTTTGACCCTGTGAAGGCTTTTGCGCATGTGTAGTGCCTCCCTTGCTCCAAGGATGGGAAATGTGTGACCCCTTGATCTTTTAACAGGGTTTAGTCCCACTCTGTCCCTGCCATAAAAATGCCCAATGTCTGGTTATTTACCCTATTCCTGTTGCTGGTTTTTATATCAAGGTACAGATCTTGAAATATAGACAGGAGTCCGGTCATAAATATGTAGTCCTGGAGCCCATTTGTCTCCTGCTTCAGGAAATGTAAACAGGGGGCTGGTAATGAGCCTGGAGCTCATCTTCTTCTCACCCCAGGAGGTGTGAACAGGAGGCCAGTTGTAAATGCCTAGCCTGGAGCCCATCTATCTCCTGCCTCAATGGGAAAACACTGTATAGCACAGGAAACTCTGCTTAATGCACTGTAGTGTCCTAAATGGGGGGGGGGAATATATGTACATGTATGGCTGATTCACTTTGCTGTGAAGTAGAAGCTAATACAATATTGTAAAGCAACTATACTCCAATAAAAATTAATTTAAAAAAAAAAAAAGAGAGAAAAGAAAAAGGTGCCCCATCATCTGGCTGATGGAGTTAGGGCATTTGGTATGGCACACAGAGCCCAGGTAGGATTTTAGCCTTTTCTCGTGCCCTCTGGTGTGTGGCCTTGTGCCAGGCCCAGCACGTATAAAGATCATGGAGCAAGGACATTATAGTGTGTATTCTCAGGGTCCCTCTTCAGCTAGGAATCGACTCTGCTGGGGAGTGGGCAAGGGTTAAAGTATGGGACTCATTTATTACGAGACTGATGGGGCAGAGGCCCTTACCCAGTTGTGTAGGAAGAGGACATACACAGCCTCTCCTTGATCTGTCACCTCTTTTTTTTTTTTTTTTTTTTGTCCCCTCTTTTTGATCTTGGACACGTTGGTCCTGAAAACTGCAAAAACTCTGGGTAGGAATAACTCCATCCAAACCCTCGTCCTAAGAGACTTGACCAAACTCTAGCCGGCTTCTAGCAGCCGAAGGCCCTGGCATGACCCACCGTCCACCCCCCCTTAAATTCCTGTCTGGAAAAGCTCTCAGCTGACAAAAGAATTACTGTTTGTTCCAGCCAACACCGGACCATAGGCCCTTGACCTCCCATTCTCAGAGCATTTATTGAAAAAACTTACAGTTGTAAATTCTTCTTCTGTCCCTTTGAGATATATGTGAGTCTTCTACAACCCAAGAATGTCTTTTTCAAAGACCTGAAAGCCATTTCTTTGAAGCTTAATCATCAGGATGATAGGGCCTCTGCCTCCCAGTCTCTGGGGGACACCAGATGCTTAACTTGGATGAATTCCACTTAGCAGACACAGAAGGCCTAATCACATTCACATTCACGTTAACCAACCCCCTTACCCCCTTTTTGTAACTTTTCCCTTTTCTCATTTTGCTCGCCCCTCCCTCCCTGCTTTGCTCCCCCTCCCTAATCCCTAATTCTCCTTTTAAAATGCCCATTCACGTCTTCGCAAATCAGAATTGAGTTCGGCTCTTTCCCCTGCGGCAGTAGTTACTGAATAAAATCTGTCTTTATCCCCTTTAACTAGTGTGTGGCTTTGTTTGTCTTTGATGGTTCTACCAATTCTTATCCTGCTCCTTTCTATAAAAGTAATTTAACTTGCTGTCCCTTAATGTTCTAGCACACATATTTTTCCATGTTGATTTCTAGTTTCTATAAATATAATATTTAATCACTGCACGTTATGGGTTATGTACCACACATTTCTTAACGAAAACCCCACTAAATTTGTTCTTATTATAAAAGGACTATATGTTTATCATGAAAAAATAATATAAAAAAATATAAATTACCTGTTCAGTAATGCCACTACCCAGTTTTTCCCCTTTTGAATTCATTTTCCAACTTTTGGTGTTAACATTTCAATATATATCCTTATTGTTTATACATTCTCTGAATATATCTGTATAATTGAGCATAATTTTAAAAGCAAAAGTGGTATCATACTCTTTAGACAGATGTCTTTGCTACTCAACATTTTCCTATGTCCATAAATATTGTTCAGAAAGGCGATGTAAAGACTACAGCACATTCCACTGTATGGAGATACCAACATTTTCAGTAACAACTCTTTGGTGGGCTTCCCCACCACCATTATTTTCCTGTTACAAACAATATCGAAATCATCTTGTTTGCAACTCTTTGTGCTCACCCTTAACAAGTTCCTTTGGATAAATTCTGAAGGGAGCGTTTCACTCCACTGATGACTCAACTCCTTTCTTTGGGCCTCAATACCCCACATTCGCCCTTTCCTCTCTGGCTACGTCTCTGCTTCCCATGTAGGACCTTCTTCTGGTCTCTCTTAGGTTTTGCCTGTGCCTGTGCTTTTTCCTCCCAGTCTCCCACAGTAAGCTCACTCATCCCATGGCTCCTCCAACTTCCATCGCTATGCAATGACTCCCCATCTATACCTTCAGTCTAGATGTCTCCCCTGTTGGGGCCCAGGGCAGGCCGCCTCAATAGTCAACAAGCCTCAGTGGCATATTGATTATTTTGAATGAAAGTTACCTAAGGGAATTCCCTTTCAGTCTAGTGGTTAGGACTCCACGCTTTCACGGCCGGGGGCCCGGGTTCAATCTCCCCCTGGCTGAGGAGCAAGCTGCGAGGCACAGCCAAAAAAAAGAAACTTAAAAAACAGCCAATGCAGTAGAGACACTTTGACCCTCCTCTCTGTCTCCCTGAAAGCGGGAAATAAATCTCCCATGTGAAAGGTGCCTTCCCTGTGCCAGGAGGTAGAAAGATATCCTTATCACCAGAGGTAGGGAATTCGGGGCTGAGAAGCCTGTATAAATAAACCTTGTTCCTCCTTTACTAATTTACTATCCAAGCCCAAACTTTGCTTAAATTCCTTACTAATTAAGCATCCAAACCTAAGGTTCTTTGTCCTGTCAAATCCTCACAAATTTATTGTTTCTTTGTGTGAAAAAATATAAATGCTACCCACCTTTGGTCACTCTCTGAGTGTCATTTTATGATCTCCTATGTGCATGAAATTTAATTGGTTTTTCTCTTGTTCATCTGTCTTGTATATTAGTCCAGCCACTGTTACTGATCCAAACATGGGTCCGCTTGCCTGTGCCCAGTAAAGCCAGTCTACTGACACTGAAACCGTGTGGGGGCCCTCCCAGGTGCAAAAGACTTTCCGTGTCCCGTGTCCCGCTTCTTATTTGCAGGATAAAGGCTTCAGCCTCCTAGACCTCCCTGAGGTCGGGTCATGGTCGGGTCATCAAATAGTCAACTTCTTCCATTTGGTGGGGGTTTTAGCATCTCAGTAAAACAACTGAGGAAATGTGATCAGATACTGTTATCTAGGTACTTCAGGGAGGAACAAAAGCAGAGGGAATGGGAGGGCGCAGTCTGTTCTGGGAAGACCCCATAGGATCCTGCTTGGTTACACCACAAGAACTCAAGAGTAGAGAGGGAAATTGCCCCCCTGTCCCCGACAACCCTGAGCTCCAGTTCCTAAAGATCTGTTTCAGATGTTCCCACTTGAATGTCTCACAGCACAGAAAACTCAACATAGCCAAAATGGAATTCATGATTTTACCTCCTAAATTCTCCTTCTCTAGTGATGCCTATTTTAGTAAGCAGCACCAACATCTACCCTGGTTGAAGCCAGAAGGCTGGTGGTCTTGCTTCTCTTCTCTATTACTTTGCACATTTTGCCAAGTCCTGTTTATTCCACTTC
Source organism: Physeter macrocephalus (assembly GCF_002837175.3). Taxonomy (NCBI): domain Eukaryota; kingdom Metazoa; phylum Chordata; class Mammalia; order Artiodactyla; family Physeteridae; genus Physeter; species Physeter macrocephalus. The sequence continues at coordinate 76,075,773 of NC_041221.1, read as the reverse complement.
CCACCTTTGAGCTTTAGAATTCATTTACTTCTCTTCATCCTCACCGTGACCTCTAGACCAGACTGCCATCTCTCACCCAGATTAATTAATCAGCTCCAAAACTGGTTCCCTGTCTCGGTCATATTTTCTTCCATTCATTTTCCCCATTGCAGCCTGAGAAAATTTGCTAACACGTGTCACTCTGAAACTTAAACTTTTTAAACAGCTCTCCCTTGCCTTTGGGAGGGAGTCCATACTGACCATGGCTGACCAGGGCTTTTTAGAGGAATAACTGGTCCTGCCTGTTTCTCTGGTCTCATTTCTTGACACCCTGCACTCTGCTAAAAGCACTAGTTGTCTTCTCAGTTCTGCCAGCAAACCATTGTTCTACGGGCACATCCACATTTCTTGTTGGCTCTGCCTGTCCCATTTGTCACTTTGGCACATCACAGGGTCTATACAGCACAGTGCCTGGCATAACAGACTTTTCGAAAGACACGTGTTCAGTTAATAAATATATAATATTGGGTGAGAGGGTGTTAATATAAATATTTTCTAGAAGCTTGGATATATGCTAATTGAGAAGCAGTATAGTTAAGTCTAAAGTCTAGCATTTAAAGTCTAGTATAATTCAGGACAATGGTCAAATTCCTGCTCTACCACCTTGGGTCAATTTCTTCACCTCCGTAAACCTCAGTTTCCTCATCTTTGAAATAAGGGTATAGTATCTACCTGAAATAGATAGTGTGAGGATTAAACAAGCCAACTTAAGTAAAACATTTAGTACAATGTTCGGTACATAAGTGTTTAATAAAAATAACCTGGCAACAACGACAATGGTGACCATGATACTTTGCCCCCAGATGGGCGGTCCATTTGCATGCCGACCTATTATAGAGTGAGTAGCTGTTTCAATAAGTGATTAAAAATAATACCTCTTATTGCCTGCAATAAGATAGGCAAACTTTTTAGTATTTCTTTGATTAATAGTAATATACCTCTTTAGACGTTCATGGTATTATTTATACATTTTGGCTTTAAAAAAATGCTTTAGTGACATCTTCATGCACAAAACTTTTTTTTTTCACTGTTTTGAAATTTTTACTTATTTTCTTGTCATTTATTCAATAGCCACTTTAGGAAATACACTCAATAAAAAACATTAGATTGTAGTTAATTTTTTCTTCTTTTTAAAAGTTTCCTTAAGTATTAAGGGGAACATTCACACTTTCATCACTTTTGATATGTATTGCCAGGTGGCTTTCTATGAAGTATAGACTACTTATTCTCATTTTAGGATCCCTCTTGATGCCTTGATTCTTCTACTTGTTTTTAATTAAAAATGAAAAACATAATTATACTTTTCTGTATGTTCCTTATACACTTGGCATGGCGATTACTTTGGCCAGTAACTTGTTTCTAGACTACTACAGCCACTTCTTATCCTTCCTCACAGTGATATTCGAGACTCACTGAGGTCATGTGTGAAATGTTTAAAATCAAGTGCACTAAATGATCAAGTATAAGATATTCTTTTCATGGTCAGGGAGTAGTGTGTTTTCTTCATCAAATACTAGGTAGGTAAGGCACAGAGAGCACTGATTTCTGCAAAATGCAGTTCCTTAAGACAGCAGCAAAATCATAGAAGAGCATCTATAAAGTATAGTATACATGTTATAGAAGAGTGTTCTTTTTTTCTAGCCATAGCAAGGAGGCAGTGTTTAACTTTGAATTTTAGTGAGGACTGCATTTGTTGGCAAGTGACCAAGAAGACTGGGGGTAGGCAGTCTGGAATTGGTGTGGTAGCTCCATCATGTCTTGATTGTCCCATGTTACTATATCTTGACTCTGGCATAGTTAATACATGGGTTTCATTCTCATGGTCAGCTCATGGTTACAAGACGGCTGCTCTGATCCTAGAGGTAAGGCCTTCCTCCAGGCAGGAAGGAGAAAAAAGCACAAATGGCAAAGGACAAAGGGATAGCTCAGCGTGTCTTTTATCAGGAAAAAAAAAATCTTTCTTGGAAAGCCATACCAAATAATCTTCTGCTTACATTTCATTGACCAAAATGATCATAAGCTTCAAGACGAGTCTGGGAAGGAAAATAGTTTTGGTTGGACACATTGCCACCCTGAACAAAATTGGTCTGGCAGAGAGAAGGGGAAAATGGATATTAACTAGGCATCTTGCTATATATGGATGTAAATATGTAATTTTTCTTTAGTAATATGAAAATACCACATCTTCTTTCTGTTAAACTGAGCCTAAACTTACCAAATACTCTGTGCTTAAACTTGTATCTCATATTAGATCAAACCAAACCAAAAGAACAAATGTAACTGGTCTTCTCAAACCTGTTGTTTCTCTTGTTCTTCAGGTTCTTTTTTCTTCTTTTTCTCAGTGCATAGTACCATTCAGGCATTTGAAATCCTCAGATAGTAGTAGTGTTTGACAAAGAAAACCCCAATAAAATACTGCTTTTAATAATTAAAGCATTCCTGTGACATATTTTATATACCTGAGGAAAAAATAAAGCATTCTTCTAGGGTGAGTAGGAATGATTACCTTCTTGCTTCCCATTTTCCATGGCTGACACTATTAGCTAACTAGTTAACTTACTGGCTAATATTTTAGATCTAGAAGTCCCTGGGCTACCTCAGTCATGAAAACCTTTTCATTGTAATTTTATGAATTTAAAACGTGTATTGTATACATTGGACCCTAATTCTACCCATCTAAGTCTAATGGAGGGTCAAAGATGGTGATGAATCTTTTCTCAGGAAATGTGTTTCTTCCATTCGCTAAATAAATGTATAAATAAAACTTATAACTGCTCTCTGGAACCTGAAAAAAAAAATCTTGGAGAGCAATTAACCTTAAAAGTTTGTGGGTTTTTTTGTTGTTTGGGTTTTTTCGCTTTTCAAAAACTAACATTATATAATTTTGCTTAATATATATGTGAGGAAGTCTTACAAATTTTCTTTCTAACTAAGGGTTTAATTCCCTCTTCATGTCCAGGAAAATACTACTGGATCTAAGAAATCATTTAAACATGAAGGCACTGGTATTTGGTATGTTTTAGGGCTTCAAAAGTGAAATTCAATCATATGGCATAAGATTTTGTGTCCATGAAAGGTGGTATAGAACACTGGTTAAGGGAGTGTGCTCTTGAGCCAAATTGCCAGGACTATTAGCTGTGTGACCCTGAGCAAATTACTTAGCTTCTCTGTGTGCCTCAATTTCCTTGTAGGTAAACTGAGGATAACATTGGTATGTACCTCGAAGGATGGTTATTATAATTAAATGAGTTAATTTCCACAAAGAAGTTAGTAGAGTGCCTTGCAATTTGTTAACAATCAAAAACATTAGCCATTATTTTAGCCATTAGGGATTTCTCTTTTCCAGTACAGTTTAAGGGCTCTTTTCTGGGTCATTTGTATCAGCAATCTCCAAAGTCCAGTGTTGTAACAAGTCTCTCTTAACATGGTTTCATTCCACTTTTGACATATACTAACAATGCAGTAAGAACTCAACAAGTTTCTTTCTGCTTATAACTTAACAAAATAATAAAGCAAGCATATGCAACAACAAAAATCAAAGCAATAATCCTTTTACTTGCTACAAAACTTTTTAGACAAAAGCGTCAAAGCATATTTCACAATATTTGGTAGTGATTTACAGCATGTATTAATCTGATAAAGACTTTTTTTTTTTTTTTTTTTTGCGGTACGCGGGCCTCTCACTACTGTGGCCTCTCCTGTTGTGGAGCGCAGGCTCCGGACGCACAGGCTCAGCGGCCATGGCTCACGGGCCTAGCTGCTCCACGGTATGTGGGATCCTCCCGGACCGGGGCACGAACCCGCGACCCCTGCATCGGCAGGCAGACTCTCAACCACTGCGCCACCAGGGAAGCCCAAGACTTCTTTTTTTAAATTCTTTGCGCACTAAGAGCACATGGATCTTCAGAATGTGGGTAAACACAGAAGCAAGATTTCATGTATCTCAGCCATAAGGGAACGTAAATGGTGATTTTTTTTTTTCTTAAAACACTCAAACCCTTATCATGTTGCAGGTAAAAACGAAGCCAGAGCTTCCTCACAGGACACTCCTCATAGGTAGGAGACAGCACTTCTTTAGCAGGTCTCTGTAGGAAAGATCCTTGCTGCAGGAAGAGAGCTGGGTTTAGCTGCTTGAATGAGGGGCCACTGGACCCTCTCTTTTATGGGGCTAGGTGAGTGTGGCTTTGATTCCTAACAGAGTGGCCAGACATTTGAAAGACAGGCTTCCCAGGCACAAGTAGCCACTGACTACAATAATAGCTAAAAGCCAATCACACTCATGCATTTCAAACATAAAAAGTTGCATTGGCTAGCTTTACTCTATGGCCCAAGGCTTCAACACTAGTAGTGTGGTAGCCAAAAGAACATCTTCCCAAGTGGCAATTGTTTGGAATTGCCCTGGGGACTCCAACTTACATACAGCCCTAGAAATATAAATTCCAGAGTTATATAACTTCATTCATTCAACATTTGCTGTGGATAAAACACATGCACCCCAATGTTCATTGCAGCACTATTTACTATAGCAAGGACGTGGAAGCAACCTAAATGTCCATCAACAGATGAATGGATAAAGAAGATGTGGTACATATATATAATGAAATATTATTCAGCCATAAAAAGGAACGAAATTGGGTCATTTGTTTAGACATGGATGGATCTAGAGACTGTCATACAGAGTGAAGTAAGTCAGAAAGAGAAAAACAAATATCGCATATTAACGCATATATGTGGAACCTAG
>NC_041221.1:76065780-76070977 GCF_002837175.3 Physeter macrocephalus | reverse complement strand
ATAAAATGGATGACTAATAAGAACCTGCTGTATAAAAAAATAAAATAAAATTCAAAAATTAAAAAAAAACAAACCCCAACTATTCAAAATTCCTGCTCAATTAAATCTAGTTCATTGTTAAGGTCCACAAAAATGGTAACTACTTTATGTATAACATTTAAGATTTCTGCTAATTAAATATTACAAATAAAAAAAATTACAGATGTGAGGTTGATTCTTACGAGCAACTGAAGGTAGAAAAGTCTATTTGATGAAAAAAATCTGAGCCAAATATCTCTGCATCAACAAGTATACTTTTAAGTATTTACTGATCTCATTGATCGTTAGTAACTTCATGAAAGGTCGGTACTATGATTGCTAAATATTTGAGGAATTAAAGAAGCAATTTCAAAGGTACTGGATGGGCTAAAAACTGCCACAGTTCTTGAATGATGAGTTTATTTTCCAGAGTTTATGGATAATAGGAAGTATTAAAATTACTCAAATACAATACTATTCCTCAATACATTTATTAAACATATTTAAACCATGGCATGCATTACTTTGAAGAAACCTACCATGCGTTAAATACTTGAGAGTTCATCTTTCTTCCGTGGGAGTGTAATTAGCAAAAGGGCCCTGGGCGCTAAGGCAAGGGAAGTGAATTGGAAGAGGAAGCGGAGGAAACGAGGGTGGAGCGCGGTCCTTCTGGGTTAGCGATAGTTTTGCGTGTGCTAGTTTCTGAAAGAGAAAGGCTCAACGCAGGAATCTGGTGGTTCCTTGTAATCTCAAGATGGAAGTCTGGGCACTTGGGCTTGTCCAAATTGTGAAGGGGCCTCTCGACTTCCTTTCGCCTTCCATCCTCCAGTGTGGCAGTGGGTTTCGGAGGGAGGTGGCCTGCGGGGGCCTGTGGACCTCGCCCGCACCCTCCGCATCCCTGTCCGAGGCCGGCAGGCCTCGCCCACCCTGGGTAAATTCCCGGAGGTCCCGCCCCTCGCTAGAGGAGAACTCCTTGGGGCGTGCAAACGGGATCCTGCGAATGTTGACATTAAAGGAATACGCAAATTCAGCGTCGTGGTCCCCGCAGCTTACCCGCACCTATTTTTATACCTGAGCCAAGGTCACTCTTTAATACCCGGCCATTGCCTGAGCTGGGGCGTCGCGCTCTGACTAGCGACGGCGGCGGGAGCGGGGAGAGGGGGCGCGGGTGGCGGGGCGGCGGCCGCGTGGCGCCCTCCGGCCGGCCGAGCCCGCACCTGCCCGGCGCCCGCCTAACCAGCGAGCCCGGCGGGAGGCAGGGCGGCGTCCCGGGCTTTGAGGAGGGGCCGCGCGGCGCGGGCGGGCGGGGGGATTCGCGGTGGGCGCGGGCGCCGCGCGGCTGCAAAGGCTGGAGGCGCTGCGGCGCGAGTGCGTCACGCTGGCGGAGGGCACGGTGGGCTGCGGCCGACCCGCCGACCAGGAGCCGGGCGTCCCGGGCGAGGGGCAGGCGGCTGTACCGGCCCCGGAAGCCGCGAGCGGCGCGGCCCGGGCCCGGCCGGGGGTCGCCAGCGAGCCGCCGCCGGCTTCATTCATTCCCGCGGCTCCGCCTCCTTTCCCGGGCTCCGGCGGCGCGTCCAAGGTGAGTGCGCGGCCCGTCCCGGGCGGGGGCCGCGGGCCCAGGCCGAGGCTGCCCGGTCTGGCCTCGCGCCCCGCCGGCCCCGGCCCCGCACCCCCGCGCGCGGGCGGTGGCGCGGACCACAAGCTGCGGGCTGCCCCGAGGACTCAGGCGCGGCGCAGGCCCACGCCCGGCCACCCGGGCCGCGCGTCCAGCTGCGGGCGACTGGCCTGCTTCCCCGAGGGGCGTGTGGCGCGCCCCAGGTGCGCCGGCCTCCACGCCAGCGCCACCATTTTGTGTGAGGGAATGCCTTCTTCTCCTTCCTCCGCCCGCCGCGGCCCGCTCCCCAGCTGCAGCTTGCTGTGCCCGCTCTGCTCCCCTCCCTTCCCACCTGGAGCCTATCCGCCCGGTCGGTCGCCTCGGCGTGGGGGAAGCGGACCTGGTGGCTGGTGGGGCGGAAGCGTTTGGACTCGGGTTCAGCCACGGATGCTCTGACCGCCTCTCTTACCTTTAACCACTTTTGGAATAGGTATTGTATAGATTCCGTTCTAGAATGTAGGTCATTACAATTTTGTTCTAATTCTTAGCTGACCATTATGCAATGTTTCGAGGCCTGTGCCCTAGGAAATCAGTGGGTGAAGCTTTGGATTGTTTATGGCTCAGGGATCTGGATTACATTTACTCCCATTATCGCCCTTTGGGAGAGGGGGTGAAGTATCTCACTAGCTTTTCAGCTTCTGGAAAGTGGTATGAGTGTTTTACCTGGAGTAGATTTTAAAATAACCACTACCCCTTCCTCCTTTGGAATATCGTTTCAAAACCTCAATGAAAACGCTCTCGTGTGAGGATTTTGAGGGGGGTAGGGACAGGTTGCTAAAAGACTACCCAAAGGAAAAGTTGTGATTTAAAACTGTTACACCTTCCGTCATTTTCACGGTTCCAGAGAATTTGGTAATTCTTGTTTTAACTTGTCTCCTCGCAAACATACGTACGCACCTAGTAGATTATACTCCGGTCATCTGTATTTTATCACTGCATCACAGACAGGGATTAAAGTCTGGAATGGTGGCAGTTGCATAATACACACATTTGGGCCCTGGAGGGAATTCACTAAAATGGATCTGGGTTTGATGTGCGTTGTATCGTTTGCTTGCATTTATGTATGTATGTACAAAAGATGTACAGGTTATTTTTGCAAACTGTATTTTGCTTTTCTCCTATCAAGAGGAACGATTTTTAGTGACTAACATGGACAAGATTAAGTTTTTGGTATGTGGATGAGACTAAGTTTTTGGTTTTTAAAAACCTTTGCTTGTTTGTTGTTGTTTGGTTTTTCTGGTGGGGGGAGCCCAGGGAATGTGGTGGTGAGAGGAACCTGGGAAAAGTCCATTTGTGATAAGACTTCCAGTACAAGTAAAGGTAAACTATCGCAGCCTTTCACGGAAAGCTTGTAGCTGTCACAGTGAACTCCTCTCTTTGAATTTATGATGAGGATTGGCTTAGGGAACTTAGCTTATATGAGTAGCAACATTGGTCTGCTGCTTGAGTAATTATAACCTAAGATGCTTTACCTGTGGATTTTAGGTTCTAACAAGTTCCAAATGAGACTGACCTTTGAAATAGTATCCGAATCATTAAAACTGGTATCATTTCTCTAATAAAGATACAATATACATCAAACAAAAGGCTTAACTTTGATTTGGAGAAAACAAAATATTTTATAGTTAGATGCTTTTGAGAGTCATCCTCTTTATCAAATTACTCTAAACTTTTTTTCTGATTAGTTGAAGACCCTTTCACTTAGTATCTCTGCAAACACATGATTCCATATCATGTACCATCCCTAGTAGAAGTGTCATGCCACTCCTTAATGACATGTTCTGTGGGAAGAATTATGGAGGTGAAAGGGACCTTGGACATCAAGAGATGGGCTGAGAAATGTCTTGTTTCAGAGAACCTAAGGGAGTAAAGATTGCCTGCTAAGGATTGCCTGTGCCCTGACTGGACCTGTGCTAGGTCCCAAGGGATTGAGAGTGTTCCTGCCGGCAAGTTCAGCACATAGTCAAACACAATCCCTATATCTTTTTTTTTTTTTTAATCCCTATATCTTTACACTGATTCTCTTAATACATGTGTCAGAGAGGTTCACTGAATTGGTACTCTTGTATTTAATTAACCTGAGTTTGGAAGTGATCTTGGTGTGCTTTTTTATCTTTAATGTGGCTTGAGATTTTGAACATTATTATACCAATGGTTGAGAAATTGAAAAGAGAAAAAAAACCCTCTAACATTTTTCTACTTATCTCCTACCTAACTAACCCTTGTTAAGCCTTCTGTGTGTGTTAGGTTCAGTCATATGCCTAAGATTTACTTTTTTTTTTTTTTTTTTTTTTTTTTTTTTGCGGTATGCGGGCCTCTCACTGTGGCCTCTCCCGTTGCGGAGCACAGGCTCCGGACGCGCAGGCTCCCGCCACTCCGCGGCATGTGGGATCTTCCCGGACCGGGGCACGAACCCGCGTCCCCGGCATCGGCAGGCGGACTCCCATTCACTACGCCACCAGGGAAGCCCAGATTTACTTTTTAGAGTTAATTAGAATACAAAAGGATTGAGTATTCGGGCAGGTTTTCAAAAAATATCAAGGATTCTGTAGAAAGGATCGTTGGTTGAGTAGGAAGTTAAAACTTTCATGTTTATTCCCATTTCTTAAGATTTTATGATTCTAAATTGAAAAAAGAATTGCACGATTATTGTGTTTACAGTGATTTTCTTTTCACACACCATTAGGCTTCTGATCCTTTGTATGTTTAACCCTGAAATTAAAGTACTAAATTTGGCATGCTTCATCAGTAGTAGGGGTATTTCACAATTCTTTAGTACGACAACAACAAAATTACTCAAGGTTGTATTTATTAAGGAAGAGGTGTGATGATTTAAAGATAATCTGGGAACAGCTGATAATTATTAGACTCATTGACTTTTAGAGCTGGTATATGAAACCTTAGGGTTTATCTGCTCTGTAGGAGGGATCTACTCATCTAGTCCAACCTATTTTGGGGGCCAGAAAGTTTGTGACTTAGCACATACTTTTTTAAAAAAGCATGATTTTAGTTACTAGCTGATGCAATGAGATGTTAGTTTTACGTTACACCAAAGGTAGCTTTCATGTATTCAGCAAACACTGAGTGTCTTATGTTATGGACCACAAAACCAAATAGACCCCACCGTCATGGTGTTTATAGTTTAGTGAAGTATTGTGGATTAAAATGTTAAAAATTCCTTAAAATCTACATGCACAAAGATTTTTGCAAATATGTATAGGGAACAAATCAACTTAGTAAATTGTATTCTTTAAGAAAGTGCCAGACTGCATGTTGGGGGACCTCTGCATTTATGGATTGTGCAGAGGAGAGAGAGAGGGTTCAGTTGTTGAAGGAAACTGAGGGAAAGAAGCTAAAAAATAGAATTGAGAGAGAGTGTTGTCCAAGGAAGGAGGGAAACTTTTAAGTGGCAGAAAATAGTCAGTTGGGTCTGGTCTGTCATAAGGACAAGAGGGGTGAGAATGAAAATAATCCCTTGAATTTGGGAATTGAGAGGTTATTGGAGGCCTTAAGAGAAGTAATATA
>NC_041221.1:76053944-76059802 GCF_002837175.3 Physeter macrocephalus | reverse complement strand
CTTTTTTTTTTTTTTTTTTTTTTTTTTTTGCGGTATGCGGGCCTCTCACTGTGGCCTCTCCCGTTGCGGAGCACAGGCTCCGGACGCGCAGGCTCCCGCCACTCCGCGGCATGTGGGATCTTCCCGGACCGGGGCACGAACCCGCGTCCCCGGCATCGGCAGGCGGACTCCCATTCACTACGCCACCAGGGAAGCCCAGATTTACTTTTTAGAGTTAATTAGAATACAAAAGGATTGAGTATTCGGGCAGGTTTTCAAAAAATATCAAGGATTCTGTAGAAAGGATCGTTGGTTGAGTAGGAAGTTAAAACTTTCATGTTTATTCCCATTTCTTAAGATTTTATGATTCTAAATTGAAAAAAGAATTGCACGATTATTGTGTTTACAGTGATTTTCTTTTCACACACCATTAGGCTTCTGATCCTTTGTATGTTTAACCCTGAAATTAAAGTACTAAATTTGGCATGCTTCATCAGTAGTAGGGGTATTTCACAATTCTTTAGTACGACAACAACAAAATTACTCAAGGTTGTATTTATTAAGGAAGAGGTGTGATGATTTAAAGATAATCTGGGAACAGCTGATAATTATTAGACTCATTGACTTTTAGAGCTGGTATATGAAACCTTAGGGTTTATCTGCTCTGTAGGAGGGATCTACTCATCTAGTCCAACCTATTTTGGGGGCCAGAAAGTTTGTGACTTAGCACATACTTTTTTAAAAAAGCATGATTTTAGTTACTAGCTGATGCAATGAGATGTTAGTTTTACGTTACACCAAAGGTAGCTTTCATGTATTCAGCAAACACTGAGTGTCTTATGTTATGGACCACAAAACCAAATAGACCCCACCGTCATGGTGTTTATAGTTTAGTGAAGTATTGTGGATTAAAATGTTAAAAATTCCTTAAAATCTACATGCACAAAGATTTTTGCAAATATGTATAGGGAACAAATCAACTTAGTAAATTGTATTCTTTAAGAAAGTGCCAGACTGCATGTTGGGGGACCTCTGCATTTATGGATTGTGCAGAGGAGAGAGAGAGGGTTCAGTTGTTGAAGGAAACTGAGGGAAAGAAGCTAAAAAATAGAATTGAGAGAGAGTGTTGTCCAAGGAAGGAGGGAAACTTTTAAGTGGCAGAAAATAGTCAGTTGGGTCTGGTCTGTCATAAGGACAAGAGGGGTGAGAATGAAAATAATCCCTTGAATTTGGGAATTGAGAGGTTATTGGAGGCCTTAAGAGAAGTAATATATAGCGATAAGGGGAGAAGCCAATTTAAGAATGAATAGCTGTGGAGAAAAAGTCAATGAGCTTGACTCTTTGTTGTGCAATGATTGATAAAGTAATAAACTGTACTGATAAGGAACTTTTTAGTCTGAAGTCTTTTTTTTTTTTTTTTTTTTTTTACTTTTTGGCCACATGCCTTATCTTAGTTCCGCCACCAGGGATCAATCCCAAGCCCCCTGCAGTGGAAGCACGGAGTCTTAACCGCTGGACCACCAGGGAAGTCCCTCTAAAGTCTTATACATATTAACAGTGCTTTCAGGTTTAGATCAGCCAGCCCCTGATATATCAGATGAAGTTATTCTGATTCTTAAGTTAACAGTAGTTATTATTCAGAGGCAGTATAATTCCACAATTTAAACCAAATAGACATAAGTTTGAACCCTGGCTTTATAAAAGAGTAGTTATAACAGAGCTTATCTCAAAATGTTGGCAGAGGTAAATGTGATAATGTTCCTAAAGGTGAGCTACAACTAATGTTATCATCAATGAGATTAGGATAGTTTTTGTTTTTGGTATCTAGTTCAGTGTTTCTAATCTTTTTCTCACTTTTATTATCTTCTTCCCACATCGCGCCATGTACAAGACTTTTTTGAGGTACATTTCAAAGCACTGATTTACTTTTAAATTTTTAAAATTGTGATTTCTCTACCACTTGTCCGAGCTTTTGCTTTACCTGAGATAAAGTATAACCAAAATGAGTTGAGTTGGTAGAATTCTAGTTAAAACCAAGAAGATCTTTGGTTTTCATTATTTTGTGTATTTTGTAGGGGAAATACGTGTTTTTTGAAAAATTGAAAGTAATTCATGTAGTCCCCTTTATAGCTTTTGTGGATCCCAGACTAAGAATCTGTTTTCTATTAATTACTTAATCATATGAGTGGAAAATAAAGCTATATTTAGCAATAAGCAGCCACATGTTAGAAGTCTTGATATTTAGCTTTGTAAGTTAATGCATATCTAAAAGTCTGAAATTAATTTCAAGGCTGAGGAGATTTCTTGATAAAATTTTCTAAACCGTGAAAAAAGAAATTGAAGTGATTCTGAGTAAATTTTGTTTGGCGAATACTAACTTTTTGTATCTGAGTAGCTTCTCAGAATGGCGACAACAACAACAAAAAGCATAGTTTTATTTTATAAAATGATTCATATGATTTTACAATTTCATATACAAATAACCACTCAACCGAAGTCTAGAAGCTCTTGGCTCTCCTTTCTAGAACTGGCTCACGGATGTTCTTGTGCCTTTATTTACAATGGGGCAGAGAGATGTTACGCCAACCAGTTGGAATGTATCAGCTGTCACTAACTACTCTTTGATCAGCTAATCGGTTGGTCTGTGTTTTCATGCGGCGTGATACATTTGTGGGTAGAATTTATTGTTGGGAAGGCCCATTTCTTTTACTCTTTAGAGATATGTTGAAAAAGTCTAAGTTTTCATCTGCGTATTGACTCTTCAAATATTTGAAGGGAACTTTCTTGCCTCCCTTCCAAGAGTTCCCCAGCAAGACATGCCCTCACTGATTTCTCCCAATTCCTGTTCCTCATTTACTGTCCCGTGGATTCCAGATCCTTTGCCATCCTGGTTGTTTTCCACTGGAGGCATTCCAGTTTTTCAGTGTGGTTTTCTTAAAATGTGGATGTTCATTGTCTGATGCATGAAGAGGGCAGGGATTCTATTCCATCTCTGCATCTGGACAGTCAGAACCCTAATAATGATGCCCTATTCTGGGGTCATTTTGCTTTAACTGAAAAAAAAAAAACTTGCTCATAATTCATATTGAGTCTAGTACCAACTGAATCTCAAGCAATGGATAATAAAAAACTGTAATTCGGTTTTTTCCCTTAGCTCTATTTTGTAGTAATTTGTTAAAGAAATATTTGGTAAGCATTTTACTTTGTCAGCTTTCAAGTTTCCCTTTTATTTTAGAACAGTTGGCTTTCTATTTATGATGTAGTAAACATTTAAAAATTCTGACGAAGATGGATCATAGTGATTAGAACAAGTATCTAAAGTCTGAAGAGAGGATATTGCAAGATTTTAAAAAAATCTAACACTTAAAGAGTGACTGAACAATATGCTTGATATATTCTATGATAATTGTATGATTAGATACATTATGGGTTATACTGACCTTTTGTCTTGACCTGGGAACCTGGTTAAATCCATGTTCTGGAGAGAGATTGCCTAGGTTTAGAGACTGACTCTGCCGCTTACTAGCTGTGTGAACTTGGGCAACTTACTTAACCTTTTCACACCTGAGGCTCCTCGTTGGAAGAATGTATGAATACCTGCCTCATAGGGTCATTTTGAGGAATAAGTGATATAATATGTGTAGAGTGTTGAACATAATGCCTCGTGCAAGGTAAGCAAGCAGTGAATGATCTTTCATCATCAGAAAACATTTTGAATTATAAAAAGTGGCTATAAATGAATTTGATGATCCACCCCTTGGTAAATTATTTCCTATCTTCGTTCTCTAAGTAATCAAACATAGACATCTAAGTTACTAGTTAGAAAGGACATCAGAGATCATTTGATTCATCCTTACTTTTTATATGTTTGGAAAAATGGATTATGCTTCTCTGGAGTTCTGAGCCTGGTAGAATAGACGAAGAAAAGTAAATCACACTCTCATGTGATAAGTATGTTAAAAGAAGTATGCACAAGGAACTTACGAGAAACTCATGAGTTTCTCAACTTGTCTGCCTTCATTTCTACCTATTAATCCATCCTACACACAGCTGCTAGATAAATTGTCTTAAAGCATAGCCTTGGATGTCTCTTTTCGGCTCAGGATCTTTAAATTGCCTCCTTCTGTGTGCCAAATAAAGTCCAAACTCTTTAGTCTGGTATTCTTGGCCTGTTATGTTCTATCCTCAATTTATTTTCCTAGTGTACCTACCACTACTTCTTTTTATATACCTTAACTCTGTTGGTGAATCCAACTACTTGCCATTCTCAGCATGCTTTCTGGCTTCCATTTAGCATTTCCATCTTCTTAGAGGGTCTTCCGTTCTTATTTTATTTTTTTTTAAATTAATTTTTATTGGAGTATAGTTGCTTTACTAGAGGGTCTTCACTTCTATCTCTGCCTGTTGAGAGACTATCTATTGCTCCTTCTTTAGCAGCAGAACTTCACGTGTTTCATCTGTGGCAGCTCTTGCTCCTAGCACCAGTGTGTGGTTTATTTATACAAACCTTTGTTCAGTCATTCATTTATGTCGTAAATATGTATTGAAGCCAGAGAGGAAGGCTACTACTATCTTTTTTTCCCCGGGACTGCTGCCAGTGAAAGGTAAGAAAACAATTTCACTTGACCTGGGTAAGCATACACACCTGAGTTTGCATGAGGATTGCAAGAGCAGGTGTGTGGGGCCCTGAGTCTTACGTGCAGAGTTGGAGAAGCCTGGAAGGGAGAGCGGAATGGTTAGCCTGTGGGTTGGAGGCTGCTGTTTTTCCAAGTTGGGGTGATACTCTGCAGATAGTAGCAGCCCTTGGTTACATTTATTTGTGCAGTGAAAATACTAGGGGATGGGGTGGGGTGGTTTTGGTGGTGGTGATTGTGACTCAGCGAATATTTCATAAATCATATGCCAAAATTAAGCACCAAGTTTTGTTTTGTTTTTGCTTTTTGTTCTGAGTATTTCCTTTAAAATGAAAATATCCATCTTCGTGGTTCTAAATGAGACAAACCTGTGGTATTTTATGTTAAAGATATCTACAACAATATGCAGGTTGTTTGGACTCCTGTTTTGAAAAATTGCCTGTGTCCTTGAGGTTTCCTACCAAACCCCTGTTCACTTTAAGCACTATAAAATCAGACCTGTTACATGGTAAGGAAACCAGGTTAAAAAAAATAAATTTAGATTGTCTAATGTTGAAATGAAGGACAAAACTTTATGGTGTATTCATTTAAGTAGTTCTTATTTTGCCCTTCCTGATGTTTGTAGACCGTTCCTGTGAGATAAACAGTGTTCAGTAAGCTGGGTCATGAAGGGCTAGAGTAGCTGACATGTTCTAGAGGCGCATGTATTCTGTAGTACTATATGTAGTCAGTCAAGTGGAAGCTTCAGTTATAAGCACATTTTTTTAAATTTTGTATAACTTAAAAAAATTTTTTTAACATCTTTATTGGAATATAATTGCTTTACAATGGTGTGTTAGTTTCTGCTTTATAACAAAGTGAATCAGCTATACATATATCCCCATATCTCCTCCCTCTTGCATCTCCCTCCCACCCTCCCTATCCCACCCGTGTTAGTTTCTGCTTTATAACAAAGTGAATCAGCTATACATATATCCCCATATCTCCTCCCTCTTGCATCTCCCTCCCACCCTGCCTATCCCACCCGTCTGGGTGGTCACAAAGCACCTGAGCTGATCTCCCTGTGCTATGCGCCTGCTTCCCACTAGCTACCTATTTAACATTTGGGAGTGTATATAAGTCCATGCCACTCTCTCACTTCATCCCAGCTTACCCTTCCCCCTCCCCGTGTCCTCAAGTCCATTCTCTACGTCTGCGTCTTTATTCCTGTCCTGCCCCTAGGTTCTTCAGAACCTTTTTTTTTCT
>NC_041221.1:76010468-76053741 GCF_002837175.3 Physeter macrocephalus | reverse complement strand
TATGTGTTAGCATACGGTATTTATTTTTCTCTTTCTGACTTCACTCTGTGTGACAGTCTCTAGGTCCATCCACCTCACTACAAATAACTCAATTTTGTTTCTTTTTATGGCTGAGTAATATTCCATTGTATATATGTGCCACATTTTTTATCACAACAGTGAGAGGCCCGCGTACCGCAAAAAAAAAAAAAAAAAACTACTGTTAACAATAACAATACAATGTATGCCCTTCCACGTCATCTTCTGTATAAACATGTAAGTATGTACCAATATTTTTCATAAATTAGTTTTAAAAGTACATGCAATAGGCTTTTTTAAAAAAATTAAGAGTTGAGCATTTTTGGTGTTTGTCCTGTTTTATGAATTGTCCATGCCACTTGTTTGTTTATTTGCATCTTAGTTTAAAAACCATTGTATTTATATTAAGCAACCTAACACTTGCGGGTCATACTGGTTATATAACATTTGCCTCTGAATTTTTTGTTTTTAGATGTAAAAATTTTAATATGTATTCAAAGTTATTAGTTTTACCCTTGCAGTTTATTCCTACCTCAGAGTTCCTTTTTCTCTGTCTGTTCAAGTTATTTGCCTATGGTCACACAGCTAGTAATCCTGGCAATTTGGCTCAAGAACACACTCCCTTAACTAGTATTCTACATATTCCACCTTTCACATGTACAAAATTCTATGACATATGACTGGGTTTTGCTTTTGTAAGCCCTAAAACATACCAGATACCCAGTACCTTCATCTTTAAATGATTTCTTAGATCTAGGACCATTTTTCTGGATATGGAGAGGAATTAAACCTTTAGAAAGAAAACTGGTAAGATTTCTCTTGATATGTATAAGCAATCTTATACCATCTTAGGGTCCTAAGGCGCTGTGCTTTCAGACATAGCATGGTAACTAAAAGGATAGGCCTCACAGCTAGACTGCCTGGGTTCAAATTCTAGCTTTGCCACTTACTATAGTGTGCCTTGAACAAGTTACTCTGCTGCTATGTGTTTTAATTTCCTCATCTGACAAATGAGATAATTAAATTATCCGCTTCATGGGTTTGGGATAAAAACTCTATCAGGGATACATGTGAAATGTTTCAAATAGAACCAGGTGTGTAGTCCACTGTTGGCTCAGGGATTATTACTTCAAAAGATGATTTTGTTTTCTACTTGAAATGAAAAGAGGTAACAGGTATGAACCACATTTAACTTCCTGCCCCATTACCCATAAACTTATAGGTAGTCTTTACCTATATGTAATCAAATCTTTTTCCTTTCTCAGAAGGTAGGAAAGGATTTCTGAGCAGTGAGCCCACCTGAGAGTTGATAGCTGTAGCAGTCTGTTCAGTGGTTTCATTTTTGTCATACTTAAAAACTCAGCTCTACGAGCAGAGAAGGATTAATCTAGGAATTAGGGCCTTGTGTGGGTAGGAGGGATAGAAGGATAAAAGGTGAGTAGGGAAGAGAGTTCAGTTGAGCTGATGTAGTACATGGGCTAGGTTCGTTAGGGAAGATTATGATGTTAGAAAGAGACAAGGGAAGAATCAAGAGGAGAATCATAATGTCCAGAAACAGGCCTTTTGTGTAAAAGGTTGAGAGCTTTGCGGATTATGTTGCTGGGACACCTAAGCTATTTTCGGTGTTGGGGGAACAACGAGGAGAGGTAGGATCATGCCTTGGATTGGTTGAGATCATTGTTTTTTCTCTAAGAACTCTTTCAGCTCTAAAATTTCCGTAATTTTGGGGATCTTCTCCTCCTCCTAAAGCCCCCAGATAATAGCAATAATCTATAAGAATCTTGAAATTATTTAGGAACTAAAGTTAAAAAAATATATTTCCCTGTTTTAAGAGTATAGATGATATCCAGTAATTAACCTTAAATAGGGAAAAAAATCACAATAATAGGAATATGGTTTTTAACTGTTATATTTTCTTTCTTGTTAAGAGCATTCATTCTTGCAAATAGATAATTTTTCAGGAAAAAGAGATGAAATTATTAAAAGATGGGTGTAAAATAGCTGGTGGGCATCTTAGAGTTCTTATGTAAGAGGTGTGAGCATTAATTTTTTTTACAGGTTATCCAGGATTAATGAGCATGCCATTTGCTTAATTTATAAATTAATTTGGACACTTTTTACACTTCATTGTCCATTCTGCGTAAATTTTTTGATGAGTTAGTTCGCTTAAGGCGACATTAAGCTTTCTCATTCATGTAGAATCTAGTTAGGCCTTTTGGTTCATCTCATGGGCAGAGCATAAAGTACTTGACAGAATTTGATCTGACAGCTTTACAGTTATGTAACATAGAACAGAAGCTTAAAAACAACAAAAAAGAGAGAGAAGTGACTGATTTTTTTCACAGCAACCTATATTTTACTCTCCAGAACCTTACTACCCTTCTCTTGCCTCCCTGAACTAGCGGAACCAGCTTAAGGCTAGTAGTTTACACAGTCTTAAGTAACCGCTATATTTTTAAATAAACAGTTATAAACATTTAGATGTGAAAGGTCCTTAGGATTATCCTGTCCAGTTGCATCACATTACCAATGAGAATACAGAAGCCTAAAGAGGGTAAGTAACTCGCCTAGGGTCACAGAGCTGGTTAGCACAGCTGACCCGGGAATCAAGGTCACAGGATTCCAATGCGAGTACTTTTTCTGGTGTAATATGTGAATAGAATATTTAATAACAAGGTATTTATTGTGATATTTTGCAAAAGGAAGTTTCATATAACCATGACAAAGACTGTGATATTTGATTTTGCATATTGAGTACAAATAATTATATTGGAATGTATATTTGATTGGATTCATATTGTTACGTGCTATTACCGATTTATAATAATTTCTAGTTCTTTCATCTTCCTTAAATACTAATTGGTGACTGTTTAGCCGATAAAATTTAGCACTGAGAATGACCAGTAATAAACGTAACAGATTTAAGGACAGATTTGAAAACACAAAAATATTTTAGAAGAGGTGTGTGTATCTGGGCTTTTGGAATTGGGGAAACATTTTCTAATTTTTTTCATATGAAAAACTGATGCTGTAGTTTTTAAACTATATTCAGAAATCACAACTTTTTAAAAAAATAAATTTATTTTATTTACTTATTTTTGGCTGCATTGGGTCTTTGCTGCTGCACACGGGCTCTCTCTAGTTGTGGTGAGCAGGGGCTACTCTTCATTGCAGTGTGCGGGCTTCTCATTGCGGTGGCTTCTCTTGTTGCAGAGCACGGGCTCTAGGTGCGCGGGCTCAGTAGTTGTGGCTCGCGGGCTCTAGAGCACAGGCTCAGTAGTAGTGGTGCATGGGCTTAGTTGCTCCGCGGCATGTGGGATCTTCCCGGACCGGGGCTCGAACCCGTGTCCCCTGCATTGGCAGGTGAATTCTTAACCACTGCGCCACCAGGGAAACCCCAGAAATCACAACTTTTAAGTTTGTTGGGAGATGCCCTGGAGGTGAGATGAGAGAGAAAAGAGTGAAATAATTCCTTCTATAGTGAAGAAGAAATACATTCATTTTAAACTGGCTTTGCTGCCACAAAAATGATGGATTTAAGGATTTGTTTAGTTATGCTTCCAAATCTCAAAAAAAAAAAGATTTAAAAAAAGTCCTGTAGATCAACAATATTAAAATCAAGTCAGATATATCTGGAAATTGCCAGATTTCTAGTGCTCCAAGTCTAAAGTTTTTCACTATAAAATGTGCTCTTAAAGGGCCTTGAATGTGATGCAGTACCCAGTATTTAACTCTGTCTGTAGGATGGGCTTGGATGTCAGATCCATTTCTGGATCTCAGGTTTGCCACCCGTTCTCCATGTGACTTTGGGGAAATGATTAACCTCTCCAAGGTGGTTTACTTTTCTATAAAATAAGAATATTAGTCGGGTCCACCACATATCTTTGCTACAAGGCTTGAATGAGAGTGAATGGCATTCTTTTAGCACAGTTCTGACACATTCTGGCACTTAATAAAAGTTAGTTGTTAAAAATCACAACCTCTAACTAAGTGAAGTTTTTTCCCTCCAGTAAGGCTCTTTATGTAAATTTCAGAGTATTTAAATGATTGGATTTCAGGAAAATAGGATTGTTTCATTTTGTGTTTGTATATATAATCTTAAATAATAAAAATTAGCCCAGAAGAGATTATTTTTCTATTTAAAAACCTCAATCTAAAAAGGTTTAAGAATGAAGGATAATGACTTTCTCTTTTTACACTTGAGTTTAGTCATGTTATACTTGCCTTTGATCTGTAGCAGTGTCTTCTTTTTAAATTTTTATTTATTATTTATTTTTATTTTTGGCTGCGATGGGTCTTTGTTGTTGCATGCGGGCTTTCTCTTGTGGCAAGTGGGGGCTACTCTTCCTTGCAGTGCGCGGGCTTCTCATTGCGGTGGATTCTCTTGTTGCGGAGCACGGGCTCTAGGTGCGCAGGCTTCAGTAGTTGTGGCACGTGGGCTCAGTAGTTGTGGCTCGCAGGCTCTAGAGCACAGGCTCAGTAGTTGTGGCACACGGGCTTAGCTGCTCTACGGCATGTGGGATCTTCCTGGCCCAGGACTCAACACCATGTTCCCTGCATTGGCAGGCGGATTCTTAACCATTGCGCCACCAGGGAAGTCCCTAAGAAAGTTAATTTAGTAATAGATTAAAAAAACCAATCCCCCATAAACTTGCTATTCTGTCAGTCTCTTCCTTGTGGGTCCATTTTGTATTCTTTGTGTAGAATACTGTATTATTTTTATGTGATTGTAATCAGCTGTGCTTTTGTAGACCAAGTTTTTGGCAGCAATCTTCAAATATTTACATTTTATCCTTTAAATCATGATTACTCTTAGCAAATGAAAATTTTAAATGTTTCATTCATACCTTGTTTTGGTAGCTAATATTCTAGAGTCTTTTGAGTTGCTTTAAGAGGAATACTTTTTTGCGGGGGGGCCGTGGCATGTGGGATCTTAGTCCCTTGCCCCCCTCCCCCCAGGGATTGAACCTGCGCCTCCTGCAGTGGTAGTCCACTGGACCGCCAGGGAAGTCCCAGAAATGCTTTTATTTTAATACTTTTTGAGCTTCTATAGTATATTAAATGTTTTTGAATGTTTTACTTGGATACAAAGCTGGGAGCTTGTCTACAAAAGAGCAAAAACAGTTACTGACATTTTTTTAACTAGCGTCCTCATTATGCTTCTTTCACCCACTATTGACCATTTGTTTCATGTTTTTAGTTTTGTCTAAATTTCAATCTTCACTACAATTGTTAGATCTGACTATAGAACGTAATGTTGTATTTCCTTAGTTTGCTTTTGCATATTGACTTTGATAGAGTTATAAAGATTTGCCACACTGACAAATAAGTGTCCTTCAATGCAGAGCTACTGTTTTATTTTATGATCCTTTTCTAAGTATAACATCTTTTTTAGATAAGCTCCTGATGGTTCTCTCTTGAAATTCAGTCTTTTTTTTCCTCCTTTTTGTAAGTTGGCTGGAAGTTATGCGGTATTGCTTTCATAAATCGTTCACAAATTTTTCTTGCTTTCTCCTTTTATTTAGACATTTACATTTACTAACAGATGGGCTGAATTTATGTGTTCTGTTTCTAGGTTTTGATTTTTAAAAATTAAAAATCAATGTAATTAAAAAATACATATTTGTATGTATATAAATTTATATATACAAATCAGGGCCCCAATCATATGTATATCAAGTTTTAAAGTTCTTAGCATCAAGATTTCAGATTACGGTAAAAAAGTAACTTCCTCTCATTATCATATCTTCAAAATTCATAAAAATATGTTTAACTGTGTATAACTGTTACAATATATGTCCTGTCTTTTTTGTGTTTATCTCATATTTCCATTAGATTTTCAGTTTCTTGTCTACTAATACTTTTGTTGTGTTAAAATAGATTTGATGAAGTTCACCTTCGAGAAGAGTAACTTTTATTTTTTCAATTTATTTTCTCCTGCCTTTCCATTTATAAATTTTTTTAAAAATTAAAATTGAGGGCTTCCCTGGTGGCGCAGTGGTTGAGAGTCCGCCTGCCGATGCAGGGGACGCGGGTTCGTGCCCCGGTCCGGGAAGATTCCACATGCCGTGGAGCGGCTGGGCCCGTGAGCCATGGCCGCTGAGTCTGCGCGTCCGGAGCCTGTGCTCTGCAACGGGAGAGGCCACAACAGTGAGAGGCCTGCGTACCGCAAAAAAATAAAATAAAATTGAGGGGGCTTCCCTGGTGGCACAGTGGTTGAGAATCTGCCTGCCAATGCAGGGGACACGGATTCGAGCCCTGGTCTGGGAAGATCCCACATGCCGCGGAGCAACTAGGCCCGTGAGCCACAACTACTGAGCCTGCCCGTCTGGAGCCTGTGCTCTGCAACAAGAGAGGCCGCGATAGTGAGAGGCCCGTGCACCACGATGAAGAGTGGCCCCGCTCGCCGCAACTAGAGAAAGCCCTCGCACAGAAACGAAGACCCAACACAGCCAAAAATAAATAAATTAATTAATTTTAAAAAAATTAAAATTGAGGTTTTTGACAGATATAGCTGTTCGGCTCTGTAATTTTTATTGTGGGTAAATACAAAGCAGGTAACTTTTAAGACAAGATAATCTTTACCAGCTTTATTTGTACCTCCTTTAAGAACTAGTAGATCAGATGACATAGCTCATAAGGTTTTTTTTTTAACTTTTTTCTCATGGAAATTTTCAAGAATACACAAATCAGGATGCTCTCTACAGTGCATTTGATCAATATGTCTCTTAAGTTTCTTTTAATTTACATTAGTTTCCATTCTTTTCTTTAAACTCTATTCTGTATATATATTGAAGAAACTGAGTTATTCTAAGTTTGGCCGCCTGCATACTTTAAACATCATTTCACATGTTTGTCTAATGGCTTAGGTAGATTTGGATCCAATTTTCTTGTTGCATTACATCAAACTACATACAATATCTGCTTGTCTTTTAGTAAGATTGATAAGTCTGGGTATGCAGGCCTATCACAGAGGAGTGCATTTTAAAAAAACATAAATCAACAAAGCATTATTAAATATTTTATACCTTGGAAAAAAAACAGAAGTGAGTGCGTATATCTACCGAAATACTCCTGCAGCAATGCTCATGGCAGCCCAAATGCCCATCAGCAGTAGATTGGTAAATAAACTGTATATGTGTATTGTGGAATACTACATAGCAATAAAAGGGAACAAATTAAATGATAGATGCAGCACTGCTTATGTTTCTCAAAGAAGTAATGTTGAGTGAAAAGAGTTGACACAATAGAGAGCATACTATATGATTTCAGATATAAGAAGTTAAAAAAATGGGCAAAATTAGTTTCTCATTTAAACATATTGTAAGGCCAGTGAAACAATGCTACCTATTAAAAAGTGCTTCTTTCTCCCATTGATTGAAATAGCTCTGTAATCATATACGCAATTTCTATAGGCATTAGGGTATATTTCTTTATCTTGCTCCATTGGTCTGTCTATTTATATGCCTGTATTGCATAGAAGTTTTATATATGCTTGTATCATAGAAGTTTTATAACATGCTTTAATATCTTAGAGAGTTTGAACTTTTCTCCAATCATTGCTCTGCCTTTTTAGGATTTTTCTAGCTATTCTTATTTATTCTTTCAAATTCACTTTATAATCAGCTTGTCTTGCTTCAGGAAACAATAATCCTGAAGATGTTTTCATTAGGATTGCATTAAATTTACAGATTATCTTAGAGGAAACTGCTACCTTAATGATGCAGAATCTTCCTTTCCAAGAACATGGTTTGTCTTCCCT
This sequence comes from Physeter macrocephalus, assembly GCF_002837175.3. Lineage (NCBI taxonomy): Eukaryota > Metazoa > Chordata > Mammalia > Artiodactyla > Physeteridae > Physeter > Physeter macrocephalus. The sequence goes on along the minus strand of NC_041221.1, from coordinate 76,045,961 downwards.
GTTGTTCACTTTGCTTCCTCCAGGCATGCTGTTTTATAGTTTTCCTTATATAAGTTTTATATTGTTTATTGTTAAATTTAAGTCTATTTTTATCTTTGCCATTGTTAATGGGGTTGTCTTTTCTATTTTTACTTCATTTTTTTCCATTTATTATTTCTCCTTACTGATTATTATTATATATATGAGGGCTTGATTTCTGTATGTAATTTTATGTCCTACCATTTTACTGCATTTTCTTATTGTTTGGAATAATTTTTCCATTGATTCTTCTGGGTTTTTCAGTTAAATTTATTATTTGCGAATTGAGGTTGAGATAGTCTCCCCTCGCCCCAAGCCATGCACATCCCCAATTGTTATACCTCTGATTGCTTTCTCTTGTCTAATTGCATTAGCAAGTACCTATCTAATGTTATTTATTAGTTAAGTCCTTCTTTTTCTTTTTTTTTTTAAACACAAAGTTTTTATTTCAACCATTTTAATAGAAAGGTCTCAACTTTTCTTCTTTTTTTTAAGTCCTTATTTTTTTTGACTTTAGTGAAAAAGTCTTTAGAGTTTTCCCCATTAAGGTGCTGGCTTTTTTTTTTTTTTTTAACAGCTGTATACATGAAAGATACAGTTTACATACTGTAACATTTACCGATTACAGCTGTACAATTCCATGTTTTTTTTAGTAAATTTATAGGGTTGTGCAGCCATCAGTACAGTGTAGTTGTAAACATTTCTATCATTCTGAAAAGTTCCCTTGTGTCCTTTTACAGTGACTTTTATGTTGGGAGGTATATGAGGATATATTTGTATGTATGTGTGTTTATATCCTATACCTTATAAATATTTATTTTTATAATTTAAGGACTTATTCATTTTTTAAAATTGAAGTATAGTGGATTTACAATATTAGTTTCAGGTGTACAACATAGTGATTCAATGTTTTTATAGATTATATGCCATTTAAAGTTATAAAATAATGGTTATATTTCCCTGTGCTGAACAGTATATCCTTGTAGCTTATTTTGTACATAGTAGTTTGTACTTCTTAATCCCCTGCCCTTGTCTTGCCCCTCTCTGTTTCTCTCTCCCCACTGGTAACAAACAGTTTGTTCTCTATATCTGTGAGTTTGTTTTGTTATATTCATTTATTTTATTTTTTAGATTCCACATAAGAGTAATAATGTACAGTGTTTGTCTGACTTCTTTCACTAAGCATAATACCTTCTAGGTCTATCCATGTTGTTCTATTTCTTTTATTCTTTAAAAGAAAAAATTTCATTCTCTTTTAATGGCTGAGTAGTATTGCATTGTGTATATATTAACACATCTTTATCCATTCATCTGTTGATGGACACTTAGTTTACTTCTGTATCTTAGCTATTGTAAATAGTGCTGCTATGAACAGTGGGGTGCGTGAATCTTTTTGAATTACTGTTTTTGTTTTCTTTGGATATATACCCAGGAGTGGAATTGCTGGATCATATGTTACTCCTATTTTTATTTTTAAATTTAAAAAAATTTTTTTTTTGGCCATGCCGCGAAGCATGTGGGATCCTAGTTCCCCGACCAGGGATTGAACCCAGGCCCATGGCAGTGAAAGTGCCAAGTTCTAACCAGTGGACCACTAGGGAATTCCCTATTTTTCGTTTTTTGAGAAACTTCCATACTGTTTTCCACATTGGCCGCACCAATTTACATTCCCACCAACAGTGTTCAAGGGTTCCCTTTTTTCTACACCCTCTCCAACATTTGTTATTTGTGTTCTTTTTTGATGATAACCATTCTGACAGGTGTGAGGTAATATCTCATTGTGGTTTTGACCTGCATTTCTCTGATGATTAACGATGTGGAGCATCTTTTCATGTGCCTGTTGGCCATCTGTATGTCTTCTTTGGAAAAATGACTATTCAGGTCTTCTGCCCGTGTTTTAATTGGTTGGGTTTTTTTTTGATATTGAGTTGTATGAGCTGTTTATATATTTTGGATATTAACCCCTTATCAGTCATATCATTTGCAAATATTTTCTCCCATTCAGTAGGTTGTCTTTGAATTTTGTTGATGGTTTCCTTTGCAGTGAAAAAATTTTTCAGTTTAATTAGGTCCCATATGTTTATTTTTGATTTTGTTTCCTTTGCCCTAGTAGACAGATCCAAGAAAATATTTCTACAGTTTATGTCAGAATATTCTGTCTATGTTTTCTTCTAGGACTTTTACGGTTTGCAGTCTTACATTTAGGTCTTTAATCCATTTGGAGTTTATTTTTGTAAATGGTGTGAGAAAAATGTTCTAATTTCATTTTTCACATGTAGTTGTTCGGTTTTCCCAGCACTACTTTTTGAAGAGACTGTCTTTTGTCCATTGTATGTTCTTGTCTCCTTTGTCATAGACTAATTGACCATAGGTGCATGGGCATTAATTCTTATTTCATTCCTTGTTTTTAATAGAAGTGAGTGTTTAAGTTTTCTTTCTGACATACATTTAGATTAACAGGCTTAAGTTGTAGTCTGTCTTGGCACAGTGAAAAAGAAGCTCCTTACAATAAAATGCTGCGCTATTACAATAAAAAGTTTTTTTCTCAATACAGGAAGATAGCCTTTCATATTCTGAAACATTTTGTCCCATGTTGTTTGTTAAAGAGGATGGCATTCCCTGTGGATATGCTGGATAATTGCAGTCATGAGGAAATGGAAAATTCTGCTGAAGATTACATGTCAGATCTCAGGTGTGGGGACCCTGAAAATCCTGAATGTTTTTCTCTTCTCAATATTACGGTAAGGCATCCTGCAGTGATTTGTCAATCTTTTCAGTTGAGTTTATACATGAAATCGGTATGCTTTTATTATCTTTTAAAGTGTTAACTAATCACTTTTGAAAATTTTATCAGAAGACTTTTTAGTAAAATGGATAAATATTGATTAGTTAGTACAGCAGCATGATCGTTTTTAAAAGACTAACTTTGCAGGCAGTTGCTTATTATTTGTATTGTGCCTTTAAAATTATATGTAAGTAGTTTACTAGTTTTGCTAAGACTGATTACCATATTTGAGCTAACCCAATTAAGTCTACTTTAGATTTGGAAATTGTTGTTTTAGAAATTTTTTTAATAAAAAAAATCAGCAAAACACTACATTACACATTTTTGTATCACAAATCTTCCTTTTCCCAAAATATTAAAATAAAATTTCTAATTAGTAAACTGAGATATATTTTGATAGATCGTTAGACATTAAATTATTAGAATTCTAGTGTGAATTTGATGATAGGCAAATTCTCTAACCTCTTTAGGCCTCAGGTTTTTCTTCTGGAAGATGATGTTTATTTAAAGAATTCTTCCAACATCAATATTTTGTAATTCTCTGAATGGCAATATTGTGTGTAAGTAGGGAATTAGCGTTGGATTAATGAAAGCAGAAAAAATTTAAAGTATTGCATATATCTCACTGGAAAAATGAATTTACCCTAGTGGTTTTTTACTAGAAAATGGAATTTTTTCCCCCTCAAGTGGTCTGAATAACAGATGATAAATTTAACAACTTTATGGATGATATCATGCTTTTGTTTTTATTCATATGCGTAGCTAGAGTGCAATAATATTTATTGAAATAGACTTTCATTTTTTCCCCCAAGTTAATAAAATTCTTGCAAAAGGGAAGTCTATCTGATTTGCTCTTTTTTTTTTAAGACTAGAAATATCTCCTATGAAATGAAATTGTATAATTAGCGTTAACGTACGTTTGAAACTTTGGTAGGAGCATGGTGTTTTTGTCTGATGTTTTCTTACCGACTCTTCACTAATCTTTAATCAATTGTCATTTCAGATTCCTATTAGCCTGTCAAATGTAGGCTTTGTACCTCTCTATGGTGGAGATCAGACCCAGAAAGTTCTTGCTCTTTTTGCACCTGAGGACTCACTCACAGGTCTCTGTTTTGTTTAATATTTGTAAATTGAGGAATTTTTTTTCAAACAATTAGAAATTTATTGAAAGATAGCTACATGAAGGAATTTTTAAAAAGAAAACTTATTTCAAACTGTAAATTCAGGAAAATAAAATTCTCAGTTGCTTATAATTAAATGTTTAGTGAGTGAAATACAATAAAAATGGTATAAATGGGGCTGCCACATTGTATTGTGAACTATGGGTATATTTAAGGGTATCATTGAAAACCTTACCAAATAGTAATATCGTGTACTTTAAGACTTAAATGTTAACAATCATTTATTTTCTTTTAGCTGTGGCACTTTACCTTGCTGATCAGTGGTGGGCTATTGATGATATTGTGAAAACATCTGTCCCTTCTAGAGAGGGACTTAAGCAGGTAACAAGATCCTGTAACTTTAAGTGTTTAGGAGGCCATTTCACACTATGTTTCCCATAAACAGTGATAGTTTTTGAAGTTATTGAGCTTTTCTCCATTTTAGTATACCAGGTTATATTAAACCCTTAGAGTTCCATTGTTAATGGTGAAACTGGCACTTAGATTGGGCTTCCTTGATTTTATGTGAAAGTGTCTGAGAATTGGGGGAGGAAAAATGAGTACCTGTGGTTTAGTTAAGCTGTAGTTACGCATATCAACTTTAGCTTCTGATTTTTCTTTTCGGGTGGGAAAAAGCTTATTATCTTGGTGTGGTTGCTTAAGTTCTCAGTCTCTAGGAGAGACTGACCAGTAAACTTTCTTATCAGTAGGGCCATTTTGGGTGGTCTATTCAGTGTTCCAAACAGTGTAGTGGAAGGGAGGTCCTCAGTAGCATACTGTAAAACTGGGTCCTTTATTCTGTCTTAGTCACCATTTTATCAGTTACTTAGAAGAAGGTATAGTTCATACTTATCAATTCTGCATGCCACAGTGCTGAATGGGAGAACTAATCCATAAAGGCAGAATTAAGAAACAAAGAGAAAGATCTAACATGATGAAAATAAATTAGTGAGAAAGGTAAAGTAGTATCTATGGGTTCAAAAATTTAACTGTACTGTATACCAAGAAGACCATACTAAAACAGCAGCACATATGAAAAAGATTGGGCTTTAGTTAATTAGAAGTAAAATCAAGGAAAGCAAAAAAGCTAATAAAAACCTTAAGTTTATACAGAAAAGCCCCATTATCTTATCGATATCTTCGATGTTTATACCTGTAATATCTGCATGCCCAACATGAAGAGAAAAAAAAAATGTTAGGGATCTGCAGCAATTTGAAGGGAGAAGTCTGAAATGGCAAGAGTATCCCAAATCATATTAGATTAGTCTTTTGCTCTGTTTAGCTTTGATAGGAAATTTAAGAGAATATCATGGCTGTCTTCAAATATTTGTAGACTATGTGATCCAGAATATCAAAGTATAGTCTTTGGGAAAGAGATTTCAGCTCAGTATCAGAAAGAATTTCATTCTGGTCAGAGCTGTTCAAGGAAGGCATGGGATACCCTGTAAGCTGGAGAGCTTTGTCATTTCATGTGATGTTTGGTATTGGAAATTCCTTACCGGGGAGGTTTTTGAGAGTAGTGTGTGTATGCCTAATGCTTTTTCTCTCCTCTCACCTAATTAGAGGGCATTCTTCTTTTTCTTTAAGGAGACTTGGGGTGGGGTGGGGGGGATAGATTTCATGGATAGACTCTTGTTTTTAGCAGTGACAGATGTCTATGGGGAAAACCCCACTGTTCAATGTCAGGCAATTGGTGAGGGTGTCCTTGTGACCATGCAGCCCTGCCTGTAGGAAGTGAGGTTCTGTTTCCATTCTGTGATTGCCCCAAGTTTTGTTTTCATCAGACTGCCCTGGTGCCCCTGTCATTGCCCATCTGGTCTGGCAGAGGGGTATGTGTGTATGTGTGTAGGGGGAGACAGGTATTCCTAATAGTTAGACCACAAAGACATGACTGTTAAATGACCATTTTACCTAGAAAAGATGAGAGAGATTCCTTTCCCAAGAGCATAATTATGGCTTTGCTCATCAAATGAGATAATCATTGTTTTTAAAGTCTTCAGAGCGTAACACTAAGCTTTTTTCACTTTCTTTTCCTTCTTTCTTTTTTTTTTTAATGTGTAGGCTGGAATGGGGTGAAAAGAAGCACTAGAAATGGTGGGGGGCAGCAATTAGAGTGGGGGAGACCTGGGATCTGGGCAGCTGGAAGCAGAAAGAGAGCACTGACTGCTAACGTGGAGATGCTGGGGATTGGTATATTGGAAACCTGTTTTGCCTGTTTTAGAACTTTGCTAGGCATTATTTCATGCATAATTTGTGTCCATAGAAATGGATTGTTATTGGTATGAATGACTGGTCTCATCTTTGTGATAATAAAATGGTTTACAAATCATTCTGAATGTATTCAAAGTGCTTTGAATGTCAGTACAAGGTATGGAAGCAGGGAGCAAGGTAAATTGCATCTCTGAGTTGATGCTAACTGTTGTGCCTGGTGTCTCATCTCTTTGTAGGTGAGAACTCTTGGGGAGAGAGTGGTTCTGTATGTTCTGAATCGAATTATTTATAGAAAGCAGGAAATGGAGAGAAATGAGATCCCATTCCTGTGTCATAGCAGTACTGATTATGCTAAGATTCTGTGGAAGAAAGGAGAGGCCATTGGGTTTTATTCAGTTAAGCCTACAGGTGAGTCTTTAAGTTATTTAAAATATATATTATGTAAACCCACTTTTTGGACCCCAACTATATTAATGTCCCTTTTAAATTAGTATCTAGAGTACGAATTGAGATTTTACTCAGTATTTCTTGGGAGTACTTTGCTTCTATATAAGTGAGGATTGTTAGGAAAGTCTTTTGAAAAAAAAGTAAACATTTGACAGAGTAGAAAATTTCTCCACATATGTGGATAGAGAGTTGTATGTTGAGCCTCAGATTTGTCTTCTTTCCCTCTCATTTCCTTCCCTTTATTTAAAGGTCCTTGTTTTACTTTGATTCCTGCTGCTATCACTATTAGTGGCTCGTTTTAAATCCCCTGTCTACCTGTGGACCAAATGCATAGCCTTTTTCTTCTAGTGTAGCTGATTCAGCCTGATATAGTAAAGCAGCTAAAGCAAAGTACTTTAATATATTTAGAGAATCCAAACAGCTTTGAAATAGTCAATCTTGTAAAGTTTGGATTTCTGATCCTAAGACCCAACTATACCCTTTTCCTGAAACACTAGTGCAGCTTCATCTTGCTTTACCTGTTTTCCTGTTCATTCAGTTCCCTAGAGCTACTGGAGCCAGAAAAATCAAACCTGCTTGCTCCATGTACACATATATCCCACACCTTACAACCACTACACAACAAAGGCAGCCTTGTTCTGTACCTTGGCCAAAAGACCTTTCACAGAATACTCACATTATTTTTCTGTCCTTTTTATATTTCACACTTGCCAAATTTAGCTCTTGTGGTCAGATGCAGTCTAAAGATAATACCAAATTTCCTGCTAATTTGAAGGACAGTTGTGACTAATACCTTAATTGTATAATTAGTACACATTTATGTTGAGAACATCAGTCATTATGAGTATGATGAGTACATATAGTCAGTAAAGGGAATGTCACTTTTTCTCAATAAAAAAACTGTGATTTATAGTTTTAAATGTTTTTGCTGTTTAGTAAATACTTTAACTCTCCCTTAATATGCTATTTTATTCTTGTATAAATTTGAAGTAGAACCAATAATTTATGTAATTCCAGAAAGATATCATCATACAGAGGCAGAATAATAATGTTTGTTAAATGGAAGCTTAGTGCTGCATTGCATGAAAGGCATCACTTTATTGTTTTTAAAATGTTTTCATAAGTTTGGGGCTGGAATATGGTTTAATTACTTTATGCTTTATTTTATACAAGTAATTCCTATGGGAATTGGAGGCTTTTTGCTGCTCACGCTGGCTGCAGCGGGGTTTCCTACTTGAAACTAGTTCATAGACATTTGAAGTACATAAGAGTTTATGCTTTCTCATTTAGAGCATCTGTAGATGAAAGACATACAGTTAAGAAAGGGCATAGCATTCCCCCCTCAGTATTTCTGATCAGTATTTGATTCCAGGCATTGGCTCCTCTTTGTTTTCTGTGTTTTTGGGGCTCCTCCACTCCTTTGGGACCTGACTTCTATTTTTACTTTTTTCTGGTAGTTAACTCAGTTTTATATGCTGGAGCTTCCAAGTACTACTTGTCTACCCCTTTTAGCACCTTCCATACTTCTCTACTAATTGCCTTACTTCCTTACTATTTATTTCAGTGTTTTCCTGCTTTAAGCTCTGGCTCTCATCTGCCAGAGAACAGTGGAATTAGATGTGCTTATGCTAGCCTTTGGATCAGTAACCATCTAATTCAGTCTGGAAGTGTTTTTTCTACAAAGGAAACCCAAACATAAAATAATTTGAAAAAAATTGTCCAAAACAAATACTGAAACACTTTGTGATAGAAGTATTCCTAATGTACATATCAGGAAAAAACTGTACCAGTAGCAAAAAGATAAAATCTTTATTAAATATATTTGTAGTTGAATAAAAGCCTTATGATATCACTTATTATTTATAATTTTTAAAAATAAAATAGCAAATCAGTGTATAGGGATATTAGTTGGAGCATAAAAATAGCCTTGATATATAAGAGGGGACTTTGTTTATGAGGTCAAATCCTATTACAGTATAATGAAATTCAAGAAAGTATATAAATTTTTTTTTTGCCTGAAATAAAGAGATTATTATGAGGGCTGTATAGTTTGTTTGTTTCTTGGGTTAGGTAGATGTCAGATCATTAAAAATAGTTTTTAACAATAGATCATTGTGTAATATCTGGTACATAACTCTAAAGGGAACTTGCAGAATTGAGTAACATCACTACAATATTTTCTGGTCCCTTCTATGGTTATTAAGCATTTTAATCTATAAAAATAAAAAATAGGAACAGGATTAATGCTGAACCTTGTCATATTCTGATAGTAAGTAATATTTGTTCATGGACTCATAAACTGAAAAAAAAAAAAGGTAAGCTCCATGTATTTCGTTGAGATGTATTTTCAATAAAACTTTATTTTTTGCTGAATAATTAGTTTTCCCAATGTAGAATAGTTTCCCAAATGTATAATATACTTGTGTTTTGATCCATCATATACTGTTATTATAATGATAACTCAGAATTTCTTTTGAATTGATACTTAGAATCTTATGGTCACAAGAAACTTTAAAAATGTATATTTTTATATACACATATGTTTTTGCAGAGAAGAATGATTAGATAATCAATATATAATCCAAGTATAAAAATATATTACATTAGGGTAATAGTCTGTAGTATAAATATAATAGAAATAGAAAGTCAGGGGTGGGGAAGGAACAATGTAAGCTTTTTGAGTGTTAAGAATGGTTAGTTCAATAGGAAAGGAACAGTTTGTTCAATGGATGATGACAGTTATCAAATTGATAATAGTTTGGGTTTTTTTTTGTTTTTTTTTTTTTGCGGTAGGCGGGCCTCTCACTGTTGTGGCCTCTCCCGTTGCGGAGCACAGGCTCCAGACACACAGGCTCCAGACACACAGGCCCAGCGGCCATGGCTCACAGGCCCAGCCGCTCCGCGGCATGTGGGATCCTCCCGGACCGGGGCATGCACCTGTATCCCCTGCATCGGCAGGCGGACTCTCAACCACGGCACCAGCAGGGAAGCCCCTGATAATAGTTTTTAGGGTCCATTTGATACATTTAAAAGAGTAGTGATATATTTTTTTTCTTTAATCAATATTGTTTAATTGAAAAGGGAAACATAGTAAATTTACATAGCAAATCCTGGCAGACACCATGTAAACTAATAGATCATGGTTAACATCACCAGCATTGAGACACATCACCATCAGAGACCCCAATTTATGATGTAGTGAGAAGGACATAACGTCATTTCTGAGATATTTTCGCCCAAAATGCATAACCTCAATTTTATCATGAGAAAACATTAGACAAAGCCAAATTGAAGGTTATTTTACAAAATAACTGATCAGTAACCTCCAAAAGTATCAAGATCATGAAAGACAGGGAAAGGTGGAGGAATTATCGAAGATCAGAGTTGGGACATTAAATACCATATGGAATCTTTGCTTGGATTCTGAAACAGAAAAATTAGTAGAAAACCTGTCAGAATTTGAATAAGGCCTGTAGTTTAGCTAATAGTACTTTATCAATGTTGATTTTCTGGTTTTGATAATAGTACTCTGGCTATGTAAGATGTTAACATTAGGGGAATCTGGGTGAACGGTATGTGGGAACTCTTTGTATATTTTTGCAACTTTTCTGTAAGTCTAAAGTTATTTTTATGATACATAGTTGTTAAAAAGTTAATGTTATGTTAGAAATTACATTCTTCGTAATTATTGAAACTTAAGATGGAAATTTTAGATGTTACCAAAATGTGTGAATACATTCCGTCTATTTCAATATTATTTAATGGTTACATGAGCAAAAAAGTTCCCTTTGAGGAATTTGACTGGGCCAAGAGAAAAAATATTCTAAAAATACCAGTATGAATGGTTCCCCTGGGAAAGGTCCCAGTCTTTGTCAGCAATCCCCACCTTGCACACTGATCAACTTTTTAATGTCTCGTTCTTTTTTTTTTTAATATTCATTTATTTATCTGGCTGAGTCAGGTCTTAGTTGCAGCACGTGGGATCTTTTGTTGCGGTGCACGGGCTTCTCTAGTTGCGGCATGCAGGCTCTCTCTAGTTGCGGCGTGTGGGCTCAGTAGTTGCAGCACACAGTCTCCCTACTTGTGGTGCGTGGGCTCAGTAGTTGTGGCTTGCGGGCTCAGTAGTTGCGGCTTATGGGCTCACTAGTTGTGGCGCAGGGCTCTCTAGTTGTGGTGCACGGGCTCAGCAGTTGTGGCGCGCAGGCTCTCTAGTTGCGGTGTGCAGGCCCAGTAGTTGTGGTGCACAGGCTCAGTAGTTACAGCACTTGGGCTGTCTAGTATGCGCAGGCTCAGTAGTTGCAGCACGTGGGCTCTCTAGTTGTGGTGCGTGAGCTCAGTAGTTGTGGTGTGCGGACTTAGTTGCCCTGTAGTATGTGGGATCTTAGTTCCCCAACTGGGGATTGAACCCGTATCACCTGCATTGGAAGGCGGATTCTTAACCACTGGACCATCAGGAAAGTCTCTAATGTCTCATTCTTAACTATGAACAAATAGCTTAGTTAGGAAAAGTCACTGATATGAAAGATGGAGATCAAAACCAAAAAAGAATGAAAGCAATTTGGAAGAGACAGACAATGCAAAAACAAACAAAACAACTCAACATTTGTGGAACGTAAGAGTAGTTAGTACATTCATAAATGGGGACAAGATATATTAAAAGAATGTCCATAGAGCTCTTGGAAATTAAAAACTCAGTAAAAGGGAGATAAAGTTGATGTTGATTAGAATGGAGAGCAACCATAACAACAACAACAGCAAACCCTAAATGATGGAAAATAGGAAAGAAAAGATAAAATTAGAGGAACAGTCTGCATAATAGATGTTTCAGAAGGAGAGAACAGAGAAACTGGAGGGGAAGAAATCACCAATGAAGTAGTTCAAGAAAAGTCTCAGAATTATAGAACATGTATTTCCAAGTTAAAAAGGCCCATTGAACATCCATCACAATGAATGAATTAAAATAGGCCCATGCTGAGGTAGATTATTGCAAAATTTCAGAACATCTGGGATAGAGAAAAGATTTTGTAAGCCTCTACAGAGTGAGAGGGGGAATTTATACAAAGGATCAAGAATCATAATGATTAGATTTCTCAAAAGCAGCACTGCACTGAACACTAGAAGTGGAACAATGCCTTTAAGATACTGGGAGAAAGTGATTTCCAATATAATTCTATACCCAAATTATGAATGAAGTATGAGAGTAACAGAAGGAAATTTCTACATGGTTAATTAAAAAAAATTTTTTTTTTTTTAACCTCTCATGCATCATTTTTCAGGAAGCTAACAGAATTTATGCTCTACTAAAATAAGGAAGTAAATCAGGAAAGAATGAAACCAGATCAGGAAACTAAGGAGAGAAATATCCCCACATCACAGCTCTTTGATAGTTCTGAGGCTGCTCTGTCCAGATTGGTAGCCACTAGCTTTATGTGACTATTTAAATGAAAATTAATTAAAATGAAATAAAATATAAAATTCAGTTTCTCAGTCATACTAGCCACTGTGTAAGTGTTCAGTAGCTGCATGTGGCTAGTGGCTACCACATTGAACAGAAGAGATATAGAACATTTCCATCATTGCAGAAAGTTCTTTTGGACAGCACTTTTCTAGAGATTGACTAATCTAGATTGTAGTAAGTCAGAAAGCTCTGGGTCATTGATTCAAGAATATGGAATACCTGATGTGTTTGCACTTATCAAGATAAGTGTTACAGTTGTGGGAGACTTTGGGGGGTAAGTTAGAGGAAAATACTAAATAATGAGTGATAAACCATTATTAAGGCAAATCAAAAAGCAGTGCAGGAAAAAAAAAGCAGTGCAGGAAAAGGAAAACAATCATGATATACTACATGGCTCAGTTATCAAAAGTGTGTGTGTGTGTGTGTGTGTGTATAATGTAAATGCTGAAAATTGACCTAGCCAAAATTATAAATTACTGTATTGGGGTAATAGGGCAGGGCATGTATAGGAAGTATGGTGATGGTGTATTGGGAGTAGGGTATGTGCAAAATTTATAATTTATAAAAGCTAAATTCTCATCTCATGGCTCAGTTATCAAAAGTGTGTGTGTGTGTGTGTGTGTGTGTGTATAATGTAAATGCTGAAAATTGACCTAGCCAAAATTATAAATTACTGTATTGGGGTAATAGGGCAGGGCATGTATAGGAAGTATGGTGATGGTGTATTGGGAGTAGGGTATGTGCAAAATTTATAATTTATAAAAGCTAAATTCTCATCTTCCATACTGGAAAGCCAGTTGATTATGCCTAAAATGGAAACTGCAAGAAGTAGTAAGTTACTTAGAGATATGGGGGTAAATACCAAAAAAGACCAAAGTGTGTGTTTCTGGGGGATGGAAAGTGTGTTTGTATGTGTGGATCAGGGAAGCAGTCACAGGACGGTTTTTTTCCCAAGAAATCTTAGAGGACTGTTGTACGCTAACAATGTACATATAAAACTTTGATTAAAAGTAAGAAGTGAACATGATCAGAGAAGGAACAATTCCCAGAGTCTAATCAGTGTCTACCACAAAACTAGATGAAGTTTATAAATCCTCACAGGGCCTATGATGATCAGGTCCCCCTGTTAAAAGGGCTGTGCTAACTAGAAAACTGCTAAGGAATAAAATCTCGTACAGGTATGAAAAATAAGACAAAACCACTTGCTAATTCAGTGGAAGTTCTGTTAACTGTCGTATGTCAAGAAATACAAAAGATATAAATGTGTATAAATCAGATATCACATTTTAGTGTAGACAAGCTGAAAAAAACCAAAATGGAGGACACTATCATTAGGTGCTATTTTGGAAATATTATTTGGCCTCAGCTGTGAATCACCTTGATCCAGTTTGAAGACTCATGTTTTGGAAAAGCACAAGAACCATATGGGAGAAGCAGAATCTAATCAACAACTACTTTAAAATCAGTTTGTTGATTCACTTCTAAAGGGAATTATGATCAATACCAGGAGACGTAGTTTTGGTTTTTGTAATTTCCATTTGAAATAATTTATAGTGGAAGCATTCTTTCCTCTCTTCCTTTCCTTATGACTTTCCAACCTTTTTACTGAGAGCTATAGCTATGATCTTACCTCCTCTTGGGCAGATCACTCACTTTCTGTTCACTGAAATTCAGATATCTGGCCCTTCTGTTTTAAGATTATTTAAGGAATAACAAAACTGTGATATAAAATGGTAAGTATTGATAATACATATAGCTAAAGGCAAAACATAGTGGAAGTTTGTGTTTGAGAAGGGTTGAGGTTATATTTTAGGGCCTTGAGACTGTCTAGGCTTAATCCTTTTCTTAAGGTGGTAAGCAAAGGCATGGGGGAGTCCCACCGTACTCTGTGGCTGCCTGAAATGTATCATTGGGAAATGAGGTGGGTACTTTGTTTTCAGGTCAAGTTTTAACCATCTTAAAAAGCATATACTTCCCAATAAGGTTTCTGTTTATTGGGGAGGTAGGGCTGATTCCATTCTCAGTAGAGACACAAAGATGACTGGTCATGGGGTCAGTCTTCAAAGCACCAAAAATCTAGTGGATGAGACAGAAAGCTAGTTACCTAATCAAAATTCAGTTTGATAAGTACTGTATTTGAGGTATCAACAGTAGTAGTCACGGAAGAATGGAGCAGTTAATTTTGCCTGGAGGAAGGTGTCTCTGAGAAAGAGATATTTAAAAGTGGCTTTGAAGGATAAGTAGGATGTCAGTAGGCAGAGAAGGGGAAAGAAAAGGAAAATTCTTAGTAAACAGATGAATGGAGTATAAATGTGAAAGAAAGAAGAGAATCATGAAAGTTCAAAGTGTATTTATAACACCACCTTGAGCAAGCTGGTGGGACTAAAAGGTTTGTAGGGTGGGGAGAGGTGAAGATGGAGGCCCCCTTGTGAAGGTTCTTAAATGCCATACTAAACATTGGAACTTCATCTTATTGGCACGAAGTGATCAAAGAATTTTATTTAGGGGGCATATCATGGTTAAATATTTTAGGGAGATAATTTTTGTAGCACTTGGTGATGGATAAAGAAATTGTGTTCTGAAGTCAGGGACTTTGATTAAAAGAGCTATTTCAGTCATCCAGGTGAAGGAAGGACCAATGCTAGGAAAGAGGCAATAGGGATAAAGAAGGGAACAGATTTGAGGGAGATTTCTGGATGGAAAGAGTGAGGTGACTGCAGTGTGTGGGGGGGAAGGGGAGGGGAGGAACCAGTGATGAATCTTGAGGGTTTTGACTTGGGTGCCTAGGTGGGAAGCTGTTAACTAAAATTGGGAATATACGAGGAGTGGATTTGGTAATACTTGAGTTCAGTTTTGATATGTAAAGTTCAGTGTTCCTATGGGACATATAAGTAGAGATACATAGTTAGAAATGTAAGGTGGACCACATGGGGGAGATGTGGATATTTGTGTGGGCCACAGAAGTTAGTGTAATCTTAAAATGTGAATGAGATCAGTCAAAACTATTGTATAACATGAGTATGTGTATTTGTGAATATTGGTGTTAGGCTATACGTTACTGAAAATAGCCTGAGATAAGCAAACATAACTGAAAGGAGTCTGCCAGCAAAAGGTACTATCTGCTGAGATGCAAAGTTGATTTCCTGAAAGTTGAAAAGGAAATGTTAATCTACTGGGAGATAAGAGAAAGCAGAAAGTTAGCTGAGGCTGCTAGCTGTCTACCAAATATTTGTGCTTCCTCTTCTGTATTCTTGTCATTGGCCAGCAACTGTCCAGTCAGGGATTATGTTTTTCAGTTGCTTTCACAAGTAGGTGGGGCTGTGTGACTAATTCTCCCCATGGTAATGAGAGAAATGATATGTATGACATCAGAGCAGAGTGGTTAAGATGCATTCCTTTTCCTCATCTGTCTGCTAAATGCAAAAGATTCTGACGAGCTAGGGGATGGAGAAGCCACAAGATAGAAGGAACATGAGTTCCTGTGTTACTGTGAGGGCCCCCAGTGAACTGTGCTTCCAGTATTTATGTCCTTGTGTAGCCTGCTTGAATCTATGTTGGCCCTGTGACTTGCTTTAGCCAGGAGACTGCAGCACAAGTGACACTGTCCTAAACCTTAAGAAGCCTGGTAGTTTCCACTTTGGTACTCTTAGAGACTGGTCACCACGTAAGAAACACACCTACCTCAAGACCGCCATGTGGTGAGGAAG
This sequence comes from Physeter macrocephalus, assembly GCF_002837175.3. Classification (NCBI taxonomy): domain Eukaryota; kingdom Metazoa; phylum Chordata; class Mammalia; order Artiodactyla; family Physeteridae; genus Physeter; species Physeter macrocephalus. Next base: position 76,030,175 of record NC_041221.1, on the reverse strand, counting down.
CTCAAGCAACTACATTGAACTGAGGTGCCCAGCTGGCAAGGCCAGCTGCGATTCCAGTCAGCAGCTGGCTAGCTACTGCTGTGAGAGTGAAGCCATTTGGACCTTTAGCTGTGCCAGTGGCCCATCTGATACCGTATGAGAGTTGTGATAAATAATGAAATAATAAATTTTGTTTTAAGCCAGTACATTTTGGGCTGTTTTGTTAGGCAACAATAGGTAACTGAAAAAGTTCTTGGATGATTGTGAGTCAGAAAGCTGTCCACTACCCATCAACAACTATGTGGGACTGTTACTTAAACAAAAATGAAACTTTTTTTTTGTGGTATGCGGGCCTCCCCCTGCTGCGGCCTCTCCCGTTGCGGAGCACAGGCTCCGGACGCGCAGCCTCAGCGGCCATGGCCCACGGGCCCAGCTGCTCCGCGGCACGCGGGATCCTCCCAGACCGGGGCGCGAACCCGGCTCCCCTGCATCGGCAGGCGGACGCGCAACCACTGCGCCACCAGGGAAGCCCCCAAAAATGAAACTTTTTAATGTTAAGCTTTCCAGATTTGGTTTGTTATAACAGCTAATGTTACGTTAACCAATTTATAAAGCATGAAGACTGTAATGAGAGTACTTGCCTAGTGGTGTATGACAAGATCTCTCCTGTAAAAATAATCACATTATTTGTTTAGAATTCACTTATGTTGTGTTCTGTGGAGACAGTCACACATTGATGGCTTTATGAAGGTGTTACGAAGGTCAGGAAAGACAGATTCCTGGTTGGACAAAGAAGAAATGGTAATTCCATGAAAAGAGAGAGTCATTCAGTTGTGGCAGAATAGCTGTTCTTGAATGTGATGCATAGATCCTGAATGGTACTGTTGAAATTTATTCATTTATTCAAAAGTTATTTTTTGTGCCATATTGGTAGGGAAGGAGAGGGAAAGGGGAGGAAGGGTGAATAGGAGAAAGAGCAAGAGGGAGAAATTGAGAGATAGTAATACAATTTTTGTAAATAAACTGTCATCACAGAACCTACATTTAAGAGGAGGAGATAGCAATGAATAGACAAATAGACGATATGCTCTCAGGTCTGTGAAGAAAAAGTAGATTAAAATAACAGAGTGTGTGTTGGGGGGTACTGTCTTAAATAGAGCGGTCAGGGAAGCACCTCTGAAGGAAGTGAGGGAATGATGAGATATGTGAAGTTTCAGGAGAAGAGGTATTCAGGCAAAGAACTGAAAGGCAAAGGCCATGAGGCAGAAGAAAGTTCAGGGTGTTTCAGAAAGAACAAGAAAGCCAGTGCGGCCAGAGTAGAGGGAGTGAGTGATACGGGGATGGAGAGAGACCGGCACATATCCTGACCCGTCCAGTAGGCCAAGGAAAGAGTCTGAATTTCACTCTGTGGGTGATAGGAATCCGGTGGAGGATTTTAAGCATGGGCGTGACACAATCTGATTGGCCTTTTAAAAAAGGTAGCTCTGTTGTGTAGAAAACCAGAAAGAGAGGTGGCAGGGTTAGGAGCTATGTTAGTTAAGAGGCTATTATTGCAGAAAACCCTGGTGAGAGGTGATGGTGGCTTGGGCAAAGAAGGGGGTACAAGTCATCATAATCGAGATAAATTATGAAGTTATTGCTGCAGTGTTTCTGATGGATTGTACATGGCCTATGAAGGAAGAGTCAAGGATGAGATCTCATGTTTTGCTCTGAGCCGATGGTAGAATGGTGATGAGGTTTACTGAAAAATTAGTAAACAGGGGGAAGAGCAGGTTTGGGGAGTATATGAAAAATCTAATTATAAATGGTTTATTGGAGTCACATGTATAAATTATGTTGTTTATTTACATTTTTACAGCTTTATTAAGGTTTATTTATATGGCATACAATTCACACATGTAAAGTATACAATTCAATTTTTTTTAGTATATTCACAGAATTGTACGACTTTCACCATAACCAATTTTCGATCACTTTCGTCACCACAAAAAAACCCTGCCCTGTACTTGTTAACAGTCACTGTCCATTCCCTCCCCGCCCTTGGTACCTGGCCCTAGGCGACCACTAATCTGCTTATAGATTTCTGTCCCTGTAGATTTGCCTTTTCTGGACATTTCATGTAAATGAAATCATACAATCAGAATAGTTTTTTGCATCTGACTTCTTTTGTTTAGCATACTGTTTTCAAGTTTCATCCATTCTTGAATCAGCACTTCATTCCTTTTTATGGCCAAATAATATTCCCTTGTATGGATATTCTAATATTGTCTTTTATCATTTGATGGACTTTTGAGTTGTTTTTATGATTTTGCCATTATGAATAATGCTGCTATGAAGATTTGTGTACAGGTTTTTATTTCTCGTGGTTATATACCTAAGAGTGGAATTCCAGGTTCATATGGTAACTCTAAATTTAGCCTTTTGAGGAACTGTCAGACTGTTTTCTAAAGCAACTGCACCGTTTTACATTCCCACCAGCGATGTACCAGGACTGCAGTTTCTCCACATCCTTGCCGATACTTTTTTAAATGTTTTCAGAGAATATTTAATGACATGGGAAAATAGACTATTTAAGAAAAAGTGAACATGATATAAAGCAATGATTCTTTTTGTTCAGCAAAAGTATATAGATGCACAGAAAATAGTGAAAAAATAAGCATTTCATTTAAGCGTTGCATTGTGAGCCAACACTTATTTTTATGTATGTTTTTGACTATAGCCAACCTGGTAGGTGTGAAGTGGCATGGCATTGTTATTTCGATTTGCATTTCCTAAATGGCTAAGGATGTTGAGCATCTTTTCATGTGCGTATTTGCTGTTTATATGTCTTCTTTGGGATGTCTATTCAAATCCTTTACCCATTTTTAAATCGAGTTGGCCTTTTTAAAAAAATCTTTCCCCCCCCCAGCTTTATTGTGGTATAAGTGACATACAAAAACTTGACCATATTTAAAGTTTACAATTTGTTGTATTTTTACTTATTTATACAGCTGTGATACTATCACCACAATCAAGATAATGAACGTATCTGTTATCCCCAAAAGTTTCTTTGTGCCTATTTGTAACCGTCCTTCCTTCCCCCTGTTTGACCCCAAGCAAACAGTTATCTGCTGTCTATTATTATATATTAGCCTGCTTTTTCTGGAATTTTATAAAATAGAATCATACAGTATATACATTTTTTTTTAGTCTGGGTTCTTTCAGAATAGTTATTTTGAGATCCATCCTACTATAATTCATAATATCATCAAATTCACCCTGAAGTGATTCTTAGTATATTCACAGAGTTGTTACAACCATCACGACTGTCTAATTTAAGAACATTTTCATCACCTCAGGAATTTCTGTACCCATTAGCTATCACTCCTCATTTCCTTTACCCTGAAATTCCTGGAAACCACTAATCTCCTTTCTGTCTAGATTATTTATCTTAAAAAATGTTTTGTAATCTTTATTGTGGTAAGAACACTTAACATAAGATCTACTCTCAACAGATTTTTAACTGTAGATTACAACACTGTTGACTATAGATGTAATGTTGTACAGCAGGTCTCTAGAACTTGCCTTACTGAAGCTTTAAACCCATAGATTAACAGCTCCCCAATTCCCCCTCACCCTGCCCTTGGCAACCGTTGTTCTTCTCTCTGCTTCTGTGAGTTTGACTATTTTAAATGCCTCATATAATTGGAATCATGCAGTATTTGTCCTGTGACTGGCTTATTTCACTTAGCATAATGTCCTCAAGGTTGATCCGTGTTATATATTGCAGGATTTACTTGTTTTTTGAGGCTGAATATTAGTCTGTTGTACATACATATACCTTTTATTTATTTATTTTTTTTTTTTTGCGGTACGTGGGCCTCTCACTGTTGTGGCCTCTCCCATTGCGGAGCACAGGCTCCGGACGCGCACGCTCAGTGGACATGGCTCACAGGCCTAGCCGCTCCGCAGCATGTGGGATCTTCCCAGACCGGGGCACGAACCCGTGTCCCCTGCATCGGCAGGCGGGCTCTCAACCACTGCGCCACCAGGGAAGCCCTACCATATTTTTTTTATCCATCATCCATCAGTGGACATTTAGGTTGTTACCACATCTTGGCTATTGTGAATAGTGCTGCAGTGAACACTGGATTGTTAATCTCTTTGAGATCCTGATTTCAATTATTTTGGATATATACCCAGAAGTGGGATTGCTGGATCATGTGGTAGTTCTATTTTTAATATTTTGAGGAACCTCTATACTGTTTTTCATAGAGGCTGCACCATTTTGCATTCCCATTAACAGCATACAAGGGTTCCAGTTTTCCATATCTTTGCCAGCATTTGTTGTCTTTGTTTTTATTTTTGTTTTTTTGATAATAGCAATCCTGACAGGTATGAGGTGTGATACCTCATTTGATTTGCCATTTCCCTGATGATTAGTGACATTGAACATTTTTTATATACCTGTTGGCCATTTGTATGTCTTTGGAGAAATGTCTATTAAATCCTTAACCCATTTTTAAATTGGGTTTTATTTGTGTTTTTATTATTGAGTTGTAAGCATTTTTCATACATTCTAGATACAAGTCCCTTATCAGATATATAATTTGAAAGTATTTTCTCTCATTTTTGGGGTTGTCTTTTTACTTTCTTGATGGTATCCTTTGAAGCACTAGTTTTGATAAAATCCAATTATCTTCTTTTTATGTGTCACTTTTGCTTTTGGTGGTGTAGCGCTTTTGGTGTCGTAGCTAAGAAGGCTTTTCCTACCCCAAGGTGATGAAGATTTACTGCTATGTTTTCTTCTAAGATTTTATAGTTTTAGCACTTAAAGTTATGTTTATGATCCATTTGCAGTTAATTTTTGTATATGGTCTGAGGAAAGGGGGATGGGTCCAACATCATTTTTTTGCATATAGGGATATCCAGTTGTCCCAGCACCATTCATTTAAAAGGACTATTCTGTTCCCATAGAAATGCCTTGGGACTCCTGTTGAAAATCAGTTGGCCATAAATAAGAGGTTTTGTTTCTGGAACCTCTATTCTGTTAGTCTCTGTTTATTCTTGTGCCAATATCACACTGGCTTGATTACTGTATGTAGCTTTGTAAGTTTTAAACTGGGAAATGTGAGTCTTCCAACTTTGTTCTTCTTTGTTAAGATTGTTTTGGCTCTTTGTGTTTTTTTTTGCATTTCCATATGATTTTTAGGATTACTTTGTCAATTTCTGCAAAAAATCCAGCTGGGATTTTGAACCTGTAGGTCCATTTGGGGAGTATTGACATCTTAACAATGTTGTCTTCTGAACCATGAACATGGGATGTCTTTCCATTTATTTAAGTGTTCTTTTTTTTTTTTTTTTTTTTTTTTAATTTTATTTGTTTTGGGCTACGTTGGATCTTTGTTGCTGTGCCTGGGGTTTCTCTAGTTGTGGCGAGCGGGGGCTACTCTTCGTTGCGGTGCGCGGGCTTCTCGTTGTGTTGGCTTCTCTTGTTGTCAGAGCACGGGCTCTAGACGCATGGGCTTCAGTAGTTGTGGTGCACGGGCTCTAGAGCACAGGCTTCAGTAGTTGTGGCGCACGGGCTTAGTTGCTCTGCGGCATGTGGGATCTTCCCGGACCAGGGCTCGAACCCGTGTCCCTTGAATTGGCATGTGGATTCTTAACCACTGTGCCACCAGGGAAGCCTTATTTACGTGTTCTTTAATTTCTTTTAAATGTTTGTAGTTTTCAGTATACAAGTTTTGTACTTTTGTTAAATTTATTCCTAAGAATTTTATTATTTGTTGATGCTATTGTAAGTGGAATTCTTAATTTCATTTTCAGATTGTTCATTGCTGGTGTGTAGAAATACAATTGATTTTTCTTTTTTGGCTGTCCTGCGTGGCATATGGGTTCCTAGTTCCCTGACCAGGGATCGAACCTGTGACCCCTGCAGTGGAAGCCTGGGGTCTTAACCACTGGACTGCCAGGGAGGTCCCCAACTGATTTTTGTATATTGATCTTATATCCTGTAACCTTGCTGAACTTTTTAAAAAATCAGCTTTGATAATTTTTTAGTGGATTTCTGGGACTCCGCTGGTGATCCAGTGGTTAAGACTTCGTGCTCCCAATGCAGGGGGCCCAGGTGTGATCCCTGGTCAGGGAACTAGATCCTGTATGTCTCAACTAAAAGATCCTGCACTTGGCAACAAAGATCCCACGTGCCACAACTAAGACCCAGTGCAGCCAAATAAATAAATAAATATTTAAAAAATAATAATAATTTTTTAGTGGATTTCTTAAGATGAAAATCTTAAGGTCTATATACAAGATCATGTCATCTGTAAATGTGGTTTTACTTCTTTCTTTCCAATCTGGGTGTCTTTAATTTCCCTTTCTTGCCTAATTGCCCTGGCTAGAACCTCCTTACCATGTTGAGTAGAAGTGCCGGAGGGTAAACATTTTTATCTTGTTCCTGATCTTAGGGAGAAACATCCAGTCTTTCACCATTAAGCGTGATGTTTGTTAGCTGTGGGTTTTTCATAGATCCCTTATCAGGTTGAGGATGTTGAGTATTTTTATCATGAATGTACTGAATTTTGCTTTGTCTTTGGAGATGATCATGTGTTTTTTGTTGTATTTACATTTATATGAGCTCTTCCATTCATCTTGTAGTAAGTCTCATGTATTACAGAAATAAAAGTTTAGTGGTCATGAGCATTTGGATAAATGGTAGAAGGCTTTAGAGTAGGTGAGATTACCCAGAGAGAGCATGTAGGAAAAGAAGGTGGCCAAAGATGGTACTCTGAGGAATATAAATATTCAAGCTGCCATATGCAATGCTAAATTTAATTTTATTTCAATTAGTAGATTTATTTTAATGAAAATTTCATCTAAGTTAGGAGGTTGTGGTTTTTACTTTACTAAGTAATTGTGCTATTATCTGCAGCTGTTGATGTGTCTGAAGAACCTCTGGTAACAGGGCAGAGGTTTTCTGCCCTTTATTTGATTGCCTTTGTATCAGGGTAGAACCTGATACAAATACAAAAATAAGTATTGAAGGTGTAGGCAAAAGAGAATTAGCATGATTTTTTGAAATGAATATGTACATGGTGAGTAAATGGTAGAACTTTAAACTTTGTGAACACTATTAGTTCCATAAATTGACCATTTGAACACTATTAGATGCTGGATTTTACCTTTTCTCTACTTAAAGGAATGTTTGTGTGAAAACAGAACAAAAAAATTAATTTGTGGGAAATTTACTTCATATAGTTGGTATTCTGAGGCACGCACGATAGTAAATAGCAACAGATCCTCAGATGGTATTGAGAACTAGATAGTGCTTTCTCTTCTCATTTTTGCTTTGTCCTTTGAATTACTGCTACTTATAAAGTAATGTCTCCTTTGATTTCATTATCACTTCTAGCAGTTACTATGAGAAAACCCTGATTTTAAGGCATTAAAAACTGATAATGGTCACAGTAGCTTGTTGGTAAGACTATCTGTTAGATTCTTTAAAATTTTATTTATTTATTTTGGCTTTATTGAATATAATTGATAATTTGAAGTTGTGTATGTTTAATGTGTACAACTTGATCTGATGTACGTTGTGAAATATTCAAAATCAAGATAATTAATGTATTTATTGCCTCATATGGTTACCATTTTCTTTCTTTTTTTTTTTCTTGAGGTGCTAACTCTTAAGATCTACCTTTTTAGTAAATTTAAAGTATATAATACAATGTTGTTAACTAAATCACTATATAAGACATTTTGACCCTTAGCAGTATCCGAACTGAATGTCAGCAGTTAAGATCTAAGTATGTAGCAATGTGCGTTAACTATTCTGAATTTAAATTAGTTGATAGTCTTAGAGTCTATTGCAAAAAGTTATTGAAGTTCTCCAATTTAATCATAAGTAATTCATTATTTGGTTGAACTTAAAAAAGCCTTGTTATATTGACCCACTCATCAAATGATATGATTGGTAAAAGTTAATTTGTGAGGTGTTTGTTACCTGAAATTTTGTTTCTTTCTTGAACTACGTTATTATAATTATCCAAAATCATGTGAATAATGTAACTGAGAATAATAGATTGTTTTACTTGAGGCACAAAAAAGTAGAATGTTGACTGATAGCTAACTATGAATTAATACTAAAATTAATAGAAAGTGGGCCGCCCCACCATGATGCCTTCAACTTATAAACTATCTTAAGATACATTACAGGAGCTTACACATCTATTTGGAGGGTCAAAACCCAAATCAGTGTTCTTAAAAGACAAATCAGAATAACTCTGTAATGTAACAAGGAGAGACATATTTAATTACTACTACAAACATTTCTCCTGTTAATTTAAACGTACAAGATATTTTAAAACGTATATTCACAGCAGAAAGATAGCTGACTTAGCCATTTCTAAAACAGATGTTTCCATTTAGTCCTAATCCATAGTCCTTAAAAATTTGGAGAACTAATTCACTTATTTGCCATCATTAAATAGATACAAATGAGACTGTAATCACTAGGCAAAAAGTAAAGGGAAAAGATGAATATTCACATACTAAGGTTGGAATTAGATACTTCATGTATTATAATATAAACTATATACAATCACCAAATACTCTTTAAATTTGAAAATTTAATAGTTGATAAGTTTTAAAGCTGTGCAAGTCTATGGACAGTGATATGTATTCTAGTATATAGTTCATCAGATGGTAATAGTTGTTTATCTTGTATGAGATACTGTTGGCAAACGTAAAATACATAGCTCTTCTCATCATCTCGTATACATTATGATATGTAATAGCTGGAAAGCATTTTATATTATAAAACTTACGTGTGTCTTTAACATTCTTCTTGATGTAAGAAAAACTAACCAATTTTAGATTTAACTCATGTTCTCTATATGTGTATACATATGTGGCCTTTTAAATGTGAAAAATTGTTGGATTTCTGTTTTATGACTGCAGGAAGCATATGTGCCTCGTTTCTTACCCAAAGCTACCAACTGCCAGTACTTGATACAATGTTCGTAAGAAAGAAGTATAGAGGCAAAGACTTTGGGCTTCATATGCTGGAGGACTTTGTCGATTCCTTTACAGAAGATGCACTTGGCTTGCGGTATCCACTGACCTCTCTCATGTACATAGGTAATTGGATTAAGTTTTTAGAAAGTTAAACTTGTCTCATTGTCACTTCTGACTTGTTTCTGCAGGATATTTTAAATGTGCATATATCAATATTAAGTAAATTATATTCCTTGGCTCTGTAGGGCTTAATTTTGCAAATGTGCCCTTACCTCCACATAAATGGCATTTGGGGGGTGTGGTAACTTTTTTAAAAAGTTGAAATATAATTCACATACTATAAAATTCACCCTCTTAAAGTGTACAATTCAGTGGTTTTTTATTATATTCACAGCTATGCAACCATAACCACTGTCTAATTCCAGGACATTCTCATCACGCCAAAAAGAAAACCTGTACCAATTAGCAGTTACTCTTCTATTCCTCCATTCCTTTATCCCCTAGCAATCAACCACTAATCTATTTTCTGTGTTTATGGATTTACCTGTTCTGGACATTTCATATGAATGGAATTATATGATATAATTATATTGTAAGCCCTTTGTGTCTAGCTTCTTTCATTTTGCATAAATGTTTTCAAGGTTCATCCATGTTGTAGCATGAATCAGTGCTTCATTTTTTTCTTTTAATGGCTGAAGAATACTCCCTTGTGTGGATATGCCACATTTTGTTTATCCACCATCAGTTGATGGACTTTAGGATTGTTTCCACTTTTTAGATATTATGAATAGTGTTACTTTGAACGTTTGTGTAGTTTTTTTGTGGACATTACTCTGGTATATATACCTAGGCGTGGATGAAATTGCTTGGTCATAACCTTTTGAGGAACTGCCAAACTGTTTCCAAAAGCAACCGCACCATTTTACGTTCTCATAAACATTGTATGAAAGTTGCAATTTCTCCATATCCTCGCGAACACTCATTATTATTTGTCTTTTTTATTAGAGCCATCTCAGTGGATATGGAGTGGCATCTCATTGTAGTTTGGATTTGCATTTGACGTTGAGCATCTTTTCATGTGCTTATTGGTCATTTATGTATCTCCTTTGGAAAAATGTCTATTTAGATCCTTTAACCATTCTTTCTTTGGGTTGTCTGTGGTGGCTTTTTAAATTAAAAAAAAAAAAATTTCAGATATACAAAAAAATATAAAGAATAAGGTAAAAAATACTCATGTATCATCCAGCATGTACCATCCATGAGAAGTGGATCATTGCCAATATAAGTTGAACTTCTGTCCTATCCAATTAGCTTACTCCCTTCCCTGAAATAAGCACTATCCTCAATTTGGCATTTATTTTCTCCATGCATTTCTTAGACTTTTAATACATATGTATACATCCTCCAACAATGACATATTGTTTTACATATTTAAAAAGTTTAGGGGATTCCCTGGCAGTCCAGTAGTTAGGACTTTGTGCTTTCACTGCCGAGGGCCCGGGGTTCAATCCCTGGTTGGAGAACTAAGATCACACAAGCTGCGCAGTACAGCAAAAAAAATAAAAAACTTTATATAAACTTTTTATATATAAAAAACTTTATATAAAATTTATATTTCTATAAATAATATGTACTGTGTGAATTCTTCTGTAGTTTGCTTTTTCTATTCGTCTTTATCATTATGAGATTCATTCCTTTGGATTCATGTAGCTCTATTTATTCTTTTTTAATGCTGTTTAGTATTTCATTGTGTGGATATATTGTGTTGTGGTGTTTTAAAAGCAATTAGTGGATTTATATTTGCATTTGTGTAAAGTCCATAGCACTACTCTTTTCTTAATGAAGTAATATTTAACCTGGAAAGTAATTTATTAGAAAACTTTTATAAAATATAGTTTACCATTGATTTTAACCTAACATCAGATATTTATTTCCACTGAAAAGATATTTTTGTTCTAAGTTTCTTTCCCCCCTTTTAATACCAGAAATCCATAAAACAAGAGCCAAGTTTTGCACGTCCATCTTGAATCACAGTTTCTCTCTAGACCCATACATGAGAATGGAATGAACCCTGTATACCCTTGGATAATATGAAAATGGATTTTCCTCTTAAAGTCTAATTATTGCTTTACTAAATTTGGGGAGGAATGCAAACACATCTACTGCAGGCAGACTCTCTTATTACCCTTTTTTAGGATTCTCATGATAAATAAATTGAATACCAAATGAATTATAGGTGTTTATGTATTATGTAAGGTATCCTCTGCTAGTTTAGTTATTTTAATTCAGGCAAAGGACTCAGTGTGGCCTGTTGGTTTTCTCCAGCTTTTCCCTTCCTAATAAGTATAGGAACTACAACCAGAAAACATGAGAAATATTGTCAAATATGTGGGGAAAAAGTGAGCAAATGGTATCCTTGTGTCCACATATCCAGTGTCCAGATTAACAGATGTTAAGATTTTGCCATATTTGTTTTCATTTATTTTTGGGGAGACCTAAACAAAATGTAGATACAGTTGATGTTCTCTTTGGACCACTCCCTAATCCCATTCCCCTTTCTTCTTTCCTCCCCAGAGATAATTGTGTTCCTCAAGCTGATGTATATCCTTCCTGCCCATGTTTTCACACATAAGTCTATGTCTATAAACACTATAAAGCATTATTTCTTGTGCTTTTTTATTTTAAGAAGTTTAAACAGTTTTTAAAAATAATAATTTTAGATTTATTTTTTATATATTCTTATTTAAACAGGTACTTTAGATTTTCACACTTCCCAAAATATAATTTAAATAGCACTGAAGTTCCCCTCATTTGCCCTATTAGAGGTGGTGCCCGGAAACTGGGTTCGCCTCTTGGTGGTTGTTGAGCCAGAAGACACACCAAGCCAAAGAGTGGGAGAACTTACCCCTTGCAGTAAGTAAGGAGAACACCGGGGATCTTTCCCAGAGCAGTGTCTCCTCAACAGTTTTTGGTCATAAAATATACATAACATAACATTTATCATTTTAACCATTTGTAGGGGTACAATTCAGTGGCATTAACCACATTCCCAATACTGTTTCCCCATCATCACTGTCTATACCCAAAACTTTTTCATCATCCCCAATCTAAACTCTGTGCCCTTCAAACAATAATCCCCCTTCTCCTCTCCCCTCGTTCTCTAACTTCTTTTCTGCTGTCTGTCATGAATTTGCATATTCTAGGTACCTCACGTAAGTGGATTCATACAATATTTGCCCTTCTGTGCCTTATTTCACATAGCATAATGTTTAAGTTCCATCCTTTTTGTAGCATATATCAAAATTTCATTCCTTCTTATGGCTGAGTAGATTTTTATTGTGTGAATATGTGACATTTCGTTTATCCATTTATCTATTGATGGATGCTTGGGTTGTTTCTACCTTTCTGTGTTTCTGTGAATAATGGTGTTTCTGTGTTTCTATGAACGATGGTGCTGTGGACATGGGTGTGCAGATATCTGAGTCCCTGCTTCCAGTTCTTTTGGATATAAACCTAAGAGTGGAATTGCTGGGTTATAATTCTATGTTTAACTTTTTGAAGAATTGTCAAACCATTTTCCACAGAGGCTGCATTATTTTTAAAATTATTTTATTATTTTTTATTTTTTAAATTAATTTTTATTGGAGTATAGTTGATTTACAATGTTGTGTTCCTTTCTGCTGTACAGCAAAGTGAGTCAGTTATACATATACCCACTCTTTTTTAGATTGTTTTCCCCATTTAGGTCATTACAGAGTACTGAGTAGAGTTCCCTGTGCTAGACAGTATGTTCTTATTATCTATTTTATATATAGTAGTGTACACTACCCAGTCTCCCAGTTTATCCGTTCCCCCACCCCTTTCCCCCTTGGTAACCATAAGTTTGTTATCTACATCTGTGACTCTATTTCTGTTCTGTAAATAAGTTCATTTGTACCTTTTTTTAGATTCCACATATAAGCGGTATCATATGATGTCTTTCTCTGTCTTACTTCACTCAGTATAACAATCTCTAGGTCCATCCATGTCACTGCAAATGGCATTATTTTGTTTTTTTTAGATGCTGCATCATTTTGTTTAATGTGTTTTTAAACTTTTAAAATGACATCTTTTTGTAGGTAATATTTTTTTTATTGACTTTTTTTTTTTAGATTTTTCAGCGTTGATTATATGTAGCTGTAGTTTATTGGTTGTAGTTGCTGTATAGTATTTTATTGTATACATAATTTATTCATATATCCCCTAATGATGGGCACCGAGGTTGTGCTCCCTAAAACAGTCCTGTAATGATCTTTATAGATGCCTTCTTCCGCATATGTATAAGTCATTACAGTATATACCTAGAAGTAGAATTGGATCATAAAATATTTTTCTTCAACTTGCCTAATAAGCACTTTAAAATTGTTCTCACACGAGCAGCGTGGGAGTTTCCATTTCCCTTATTTTTCTGATGCTTGTTATTATCTGATGGGTGTTAAAATGGAATCTTGCTGTTTCATCTTATATTTCCTTTGCAACTGGTGAGGTTTATCATCTTTATCTTTGTTTATTCATAAATGAGACTGCTGTATAATTTTCTTGAGTTTCCTTGGTGTTTTTGGTATCAAAGTTATGCTAGCCTCATTAAGTGACTTGGGCAGCTTACTTTCCATCTTCTGTTTGCCCAAACATTTGATTTTGGGGATTTCTAGAAAACTTTCAATGTGTTTTTCAGCTTGCAACCAGTACTTTGAAAAATATCCAGGAGACCATGAACTGCTTTGGGAAGTTGAAGGTGTTGGACACTGGTACCAGAGAATACCAATCACCAGAGCATTACAAAGAGAAACATTTAAAATTACGGGTAAGAATGTTTTCAATTTGAACACAAGTCCAACTTAAAAAAGCAGTGCCTAATAATGGTTGTGTCTTGTAGTCCAGAGTAGTGGTGTATTGTAATGTGGTCTCTCTAGTAACAGACCACCTTTTCTAAACTTTGAATTTTTGTTATATGTAAACATTTGAGTCACTAATAGAGGACCTAGAATAGTCCAGTAGAATGTAGCCCAGTAGTCCAGTAGGAATTGGTGGATAAGAAATAAACATAGTTTACTCAAACAGCATAGAATAGGCATCGGTGGATCAAAGGTAGTACTCAGTTTCATGCATCTCCCCTTGAAGTCACTAAATACAGATAACTGTTTAAGACTCTTTACAATTGCAAGGCTTCATTATAAGATATTGGTGAAGGGGATATCCCACACTTGGATTTTCAACACCCTTCTTTAGGGCTTTGTAAAAATCAGTACAAAGAGTGTTACAATTAACAGCAGGCACTAACTGGTTTACAATTTAAAAAATTCTTTTACACACAGCAGTTTCTCAAAATGAAGCTAAAAGACCTGTGTCTGGAGAATATGGTCTTGCATCTGTTCCCGACTATGAAGCAGGAGCTGAAGACAGTCTGTCTAGTGAGATGCAGCTAACTGTAGGTACACTGTTGTTTACTGTAGGAAATAATAATTTTGCTGTTTTAAAAAAAGAGGTTCAAAAAAAATAAAATAAAATAAAATAAAAAAAGAGGTTCAGCTAATATTTAACTTTTTTAATGTTATTGTTCATTCAACAGACGTATGTAACTTCTGTTGTGTTAGTTACTTGGCATTTTCTGTTAGTTGGTTTCTAAGATTTAATTTTCTTTGAAAAATAATTTGGAATACACAAAATAATATAGAAGAAAATAAAAAGCTATAATTCTATTACCTTAGATGTAGCAATTAACATTTTTATATATGTACTTAATATATATTATGAAACGTATCTGCACGTTTCATTTTTTAAATTCTTTTATGCTGCTTCTAACTGCTTTTCTCCATTAACATAATATTGTAAAGCATTTTCTATGTCATCACTGTTTTAAATCGTTGTTAAATAGTACACTATTCTATTATATATAAATATCAGCATTTGTTTCCTTAATATTTATACTTAAGTTTTTTATATTTATAAGTGACCCAGCCATGAATGCATTTATACATGAATCTTTGTGCAAATGTAATTATTTCCTTGCACAGATAAATTTCTAGAAGTGGAATTAGTAGTGGGTCAAAGGTTATGAAGTTATTTTGGGAAGTCTGAGGCTATACACGTTAGGTCTTTGTAGAATGTAATATACTTTGCAAATAGTAGGTAACCTGAAAGTAGAAGGGCAGGTCCCATTACTGAATTCCAGAGGACTTACCAGGTACTTTTCTAGAAACTACTTGATATTACTTAAAATACAGGTTCATTGATGGGATCCTAGAGGTCTATTTTTATGCAGTGTTTTGTTTTGGTGGCATTTAATACAGTCATATTTGTTTTGTACAGGGGTATCTGAATATATTTTTAGTGAGTGTTGAATATGTCTACGTAAATGCATGTACGTTTCAGAGACACAAGCGCTTTGGGGAATTATTTGTGCCTCTTTTCTCCTGTCTTAGTTAGCATGAGTGTTGACTATTTGAGTAAAAGTTTTTTAAAACATTTTTAAGGATAATATAAATAATATTGATGCAGTAACTATATATAAGGAGTTCAGTTTTTTTGTGTTTTTTTTTCTACCTTTGGAATTTCAGACTTCAGAATGAGCCCCAGTTCTGTTATACTGCATTCCAAATTCCTCAGATATATTCAAATTCATTTTAGTCCTGGTCAGATATCATAGACCAGGGAAAGTAGAAAAATCTACTCTTCTCATACATGTGGTGCGAGCAATGATCTACTTTTATATTAAGCCATATAATTTAAAATGCGTCATTTTAATGAGAACATATTAAAATTTCACCATATTATAAGGTTGGCAATATAAATTAGACTTTTTTTCATTTTAGAAATTCATATTCCTTATATTACTTTAATATTTTAATTAATTCAAGGAAAATATTTCTCATATTAAACTATTTATTTTATCTTTTTTTTAAAATCAGTAACCACATGGGGAAGTGGTTTTGTTTGTTTATTTTGACTACATAAATTTTTTTTAGCTTTATTGAGGTATAATTGACAAAAATTGTACATGTATAACGTGTACACCTTCATGATAAAGATGATAAATGCTTGAATTAAAGCATTGGTAGTACAAAAGAGGGGGCAGTTTTGAGAGATTCTTCAGAGTCAAAGTTGACAGGCTTTGTGGTTGATTGAATGAGGGACAAGAAGAAGGCACTACTGCCTCACAGGATTTTGGTTGGAATGGCATACTGAATTGTTATTGCCATTAACCAAGATAGAGGATAATATTGGGAAAATGTAAAATTTCAGTTTGGGACAGGTTGGATGTGAAATTGGTGGAGTATCCGCTGGAGAGAGATTTCACTGGAAATAGAGCTTTGAAAATCGGGAAAAAAGTTGGGGAGATTAAATTGTATATCTGGATTCATCAGCATATAGCTGTTGAAGTAAAGGTGGTAGATACAGTTACATAGGAGGAGGATGTGGACTGAGAAGAGAAGGGAGCCAAGAACAGAACATTCAGAAACCCCGTGTATCACTATAGCATATTAGATGGCTTCCTAAGTTCTTAAGCTCATAATAAACTGAAGCTATAATATAGCTTTTTTACTTCCTACGTTTCTTAGTTGATGAATAGTGAGTACAAAAGGTGCTATTAAAAAGTTTTTCTTTGTAACTGTATGAAGTAGATCCATAGGGAGAAGAAAGGATCTAAAACTTGTGGTTTTAATCTGTATCTCTGTTTTAGATGGATTCTCTTAAAGATGCCTTTGCAAGTACTTCTGAAGGTAAGAAATTCAGCTGGTCTATTAGTAAGTGTTTGAGACAGTTAGAATTAAGTGTGTGTGTCCCTTAGAATAAAGTGAAGACTTCTCCAGCCCTAAAATCTAGATCTGGGTTCTTTTACCACTGATTTTGCTGTGTGAACAGTTAGGTAAGCTATTTTGCCTTTTCTGTTTTCATTTCCTTACCTGTAAAATAGGGACAGTAATGTCTACCTTGTTTATTTCCCGAGATTATTGGAAGAGGGTCTAAGTGAAAATGCAGAAACACTTTGCAAAAAGCTCAAGGTAACACAGAAATGTGAGGAATGAATACTGACAAGGTTATTTCATAATTTAGAAAAAGACACTGACATGGTTTCTTAACCTGAAGTGACAGAGAGGAAGTGTGTAATGTTGGGGATTTAGGTAAACTAGCGTAGTTCTTACATTTCTGTGGTTTTTTTTCATTTCTGTGTATTTTAATAGGTAATCCTTTGAATACATAATCAATCAATTATAGTTTTGCCGTTTTTTCCTCAGGTCACGGTAAAACACCTGTTTCCACTCGTACTCGAAGTACTCATCTAAAGCGGCCAAAGATTGGAAAACGGTTTCAGGATTCTGAATATAGTAGTCCTCAAGGGGAAGATGAAAAGACTCCCCAGACTTCACCTACAGCTTCAGTGAACAAGTGAAGTATTGTTTATTTTACTCTCGCTATTTTGTTTATTCTTATTTTCATATTATTAGTATTTAGTTTTTAAGATGAAGTTTATTGTATTGTTTGTGTAGTAAATGACCTTGGTGTAGAACTTTGTACTTGAGTTCTTCCACAAGATTATTGATTACACTTGATAAGTGTCACTTTGACAGTGGTATAGGGAGAAGTTGCTAGTAAGAGAGTGGAATAAACTCATGATTTAGTCTCTTGTGTGAAAATCCAGGAGAATATTCTAGTGATTATATTATCCCAAATGAGTCATTATTGTCAACTTTGAATTTGACAGTAGCTATGGTTTTTAGCAGTGCTGAGGTTTAGTCAATTTAAAAAACCCTCAATTTTACTTAATAACTAATTCATTTTACTGGGTTATAGAATATAACAAATTAGTGATAGCCATAAATGGTATTATCAACTCCTCCAGAAACTTAATAGCCAGCTGAATCAACAGAACACTTGGATCAAAACGTTATTCTCCATCTTCCTTTGAATCTTAAAGAAAGCAAGATTTTCAATTTTATACTTAAATTAGGCTTTTGCTCTGATAGTCCTGCTAACTGTTCCTGAGTCAACCATTCATAGTGTTGCCATTTTAGTTGTGAAATTATTCTACTCAGGTAGAGAATTCTGTAGCTCTGCTAATTTCATTATGTATGTAACTTTAAATTTGAATAATTATGTAAATGTTATATTTTAATGAAAAATTCATCACTTTAAAGTCAAATTTAAGTAAATATTTAATTTGTGAAAAGGGTAATGAGTTTAGATAATTATAGTTTTTTTCACTGAGCAACATTTTGTTGTAATACCCTTTTTAAAAGGGAATGTAACAGTACACTTTAAATTGAACATCTCAGAATTATTGTGGAATTTTTTTTGCTTTTCATAAAATAGTAGCAGTGAGACTAAATGCTTAAGTGCTCAGACACTATGAAGAACAAAACTTCATCTTTGCCCTTGAAGAATCGACTATTAGTTTCTAATACACATATCTGTACCTGTGACACAGGTTAAGAGCACTGCAAGGTGGATTGTGATATAATAATAGAAGTGCAAAGTGCTATGGATGCAAAGGAGGATGTGATTGATTCTAATTGAGGGGATAGAGAAATTTGACATTTGTGCCAGGGCTTCAAAGATAAGTAGAAACTCAACAAGCAGAGTTGGGAAAAAAGACTTTCTTTTCTAGTTCGAGGGTCTACAAACTATGGTCTATAGGCCAAATCTGGCCCACCACCTATTGTTGTAAATAAAATTTTATTGTAACACATCTGTGCTTATTAGTTCACGTGTTTATTATGGTCCCTTTTGCTTTACCCTGTTGGAGTTGAGTAGTTGTTCAGAGACCATATGGCTCACAAAACCTAAAGGAAAAGTTTGTTGACCCCTGGTCTACACCAGGGCTGTTCAAAGAACCTTCTGTCATGGTGGACATGTTCTTTGTCTGCCCTTCCCTGTCCAGCATGGCAGCCACTACTCAAGTTTGCTCATCACCGAGCACTTGAAGTATGGCTAGTGCAACTGAGGAGCTGAGTTTTAAATTTCACTCAGTTTTAATTACTGTAAATAATGACAAGTGTCTTGTGGCTACTGTATTGCACTGTGCAGTTCTAGACTGCAGGAGTAACATGAGCAAAGGCACAAAGCTGGGAGGAGTGTTGGTAAGGAAAACTGATGTATAGGTAAATGGTAGCATCGAGTAGGAGGTAAAAATATAAGGGTCTGGTCATGTTAGGCTTTGAAAGGAGGTATGCTTTATTCTCCAAGCCATAGGGAACCATCAGAATTTTCTGAGTTGGAGTGTCACTGGTACAGATATGTGTATTAGAAACATAACTCTGGTGACTTACCGGGCGGTCCAGTGGTTAAGACCCTGCGCTTCCACTTCAGGGGGCATGGGTTCGATCCCTCTTTGGGGAACTAAGATCTTGCATGCCATGGATGCAGGCAAAAAAAAAAAAAAAAAAAGAAACATAGTTCTGAAAACCTTACTAAAGAATGTATATATTGCAAGTCTGAACATGAGTTGGGAAGAAGTTACAGTGTCCAGAGAGAATTGGGCCTGACGTAGGAAGATGAGAATGGGAATAAAGTTACGTATTTGTTTGAAAGGCATTTCACAGGTAGAACTAAACTATATCGTTTATTGTCCAAACTGAAATTTTTGAGAATGAAAGGGGCATTATTTTTTTTTTAACATCTTTATTGGAGTATAACTGTTTTACAATGGTGTGTTAGTTTCTGCTTTACAACAAAGTGAATCAGTTATACATATAC
>NC_041221.1:76007521-76009753 GCF_002837175.3 Physeter macrocephalus | reverse complement strand
GTTCCCTTTTCTCCACACCCTCTCCAGCATTTATTGTTTCTAGAGTTTTTGATGATGGCCGTTCTGACCGGTGTGAGATGATATCTCATTGTAGTTTTGATTTGCATTTCTCTAATGATTAATGATGTTGAGCATTCTTTCATGTGTTTGTTGGCAATCTGTATATCTTCTTTGGAGAAATGTCTATTTAGTTCTTCTGCCCATTTTTGGATTGGGTTGTTTGTTTTTTTGTTATTGAGCTGCATGAGTTGCTTATAAATTTTGGATATTAATCCTTTGTCAGTTGCTTCATTTGCAAATATTTTCTCCCAATCTGCGGGTTGTCTTTTGGTCTTGTTTATGGTATGGTATCCTTTGCTGTGCAAAAGCTTTTAAGTTTCATTAGGTCCCATTTGCTTATTTTTGTTTTTATTTCCATTTCTCTAGGAGGTGGGTCAAAAAGGATCTTGCTGTGATTTATGTCATAGAGTGTTCTGCCTATGTTTTCCTCTAAGAGTTTGATAGTGTCTGGCCTTACATTTAGGTCTTTAACCCATTTTGAGTTTATTTTTGTGTATGGTGTTAGGGAGTGTTCTAATTTCATACTTTTACATGTACCTGTCCAGTGAAAGGGGCATTATTAATACACGCGTACCTCAGAGATGTTGTAGGTTCAGTTCCAGACTACCGTAATAAAGTGACCATCACAATAAATCAAATATTTTGGTTTGCTAGTGCACATAAAAGTTTTTTACACTTTCCTGTAGTCTGTTAAGTGTGCGATAGCATTATGTTTAAAAAAAAAGTACATACCTTAATTTAAGAATACTTTATTGGTTAAAAAAAAATGCTGTCATCTGAGCCTTCAATGAGTCGTAATCTTTTTGCTGGTGGAGGGTCTCGCCTCAATGTTGTTGGCTGATGACTGATCAGGGTGGTGATTGCTGAAGGTTGGGGTGACTTTGGCCATTTCTTAAATAAGACAGCCATGAACTTTGCCACATAGATTGGCTGACTTCTTCCTTTCACTAACGATTTCTCTGTAGCATGCAATGCCGTTTGAGAGCATTTTACCCACAGTAGAAATTCTTTCAAAATTGGAGTCAGTCCTCTCAAACCCTGATGTGGCTTCGTCTACTAAGTTTATGTCATAGTCTAAATCCTTTGTCATTTCAACAATCTTCACAGCATTTCAGCAGGAGTGGATTCCATCTCAGGAAATCACTCTCTTTGCTCATACACAATAAGCAACTCCTCATCCATTAAAGTTTTATCTTGAGATTGCAGCAATTCAGTCACATCTTCAGGCTCCACTTCTAATTCTGATTCTCTTGCTATTTCTACCACATCTGCAGTGACCTCCTCCACTGAAGTCTTGAACCCCTCAAAGTCATCCATGAGGGTTTGAATCAACTTCTTCCAAACTCCTGGTAATGTTGATATTTGACCTCTTCCCATGAATCATGAATGTTCCTAGTGGCATCTAGAATGGTTAATCTTTTTCAGAAGGTTTTCAATTGACTTTGCCCAGATCCATCAGAGGAATCTCTATCTGTGGCAACTATAGCCTTATTAACTGTAATTCTTAAATAATAAGACTTCAAAGTTGAAATGCTTCCTTGATCCATGGGCTGCAGAATGGATGGTGTGTTAGCAGGTATGAAAACAACAAGAATTTCATTCTACATCTCCATCAGAGCTCTTGGGTGACCAGATACATTGTCAATGAGCAGTCACATTTTGAAAGAAATTTTTTTTTTCCTGAGCAATAGGTCTTAACAGTGGGCTTAAAATATTCAGTAAACCACGTTGTCAACAGGTGTGCTGTCATCCAGGCTTTGTTGTTCCATTTATGGAGGACAAGGGAGTAGATTTAGCATAATTCTTAAGGGCCCTAGGATTTTCAGAATGGTAAATGAGGGCTGGCTTCAACTTCAAGTCACCAGCTGCATTAGTGCCTAGCAAGAGAGTCAGCTTGTCCTTTGAAACTTTTTTTTTTTTAAGTGGGTGGATACATCTGTGGCTGTGCTACATTTATTTATTTATTTATTTATATACAGCAGGTTCTTATTAGTCATCCATTTTATACACATCAGTGTATACATGTCAATCCCAATCGCCCAATTCATCCCCCCTGCCGCCCCCCCAGCCCCGCTTCCCCCGCTTGGTGTCCATACCTTTGTTCTCTACATCTGTGTCTCTATTTCTGCCTTGCAAACCGGTTCCTCTGTACCATTTTTCTAGATTCCACAT
>NC_041221.1:75997240-76007119 GCF_002837175.3 Physeter macrocephalus | reverse complement strand
TTCTCTAATAATTAGCACATGAGCAGCTTTTCATGTGCCTCTTGGCCATCTGTATGTCTTCTTTGAAGAAATGTCTATTTAGGTCTTCTGCCCATTTTTTGATTGGGTTGTTTGTTTTTTTTAATATTAAGCTTCATGAGCTGTTTATATATTTTGGATGTCCTTTGAAAGTTTAAGCCAGGAATTGGCTTCTCTTCTCTAGCTCTGAAAGTCCTAGATGACATCTTGTTCCAGTAAGGCTTTTTGTCTGCATTGAAAATCTGTTGTTTAGTATAGCCACCTTCATTCATAATCTTAGCTAGATCTTCTGGATAACTTGATACAGCTTCTACATCAGCACTAGCTACTTCACCTGGCACTGTTATGGAGAGAGCTTCTTTCCTTAAACCTCATGAACCAACCTCTGCTAGTTTCAGACTCTTTTTCTGTAGCATCCTCACCTCTTTCAGCCTTCATAGAATTGAAGAGAGTTAGGGCTTTGTTCTGGATTAGGCTTTGGCTTAAGGGAACGTTGTGGCTGGTTTGATCTTCTAGTCAGACCACTAAAACTTTTTCTCCATATCGGCAATAAGGCTGTTTTGCTTTCTTATCACTGGTGTGTTCGCTTAGAGTAGCACCGTTAATTTTTTTCAAGAACTTTTGCTTTGTATTCACAGCTTGGCTAACTATTTGGCACAAGAGACATAGCTTTCTACCTATCTCAGCTTTCAACGTGCCTTTCTCACAAAGTTTAATCATCTCTAGCTTTTGATTTAAAGTGAGAGATGTGTGACTCTTCCTTTCATTTGAACACTTAGAGCCATTGCAGGGTTATTAATTGGCCTAATTTCAATATTGTTGTGTCTCAGGGAATAGGGAGGCCCAAAGAGAGGGAGAGAGATGGGGAATGGCCAATCAGTTGCAATAGTCAGAACACATACAACATTTATCAGTTAAGTTTGCTATCTTAACAGTGGACATAGGTATATGTATAACCAACTCACTTTTCTGTACAGCAGAAACTAATGCTACATTGTAAGTAAACTATACTCCAATAAAAAAAAATTCATTACAAAAAAAGTTTGTCATCTTATGTGAGTGTAGCCTGTGGCACCTGGAAACAATTAAAATTGTAACATCAACCATCACTAATCATAGATCACTGTAACAAATATAATAATAACAAAAAAAGTTCAAAGTATTGTGGGAATTACCAAAACGTGACACAGACATGAAGTGAGCAAATACTGTTGGGAAAATGGCTTCAATGGACTTGCTTAGCACAGGATTGCCACAAACCTTCAATTAGTAAAAACATAGTATCTTCAAAATGCAGTAAAACAAAGTGCAATAAAATGAGGGATGCCCATAATTATGCCAGTGCTGGGACAAAAGTTGTAAACTGGACTGTCCCAGGTAAGCTGAGATGTATGCTCATTCTAGGAGAATAAGATCCAATCAATATAGATAGAGTAAAAGAAAGGTCTAGTTTACATAATTGAAAAGGTGATCGAACTGGAGAACAAGGTAGGAAAGAGAACAAACTTGTAAGAAGATGAAGAGGTTGGTTTTGGGCCTGTAAAATTTGAAGTTGTTGTCTGAACAACACCTAGTTGGTTCTCTAAAGTGTTACTTTATTAACGGATTCCTGAAATTTTATATTCATCTTTAATAAAACAAGTAAGAATGTTTTTCTTTGGTTTGTAGATTGGAGTCTACTGCACGAACATCAGAGAGCTCAGAAGAATTCTTGGAAGAAGAACCTGAACAGAGTGTGATTGAATTTGAGGATGAAAGTAGTGATAAAAATGTTCGACCAGCACCAGAAACCCAGCCAGGCCTGGAAAAGCAAGAAGGTGAAAAGGTAGGAGATTCACTTATTAAATAAAATGAATGGAAGTAAAATTTAACTTTCTTAGTCATATATTGTTAGAAAAGCATAATGATGTATTTTAGACTCTTAGTAGAAATTATATTTAATGTTAAAAAGCATATATGTCGGGACTTCCCTGGTGGCACAGTGGTCAAGAATCCGCCTGCCAATGCAGGGGACGTGGGGTTTGAGCCCTGGTCCAGGAATATCCCACATGCCGCAGAGTAGCTAAGCCCGTGTGCCACACTACTGAGCCTGCGCTCTAGCGCCCGCGAGCCACAACTGCTGAGCCCATGTGCCGCAACTACTGAAGCTCGTGAGCCTAGAGCCCATGCTCTGCAACAAGAGAAGCCATTGCAATGAGAAGCCTGCGCATCGCAACGAAGAGTAGCCCCTGCTTGCTGCAACTACAGAAAGCCTGCGTGCAGCAACGAAGGCCCAACATAGCTAAAATAAATTAAAAAAAAAAAAAAAGCATATATGTCTAAAGCAAGGTCAGGTAGTAGAAGATAAAGTTACAAGTATTTTATATTTCAAACTGAGTTTATAAAGTTTGACATATTGCAAAGATAAAATAGAGGATGTTTATTTAGTAATGTCCCTCAGTGTATTTAAAATACAAATTAATTTGTAGAATTAAACATACTTAAGAAGTGACACAAATGATGTGACTATAAGAGGTCTACCTTATAAAACCAGTTAGAATGCCTTAATGTCCAACAAGCCCTAAATTGCACCCCTATTTTGGTTAGAAGGATAGAATTAGTTGTCCAGAAAAAAACATGTATTTGACTACAGTTGATTTACAAATTCCTAGAAAAATAACTAAATTCATTTTTCTTTACCACTAGAAAACAAGGAGGAAAATCCTTTGTGACTAAGTAAAAAACTCTTTATCTAGCTTCATTTCTTTTTTCATCTTCTCTATTTCCTATCCTTCTTTTTCTTTAATATCTTCAATCTTTTCCTCTCTTACAGGTTCCTTATTTCTTCTTTCAAACATACTTAAGTTTCTTTAAAAATCTTTTACCTGTTTGTCAAGTCCAGCCAGGAGCTAAGCAAGTGAAACTGCATTACTGATTTTATTTCCTTAACTTGCTCCAATTTAGCTCCTGTTTCCTCTACTTCATGAAATTGTATTTTTAAATGGCATTTTTTCTCTTCTTGTAAAAATTAGGGAAACAAACACATATTTTTAAAAAGGGATTTATATGCTTCTAGATGTCTATGGGAATGTATATTTTTGTGTTTTTTTAAAAAAAAAAATTTAAGATTATACTGTACATACTTCATGTAACCTGTTTCTTTTGTCCAACAATAATACATGGGAGTACCTAGTCTTGTAGGTCACCAGTGACACTTTCACTCAATTCTGGTGGCTTTCCTTACCCAGTTTGACTACTCTCTCTTCCTCTGGATTCTCTAGTCCCCTGGCTTTATAACACTGTTGTCTTTTGGTTTCTTGGTTTTCCTCTCTCTGAAGTTTTGTTTTGGTTTTATTTATTTGCTTTTTGACTCTTCTCCTTCCTGTTTTTTCCCCTGTATTTGTGGACATTCTAGAAGACTCAGTTCTTGACTTTCTGCTCTTTTGTTCATGCTTCTCTTTTGAAAATGCCTCTAGTCTAATGGCTGAATGGTCATCTCTGTGGGGATGACCAATAACTCCAGACTTTCAATATTGATCCAGACTTCAGTATTACTTGCCTTCTGAATATTTCTGTTTAGACAGATGTCTTTTATCATCTTAAATTTTAACATCTCTGTTCTTTCCTATCACTTCTCTACTGAGCCTTTTTTCCTATTTCTTATTTTTCATTCTGTTCCCAAACCTAGAACTTGAAGGACTCAGTTTTTCTCTTCTGTTGCTTCTCACTTGTAGTTACTCACCAAAATTCTGGTTTTTTATAAAAACTTTTGCTATATCTTTCTCATTTTCTTCCTTTTAACATTTCTCATAACATTTCTCTTAAGGACCAACCAAAAGTTGGTCCTTTTGTGAGTTTTATTATAATTACCTTCTGTGTGCAGTTTATTCTTTATACTCTCTGGCCAGATTAATTTTTCTAAGTCTCTGATTTCAGTATCCCTTAGGAAAACATTCATTATATGATTTCAGGGGTTCTATATAATCCAGCCGAGTCTATTTCTTTTTTAAAAAAAAAATAAATTTATTTATTTATTTATGGCTGTGTTGGGTCTTCGTTTCTGTGCGAGGGCTTTCTCTAGTTGTGGCAGGCGGGGGCCACTCTTCATCGCGGTGCACGGGCCTTTCACTGTCGCGGCCTCTCTTGTTGCGGAGCACAGGCTCCAGATGCACAGGCTCAGTAGTTGTGGCTCACGGGCCCAGTTGCTCTGCGGCATGTGGGATCTTCCCAGACCAGGGCTCGAACCCGTGTCCCCTGCATTGGCAGGCAGATTCTCAACCACTGCGCCACCAGGGAAGCCCAAGTCTGTTTCTTAAAATTTGAGTGCATCAGTGTTCTAATTTTTATTTTATTTATTTTATTTTTGGCTGCATTGGGTCTTTGTTGCTGTTAGTGGACTTTCTCTAGTTGCGGTGAGCGGGGGCTACTCTTCGTTGCGGTGCATGGGCTTCTCATTACAGTGGCTTCTCTTGCTGCGGAGCATGGGCTCTAAGCATGCGGGCTCAGTAGTTGTGGCACACAGGCTCAGTAGTTGTGGCTTGCGGGCTCTAGAGTGCACGCTCAGAGTTGTGGTGCACGGGCCTAGCCGCTCAGCAGCATGTGGGATCCTCCCGGACCAGGGCTCGAACCTGTGTCCCTTGCATTGGCAGGCGGATTCTTCACCACTGCGCCACCAGGGAAGCCCAGTGTTCTAATTTTTTAAATGATAATTAAATAAAATGATCTCTAATTATTAGAATGTCA
Organism: Physeter macrocephalus; assembly: GCF_002837175.3. Classification (NCBI taxonomy): domain Eukaryota; kingdom Metazoa; phylum Chordata; class Mammalia; order Artiodactyla; family Physeteridae; genus Physeter; species Physeter macrocephalus. The sequence continues at coordinate 76,002,379 of NC_041221.1, read as the reverse complement.
TTAGGATTAATTAGAAATATTAGATGTTAATGAAAGTCTTGTAAATTGATAAACCTTGGAGGAAGAGTTTCAGAAATTGGAGACTTAGTGCTATCAAATCGCTTTTCCATATTTTAATGTGATTTAAGGAGCAGGATTGTTCAAAGATGACCCTTTGTTGACTGGAGAATGAGCTCACTAAGATTGAGGGCTCTCTCCTCCCAGCAAGAAGCTGTACCCAAACTCAGCTTCCCACAAGACTGCTAGTGCTTCCTCCCCCTGGCATGCTAAACTGTGACTTCCCAGGGGCCCCAAGGATTCCGAGTGCTGAACAGCTGATGTTCTGTAAAGAGCTGGCACCAAATCTAGACTTTCTCTGGTGGCTTTTTACTGAACAGGTTCTTCCTGTCACTGCCCTATATGGAGGAAGAGGAAGAAGGAGGCAGGGTCTCTTCACTGAATCTCAGACCCACACTGGGTCCATAGAGCATCCCGGTCCTGTCTTTTCTCCATGAGAACAGAGGGAAATTGGGGTACTTATGGATTCTTGTCTCTTACTGACTCTGCTGTTCCTTAACCTGTGTCCTGTAACGTGGTAGAATGTATCTTGAGTCCTGGTGCATGACAGGGCGACTGAGAATAGACCCACCTTGTATGACAAGTAAGTTAATCTGTAATTTTGTCCTGACTTTTTTTGCCCTCGATGGTGTAGGAATCTGAATCAGAGCCTATGAATGGTGAGATAATGGATGATACTGTTAAGACTTCACTTATAACAGAAGAGGAGGACTCCACTAGCGAAGTTTTAGGTGAAGAATTAAAATTGCAGTCTTTTAATTCCAGTGAAGACTCTACGAATCTTGTTCCACTGGTGGTAGAATCTTCAAAATCTCCTGAGGCTGTTGCACAGGATAAGGTAACAGAGAAATATCCAAATTTTTTATAGTTATAGTGTCCAGTGTTGTGACTTGGCTAGGGCAGTGTGGGATATATATCTTCCTCTACTTTAACATGTACAGTCCTTCAGGAAAAATAAATTTTACTACATTGGGTGTTTTAAGAAGATGCAATCAATAATGTTTTTTTAAATTCAAATCTTTGTAACTTCATTCGTCTGACTTACGGTAACAAAATGAGTTTCACTTCGTAGATTTAGGAAATGCTTAGAAAAATGGATAAAGCATTATTTACCAAATATTTGAATACCTATTGCTTACATAGTCTGTTACCAGTACTGTCATTTTAATTTGTTTTAATTAGGGAGACAGATTAGATTAGTGGGGGAAACTTGATGGAATATTTTAAAAGAAATTTAATTATTTTTATTGAAATATAGTTGATGTACAATATTATATTAGTTTCATGTGTACTACATAGTGATTTGATTTTGCATACATTATGAAATGATCACCACTTTAAGTCCAGTAACCATCTGTTCCCCATATAAAGTTATTATGATATTATTGACCATATTCCTTATGCTATATATTACATCCCCATGGTTTATTTTGTAGCTGGAAGTTTGTACCTCTTAATCCCCTACCTCTTTCAGTCCCCTCACTTCCTCCCTTCTGGCAACCACCCATTTGTTCTTTTTATCTGAGTCTGTTTTCATTTTGTTTTGTTTTTTAGAGTCCACATATAAATGATATCATATGGTTTTTGTCTTTCTCTGACTTATTTCACTAAGCATAATCCCCTCTAAGTTCATCCATGTTGTTGCAAATGGCAAGATTTCATTCTTTTTTATGGCTGAGTAATATTCCATAGTATATATAGGTGCCACGTCGAAAAGGAAATTTAATTTCTACTTTTGAATATTCCAATTTAAGGGTAAAAAACTCTTGTATAGCATTATTTTATTAGTGTCTCACATAATTACATGAATAATATTTTCGCTGCCCTCACCTTTCACCTAATAGTCAAACTCAGTGGGGTAGCACAGTGTCAAGTCCCAGGATTCTCGGTTCTGGCTCCAGTAACACCAGGAAACTAAAAACTGAGTTGATTCATGGTTTTGAAGAATCTTGACATAAAGTTTGTGCCTTAAGTACTTTTTGAGGTAAAATCATTACTTTTATTGCATCTTTAAAGCAAGAACTTAATGAATCCAAATTATCATGTAAGACAGTTTCGAAGAAATTGAGCTGTATTCAGAACATGTGCACATGATTAACAAAAGTAGTGAGTACTGAATTCTTTAAAATGTGGTTCAGGGTCATTGCATATTAGTGTCTGAGAATAATTTATGTAAGAACTATATTGCAAAAGTTGTTCACCGGGTTTTTTGTTTTTAGCCCTTACATGTAACTGACTCAGAAATGTTGCTAGATGAAGGCCCATCTGATGACAAGGGGCACACTGAAGAGAGGCTCCCTCTAGTTTCAAGAAAGAAAGCACATTTTGGGAGTTCAGACAATGTGGCTACTATCCCAAATGAAGAACGGTCCGACAGTGGTTTTCCAAACTCCGTGATAACTGAATTTTCTGAAGAATCGATTCCTGAAAATGTATCACCCAACACTACTGCCTCATTGGAAGACCAGGGTGAGGAGGGGGTAGCTGAGCCCCAGGAAACATCTCCAGCTCTTCCTCAGAGCTCTTTAATAGAGGTTGAACTTGAAGATGTGCCATTTTCACAGAATGCAGGACAGAAGAACCAGTCAGAGGAGCAGTCTGAAGCCTCTTCTGAGCAACTGGATCAGTTGACACAATCAACAGAGAAGACTGTGGATAGCAGCTCAGAGGAGATAGAAGTGGAAGTGCCTGTGGTCGACAGGCGGAATTTAAGAAGAAAGGCCAAAGGGCACAAAGGACCTGCGAAGAAGAAAGCCAAGCTGACCTGAATGAGGAAGAAATGCGGATGATAAATCCTCTTCTTTGTAACATAATTGTTGTTTTTAAAATATGGCAGTTAATAAATAGCATGGGGCACAGGACAAAAACTCCAAATTTCCAATTTGAACTTATTTATGATGCCGCTTTTCCCTCCCCTGTAGGACCTAGGATTCACCGTTCTTTTTAATTTTTCAGGCTATTTTGTGTAAATACAATTTTTTTTATTTTTATTAACCATGTTTCGATTTTGGGAAACCAGATCATACTATATTTTCTTTAGCAGTTGGGGATATCTGACCATTAATATTTCAGAAAATATAAATTAAAAATGTGAAAGTAGTAGGGCTTCCATCAGTTGTAAGGATCACAGAAATCTTTTATACTAAGGGTTTTAATAGTAATCTTGGTGAAGGTTCTAGAAGTTTTATCTTAAATTTCAAAACTAATCACCATTTTTTAAAATGTAGGCATGCTTAAACAAAAATGTCAGTAAATTAAGATAAATGCAACTTCAACTAAATGAGAGCACAAATTTGGAAATTTATGGTCAAAGGTTTATGAAGGTGGTATTTTGGCCTCTTAGTTCTTAGTTGTATGTACAATTTCTTCCTTTGACTTCAGTGTCTGTGGAAAGGCACAAACAAAATCTGTTTCCAGTTGACTCTTGATAACATCTGATATTAACAGTACTGCTAGGGATTTAACTCTGGCCTGTAGGCACTCGTATAATTATTTAAAATTTCATTTGAATCTGGGGACTGTACTTTTGTCCTCACCCAGTTAACATATATACTTTAGAAGTGTGAGAACCCTTCCTAAGGCTTCTCCTTAATCCTGCCTGCCACTGTCTTTATTCTAGAATCTTCATTATATTCCCCTCACTTTCATTCACTTCCCTAACTCATGGAGTGATTCCTGTCCAAAGATCTTTTTGCCTGCCTGCCAGCTTATGCCCTTGGCTTCCATTTTTGGTAGGTTTGGAACTGCGCCCCACAATCTTAGACCTAGATGGCAGGAATAAGCTGCCCTAGGTGCCATAGTTACAAGAGCTTAAATCAGATTGGAGGCTTCGTTTGTCCCTTTTGGCTTGCTCGCTCTTGATTTGTTCTGTGCGGACAGGTTACAATCTAGCCTGTGTGTACATTGTGGTTGCCTTTGCCTGGGTAAACTAAAAACAACATCCTCGTTTATTTTTGTATAATAATTTATTTTAAAATGAACAAAATGGTTATTCTTAGTATCCAAAGAGAATCTTAAAACAGTCCTACTCTTTGGAAGTATGTGTACTCAAATTTTCATGTAAGTTTGAGAATGCTTTGAGGCCATTTAGATTGTTTTTAAAACTGCTTGGTCCTTACATGAAAAAAAATGTGTTATGACTTTGTGTCATTATTTGAGGTGCTAAGGATTGATGTTGAAGGTTTATTCAGTCTACAGTCAGGTGATACTAAATTTTATTTTGGGATGTTGGCATTTTAGGAAGATTTAAAGTTGAGGTAAAAATCTTTAGCAGACAAAATAGCAAACTCTCCTTATTCGTGTAAAACTTTGAATACTTGTATCCTCTACTATTTTCTTTATTGGTCAGTTAGGCCAGATTACTCCATTCTAAATGAAAATTAAGCACTTTGGCCATTTGTTTTCCCAACAAATGCTAATCAAGTGAAAGAATAAGTATGCCTAATATTAGTGTATCTATTGAATGTTTATGCTGTTTTATACATTTTGTGAATACCACAATTAGGGAAATAAGGATTTAGTAAATTCTTAACCTTTCCATTTTTAATTTAAAATAGATTTAAAAACCTAACATTTACTTTTTTACTTGGATTCTTCATTGTTCTCTTTAAAATACTTTCTTTAAAAAGGTGTAGTTTAAGACTGAGCTCACTGACAACTCTTGATGTGTGAATATAGTTGCTGAGGTTTACAAAAAAGAAATGTTTATTCATATATGACCACTAAGGACTCGCAGTATAAACTTGTTAAACTTGTTTGGTTTAAACAGTAGGTGCATTTTAAGCAGTTTCAAAACTTTCTGTTCAGCACCAATTTTTGTCCATATTCTCTCTGACAGAAAATGTTATTTTGGAGTTTATAGTTGGTAGAGGAAAAAAAGTTAGGTCCCATGAAAAAAACCTGACTTTCATGTTCAGTAACAATGAGTTCTATGCTCAGTAAGTGAGTGTAGAATTTATAACAAAATTTATCCTCAATAAGGAATCTAAATAAAAATCACATTACTTGTACTTTTTGCAAAAGGCATTAGAAGAACTCTGAGAATGACAGAGGACTGAAATCTGATTTCAACCAGGTAGTCTA
>NC_041221.1:75927601-75996858 GCF_002837175.3 Physeter macrocephalus | reverse complement strand
ACTAATCACCATTTTTTAAAATGTAGGCATGCTTAAACAAAAATGTCAGTAAATTAAGATAAATGCAACTTCAACTAAATGAGAGCACAAATCTGGAAATTTATTGTCAAAGGTTTATGAAGGTGGTATTTTGGCCTCTTAGTTCTTAGTTGTATGTACAATTTCTTCCTTTGACTTCAGTGTCTGTGGAAAGGCACAAACAAAATCTGTTTCCAGTTGACTCTTGATAACATCTGATATTAACAGTACTGCTAGGGATTTAACTCTGGCCTGTAGGCACTCGTATAATTATTTAAAATTTCATTTGAATCTGGGGACTGTACTTTTGTCCTCACCCAGTTAACATATATACTTTAGAAGTGTGAGAACCCTTCCTAAGGCTTCTCCTTAATCCTGCCTGCCACTGTCTTTATTCTAGAATCTTCATTATATTCCCCTCACTTTCATTCACTTCCCTAACTCATGGAGTGATTCCTGTCCAAAGATCTTTTTGCCTGCCTGCCAGCTTATGCCCTTGGCTTCCATTTTTGGTAGGTTTGGAACTGCGCCCCACAATCTTAGACCTAGATGGCAGGAATAAGCTGCCCTAGGTGCCATAGTTACAAGAGCTTAAATCAGATTGGAGGCTTCGTTTGTCCCTTTTGGCTTGCTCGCTCTTGATTTGTTCTGTGCGGACAGGTTACAATCTAGCCTGTGTGTACATTGTGGTTGCCTTTGCCTGGGTAAACTAAAAACAACATCCTCGTTTATTTTTGTATAATAATTTATTTTAAAATGAACAAAATGGTTATTCTTAGTATCCAAAGAGAATCTTAAAACAGTCCTACTCTTTGGAAGTATGTGTACTCAAATTTTCATGTAAGTTTGAGAATGCTTTGAGGTCATTTAGATTGTCTTTAAAACTGCTTGGTCTTTACATGAAAAAAAATGTGTTATGACTTTGTGTCATTATTTGAGGTGCTAAGGATTGATGTTGAAGGTTTATTCAGTCTACAGTCAGGTGATACTAAATTTTATTTTGGGATGTTGGCATTTTAGGAAGATTTAAAGTTGAGGTAAAAATCTTTAGCAGACAAAATAGCAAACTCTCCTTATTCGTGTAAAACTTTGAATACTTGTATCCTCTACTATTTTCTTTATTGGTCAGTTAGGCCAGATTACTCCATTCTAAATGAAAATTAAGCACTTTGGCCATTTGTTTTCCCAACAAATGCTAATCAAGTGAAAGAATAAGTATGCCTAATATTAGTGTATCTATTGAATGTTTATGCTGTTTTATACATTTTGTGAATACCACAATTAGGGAAATAAGGATTTAGTAAATTCTTAACCTTTCCATTTTTAATTTAAAATAGATTTAAAAACCTAACATTTACTTTTTTACTTGGATTCTTCATTGTTCTCTTTAAAATACTTTCTTTAAAAAGGTGTAGTTTAAGACTGAGCTCACTGACAACTCTTGATGTGTGAATATAGTTGCTGAGGTTTACAAAAAAGAAATGTTTATTCATATATGACCACTAAGGACTCGCAGTATAAACTTGTTAAACTTGTTTGGTTTAAACAGTAGGTGCATTTTAAGCAGTTTCAAAACTTTCTGTTCAGCACCAATTTTTGTCCATATTCTCTCTGACAGAAAATGTTATTTTGGAGTTTATAGTTGGTAGAGGAAAAAAAGTTAGGTCCCATGAAAAAAACCTGACTTTCATGTTCAGTAACAATGAGTTCTATGCTCAGTAAGTGAGTGTAGAATTTATAACAAAATTTATCCTCAATAAGGAATCTAAATAAAAATCACATTACTTGTACTTTTTGCAAAAGGCATTAGAAAAACTCTGAGAATGAGAGGATTGAAATCTGATTTCAACCAGGTAGTCTAGTTGTTAAGTGTCCAGTCACATTCTATAGTCCTTTGTGAACTTTTTTCTGTTTAGAAGTCTTATTTGTGGAGAAGGGAGTTCAGTTTGTGTAAATACATATATATTTCCTTGTGTAATATAAAGGAGACAGTTACTAGCAAAATTTTAGTTCTACTTTCAAGTTTATTCAATTGCTAGACATCACAGAAATATATTTAAGAATTTATTATAAAGTTCCTCTACAACTTTTAACAGTGAGAGGGTCTATTATGATTTTTTATAAAATCAAATAGCATGACAGAATGTCAATCTTCTACTACTTAAAATGTGTCTCTATTCATGGTGTTTCCATTCAGTGCAGAAAATTATCAAGGCAAGGATAAAAACTACTAATGATTAATGGTTCACTTTTAGCTGACCACCAGAACACCACCTAAAATGGTTTCAGTGACTTTAGAAAAATATCTTGAAGGTTTATGATTGCATCGAATTGAGCCTTTAACCTGGTATCTAAATATCTGCTCTTACATTCTGATTTACCCTTAGGGATTACCTTCTAAGGTTTGGTCACACCAGCAAACTGAAACAGATTTTAATGTAAATAATTTATACTAACATTACTCATCTGTGTAACAGTATTTTAGAAATTTCTGCCTTGTATGTCCACTAGTAGCAATACCGTGTTTGAAGTGTTAACCCAGTCTTTCATGGGTGTGATTAGTTACAAATGTTTATGCTTCTGTTTGCATACTTAGTATCGCTTTATTTGTACAGATAGTTTAACTTGCTTACTTTTGGTTGTGAAAAATAAGCAAACCTCAGTTCTGTATCCAGTGCTTACCTTCAGTAGATTTTTTCACCCTCCAAAACTTGTCATTCACACATTCCCCATTTCTATTAGCGGCAAAATCATTTGTTAAAATCTAATTGTAAGGAAGATTCTGCTTCCGTTATCCTGAAGTAATTGTATCATACTGGAGAGTAATTTCCAAGGAACTAGCCTTTCTTTTCCTTAGTGTCTGTGTGTTCTAAAACTTCTACTGTGTTTATACAATTTAGAAAAGATGTTACATTATTCAGAATAGCAAGACTTACTCAAGTAATTACGTTTGTTTTCTTGGTAGTTTCTTTTTTCTAATTTTTTTTTTTTAATTTTTAACAGTAGTAATTAAACCTATATTTTGTGATTGTTTCCTGGTCTGTGTTTTGAAATTCCTTCCCTTTTCCCTAAGTTCATTGGTGAAGATGTGTTTAGATATTGAATTTGTTTAGACACTGATTTCATTTAAGGCACAATTAATCACATTGGTTGTACTTTCCAGACAAAAAAAAAAACAGAATTGAAAACAATGTGATTATAAATTAATATAATATATAGACACCCTAAAGCTCAAAGTCACAAACATAAATCACAAATGTGCTTTTGACTAAAACATGACCTTTTTAATATTATCTAAGTAACTGCAAATTTCTCTTTAAGGGCATCAGTGCAGCCTTTTTCTTTTTAAAACTATTTTCCCTGGAATTACTTAAATTTTTACCACTCTAAAAATATAAATACCCTACCCTAAGTTTAGAATACAGGAAATGCTAAAAGTGTAAACATTTTGGTTGGTATTTTTTTCATGTATCTATCTTGAGTAGAAAATACAGTTCCAAGTATTTGGCATTATATATGATGAATGAGAGGGGAAAAATGTTTAAAATACTAATTCCCTGACTTACTATAGGAATAAGTTAAGGATTAATTAGAGGTAAAAAGTTTTATCTAAGTTCTTTTGAACTTTATAGTGTAGTATGCCTTCTCATATACTTTATAAAGTATTTTCATTAAAATGCTGTGTTAATGCTACATTTCTTAGGATTAATAATCTACAGTGAGGAGGAGGAGACCTCAGGTAAGGTCTTAGATGTGACAAAAAGTTTCTTGGCCTATTCTTCACAGTTAAGTGTGCACAAACCTTTGATAAAATGTGTTTTCGGGGCTTCCCTGGTGGCACAGTGGTTGAGAGAGTCTGCCTGCCAATGCGGGGGACGCAGGTTCGTGCCCCGGTCCGGGATGATACCACATGCCGCGGAGCGACTGGGCCCTTGAGCTGTGGCGCTGAGCCTGCGCGTCCAGAGCCTGTGCCCCGCAACGGGAGAGGCCACAGCAGTGAGGGGCCCACGTACCACAAAAATAATAATAATAATAATAATAATGTGTTTTCGACTGCACTGGCTTTTCCAATAATGACAGATCTACACTGCTTAGTACCACTTATTAATGCAGATACTGATGAAGTAGGATATTTCTATAATTGATTTTTTAATCATGCAATTTTATGAACATCTAAACGCTAAACAGACGCAAAAGACCAATTTGTAAAACTAGGCCATTTTAATCTTTTTTTTTTTTTTAAACAGTAGAATAAATAGTTTTCTTGATGACTGCAGACATGTAAGGCTGATTGGTAGTATTCAGAAATATCAGAGTAATGGTTTCCTGACTGGTGTGTAGTCTTCAATAATTATAAGGAGTTATTTGTATATATCTGCTGTCAAACCAGTAAGACTGCATTTATGCATCCGTCATTTTCAGGATTGTTGGTAACCTGGGCATATTTTCCTAAGGAAAACAAAACAGAAAGGAGGGATGTTAGCTAATAAAATTTACCTTTAAAGAATACATATAATCTTTGCCCAAATTATTTACCATTACCACTTTTAAGAAAGAAAAAATGGACAGTAGTATAAATGAGATTTTATAAAATGAAATCACTCAAGACCAAGCTTGAGTTCTCCATACAATTTTTATATAAATATTGTTTTTATAAATGGTGGCTAGCTCCATTCTGTTACTATGTTATATTAACAAGCCTTTATGGATTGACCTGAGCATTGCTCCTTTTCCATACAATTCTTACTGGAAAAAGCATCAAGTATTTAACTAAGTTTCAGATCAATTTAACCCATTTTAAAACCGAGGTCAAGGGACTTACCTGGTGGCACAGTGGTTGAGATTCGCCTACCAATGCAGGGGACACGGGTTTGAGCCCTGGTCCAGGAAGATCCCACAGGCCGCAGAGCAACTAAGCCTGTGTGCCACAACTGCTGAGCCCGCGTGTCCCAACTAACGAAGCCCGCACGCCTGGAGCCCGTGCTCCACAACGAGAAGCCACCACAGTGAGTAGCCCCAGCTAACCACAACTAGAGAAAGCCCACCCACAGCAACAAAGACCCAACACAGCCCCAAAATAAATAAATTTATTTTTTAAAAAAACAAACAACCAAGGTCAACTAACATGAAGTATGTGCCAATGACTCATATTGAAGATTCAATCAAGAAGCTATACAGTTTCAAAGAACATTAATGTTTCAAACAACATTAAAGTTTAGAAATATCTGGGTACTGAAAGCAGAAAACTAAGAAAATGAAAAAAGAATTTAAAATTGTTGCATGACATATTTCAGGTTTTAATTATTACTGAAATACTGTGGCTACAATGTTTGCTGTCTGCCTCCCTTCCCCCATTTGTGGTCAGTTTATTTTCTTCCAGTATTTTTCAGTTACAATTACAATTTCCCATCTGCTTTTCTCATACCTTTTTAAATAAAAAGCATCAAAAAAATATCTAGCAATGTAGTAAACCTTACGTAACTGAAACCAGTAAACTAAAGAACTGCATTCATAACTCTCTACAGTGTTCTTCCTAAAGATTTAAATCTGATTCACATCAAGTTTAACTGCATTAAAATTTGCTCTGGGGGCTTCCCTGGTGGCGCAGTGGTTGCGCGTCCGCCTGCCGATGCAGGGGAACCGGGTTCGCGCCCCGGTCTGGGAGGATCCCACATGCTGCGGAGCGGCTGGGCCCGTGAGCCATGGCCGCTGGGCCTGCGCGTCCGGAGTCTGTGCTCCGCAACGGGAGAGGCCACAACAGAGGGAGGCCCGCATACCACAAAAAAAAAAAAAAAAAAAAAAAAATTTGCTCTGTACTTTGTCAACTTAAAAACTTCTATCTTAGGATTATAACATTAGCAGCCCCATATTCAAAATTGTACTTACCCCAAATGACCTTGCCTCCTTGTGTCACTAGGCCCAACTCGCTCACGTTCACCTCAATGACAGTACCTTTGGTAATAACACCCAAAGTTGTATATAGTGGGGATGAGGGATTCTTCTTCACACCAAGTATTGGCAGGCAGAAGGTGGCTTTCAGTTCAGGATGTGTTACGTGGGCCTTCTTAAAACGTAATCCCTAGTAAGTCAAACACAAGAATGTTTTGAGTCGAAAATGTTAATGATGAATATTGATCCTTTTTGCTTATCTTTTCCAATCATCTCCCCACCCCGCCCCAAAAGGATTGAACGTCTAATCTTAAGGCATCGAAGAAAATACTTAGAATTAATTCTACAGACTAAAAACCTGATAGTTACAGGAAAAGTATGTGGGGGAAAAACCCAAACACGTACTTCTGAAAAGTTTTCACCATGGAACAGCTACCTAGCATCATATTAAGATTTTCTCCTGTCCAGTTATCTGTACTTCCTGAGGACTTGTTACATGCCAGGCACTATGCTAGAGCTCACAAACAGCACCATTTAAACATGATAGCCTTACAACTCTCCCTATTTTTTTTAAACGATAAAAACAAGGATCAGCAGGTTAAATAACTTGTTCCCAGGCTAAATAGTGTGAGGATGGAATCAAATTTAAGTATCTTGATTCCAAGTCTATATACTTCAGCCATCTTCCATGATGAAAGATTGTCAGCTTTCTTTGCGTTGATGGTTAATACTGGTCAAAAACTGGAGAGAGCCCAGAGAGATCTGTGTTACAGAGACCAGATTCACCCAGTCACCTAGATACAGTCTTCTGGGGTGAAGGCACTTTAGAAGCCACAACACTTTGCAATGTCTTAAATTTGATTTTTCCCTGTACGGGGGGGAAGGGGGCAAATGACAGTAAATCAAATTCTTAGTAACAGACTCATTAGTCAAGCTTACATAACATTCAGAATGCCATATGATTAATTCACAATAAGAAACGTATCTGCCAAACTACAGAAAGCCTAGAACAGCTTGACTAGTATATTCTCTCCCTGTAGAACTTAAGATTACCAAAATATATTTAGAAGATTATGAATATACAATCAAAATAAGGGGTCCATGATGGAATCCAGGGATGGGTGAACATTTTCTGTAAATAACCATATAGTGAAGCTCTTATTTTAAGCTTTGCAGGCCACATGGTCTCTGTTACAAATACTGTACTCAAACTCTGTAGAAAAAAATAGCCATAGACGATATGTAAATGAACAGGCACGGCTGTGTTCCAATAGAACTTTTTTTTTTTTTTTATAGATGCAGGCTGTTTGACAACATTTTAATTCACTGAAAATTATTCAGGTTGAGAGCTAGAGTAACACTGCCAACTTTCGCCTCTGATTCTTTGTTTTTGTAAGCAGGCTGGTATCCAGTGGGCAGATTAATTCATTCTGTTTAAAGGGATTCTGCAGAAATATATCTTCAATTATATTTGGGGAGGTGGAGAGGAGATTGGTTTTGACCATCACTGCTGTCAACAGAAATTAAAGTCCCATTTTAATATTCTGTCAATGACTGTATACTAAGTATTTTCAAAAGCATTAAGATACTTCCCTTACTAAACTGGAATTAACTCTTAAAACAATTGTACTCATTTTCTAACTGTTCTCAAAGACAAGTGTCAGGCACACAGTACATCACTTGCTCAATGAGTAAAATGACTGTGGAAAATGAAGATTCTAATATGTCATATTTAAAAGTCAAGATTCACTGACAATCTCTGTAATGAAAATCTTTTTCATCTCAAATCTCCTATGAAGCTGAAGACAAGATTCTTGACAGTAGTGGAAGAGTGCTAACCAATTCCATCAATAACTTAAAAGTAACAAAAATAGCCTAAAAACATCTTTCAACCTGTTCTTTTCTATCAGTTTTAGGAATTTCAGGAAACTGTCAAGTACTTTATCCAGTTTAACATGGGAACTGATATTTAAGCCACTGCACTCTAGCAGGGTCTTACCATTGGCCTAATGAATCGTTCATATTTAGGTGGTTTTCGAGTAAAGCCATCACCAACAAAGCAAACTTTAGTAACCATCCTCTTCCAGGCTTTCTTCTTTCTCTTTCCCGTTCGAATAACTTTTAATACTTCTGTTTCTCCCTGGGCACGAACTTTGGGCAGAGGGACTTCCCATTTTCCCTAAAACAGACCACAGTTAAAATGTATATTGTTAGTAAAAGACAATGAGAATAAAAAGTCAAATACTTTTTAGTTGTACGAAGTAGTAGATTCACTTTTTTGTTTAACCAACAACATTTTGGCTCAATTTTTTCCTAGAGATCTGCACTGTCTCCTCACAAGCCTGAAATTAATTGGAACTAGTTAAGTTTACTACTAAATAGTTAATAGGGTAAAACTGGAAGACTGTCTCCACCTTTTTTTTGTTTTTAACATCTTTATTGGAGTATAATTGCTCTACAATGGTGCATTAGCTTCTGCTGTATAACAAAGTGAATCAGCCATACGTATACACATATCCCCATATCCCCTCCCTCTTGCGGCTCCCTCCCTACCCCACCCCTCTAGGTGGTCACAAAGCACCAAGCTGATCTCCCTGTGCTATGCAGCTGCTTCCCACCAGCCAGCCATTCTACATTTGGTAGCGTATATATGTCCATGCCACTCTCTCACCTCGTCCCAGCCCACCACTCCCCCATCCTGTGTCCTCAAGTCCACTCTCCACGTCTGCGTCTTTATTCCTGTCCTGCCCCTAGGTTCTTCAAACCATTTTTTTTTTTAGATTCCAGATATATGTGTTAGCATATGGTATTTGTTTTTCTCTTTCTGACTTACTTCACTCTGTATGACAGTCTCTATGTCCGTCCACCTCACTACAAATAACTCAATTTCATTTCTTTTTATGGCTAATATTCCATTGTATATATGTGCCACATCTTCTTTATCCATTCATTGGTCGATGGACACTTAGGTTGCTTCCACGTCCTGACTATTGTAAACTGTCTCCACCTCTTAACATATCTTTATATTTCTACCTTGAAGGGATTTTTAGATTACATTTACTAGTAAGATGAAATCATCACCCCATATTTTGTACCTCCCTAGAATGCAGATTCTATGAAAAAATGGAAGCAGTGCAAGGCAGTAGAAAGAATTCTGAACCTATCACTAAGGGCATAGGTTCTAGAAGCAACTCTACCATTTCACAGATAAGCGCCTGTGAAGAGTGATTTACAACCTCCTAGATTCCAGTCTCTTCATCTGTAAAATGAAGAGGGGTTAAGTAGATAATCTCTAAAGTTTCTTTTGGTGCTAAAGTTCTACCATTCTAATTTTGATACTTACATATCAAAAAATAAGCAATAAGATTTTAAAAATCCAATCTGGAGACTAAGTTCTTTAAATGCAGATACTGCATATTCTGCTGATACTTAGATTTCTGTCAATCTATCCACAGGTGTTTAAAAATAGTATCTATGTCTTTTTCTCTGCTTTTAGCAGAATTTAACTTAATTTGACACCAAGTACAACCCAGAAGTATTTATTTTTTTTAATTGCTTAATTTTTACCTAAGTCAAATCACTTAGGATGCTTTCCACTATTCTACTTTTTAACCAGTTTTGGCACTGCAGGGCAGCAAAAACAAGAAGCAGTTGTATCCTTCTCCACAACAGCACAACATTAGGAGTTGTCAAGTATAAGAAGCTGTTTTAAATAATTTTTTAAAACCAAAGACACATGGCATTCTAAAAAAATTTTAAATCCTGTTGAATGTTCTCATGGTGAGAAAGCACATTTTTTTTATTACTTAAACATTGCATATAAAATGAAATTTACAAAGACTTCAACATCTAAATAATGGGAATAGTTGGACTTCATTTTTCCATTTAACTGAAGAAACAAACTAAGAACCTCAAATATGTATTTAAGTAATTCTCCTGAACAACGGCAACAAAAATAAAGACTTCAATTTTTATTGCTTACCGCTTTCTCTTTTCGTTTTTGTTTGATCATATTGGAAAGTACTTTAGCTCGAGACTGTCCCTCTCTGTCCAGTAGATATGCAGGTACTGCTCCTTGTGGAGTCTTTTCATCATTCTTCTGTTTGGTGTTCCTTTTTTCATGCATCTTAATACTACCAAGAATGAAAAAGATTCAGGATTATTGGTTTTAATAATTATTACTCAAAAGACTAACTTGGTACAACAAATAAATGATCACTTACGTCTTTTTCATTTGTATTTTCTCAGCATGGCGCTGTTTATGGTAGAGCTTAGCTTTCAGACCAATCATTTTTTTTGCCTTCTTTGAACGTTCATGAGCCTCTCGACCTTCCTTCTTTCTCTTTTTCTCATGGTAATCCAAACGATATCCATAGCGCTTACGGTGTAACTCGATATATTCATTTTGTGGCTATAACAAAATACGGCAAGAAGTGTTACTTTAATTTTTAAAAAATCACTGACAGAATTATCCTAAAATACTTTCTTTTGAGTGGCATATAAAGTATAGAAGGTCCTAGGTCATCCACTGCTCACTTGATTAAATAACTCTTGCACTATTAAGCCTAATCACATGATGTAAGTTAAATAAATTTTGATCCTGAATGATATGAGGCATCAGGATTTACATCTGTAAAAAACAGTGAAAGTTACTGTTCATTGAAGAGAACTGTCCAAAATCCACTGGACCACAAAAGGGACGATCTGATTCTAGGATCTCTCTCTTCTGAACATCGATAATCTGGTCTTTCAATATCATCATAATACTTTTAAAAAATTTAACATTTTACTCAGTTTTGTTGAAGTATAATTTACATATATACAATGAAATGTGCCCTTCTTAAGTGTAGATGTAGAGTTGTAAGTTTTGACAAGCTACACAGCTCTGTAACCACCACAATCAAAATTGAGAATATTTCCAACACCCCAGAAAGTTGCCCTTTGAAGTCAATCCTCTTTTTCCATCTCCAATCTGATATCTATTGTTCTAGTTTTGCCTTTCCCAGAATGAAATGTAAATGGAATCAACAGTATGTAGCCTTTTGCATTTAGCTTCTTTCACTTAGCATAAGGCTTTTGAGATTCTCCTATGTTGTTGCACGTATCCATACTTTATTTCTTTTGACAAGTAGTCATTCTATGGATATACCACCGTTTGTTTATTCATTTACCAGTTGATGGATATTTGGGTTGTTTCCAGTTCTTGGTGAATAAACATTTACATATAAGTCTTTGTGTGGACATATGCCAAACTGTTTTCAAGGTGGCTGTACTATTCTGCGTTTCATGAGCAATGTATGGGATCTCCTTTTAAGTGCCTGTTTTATACACCAATATTGTTTTATTTTAAACACGCGGCCCCAGTCTATTTGTACTTTAAGACTACAAAAATAAAACAACGGTGTAAAGCCAACTCCAGCACGGAGAATAACGCTATGTAACAATCAACAAGGTACTAGGTATCATGTGCGGTGTTTTCAACTGCTATCACATACACCTGGCAGCAACCAAGAAAAAGGTATGTGGAATGCCACTTTGCAGAGAAACAGAGATTAGACATGTAGAAGAAAGACAAAGGGTCTGGCAGTCAGATCTGGGCTATAAGCCCGGCTCTGCAATTCATTAGCTGCTTGGCCGGTGGCAGGGCATACCTTCGGTTTCCTCGGCAGAGATTAGGACTGATACGGAATTAAAGCCTACGGTATACAGTTATCACTAGGCTCTGGTACTGATGGTCACACAACTTTGGGCGAAACCAGGAATTTAACAGAGTGAAACCTGTCTGGCTCCAAAAGCCTGTGCTCGGGCAAATACCCGACTCTATGGCCCGAAACTGAAGTTGTTTTCACTCCTCGGAGCGCACCCCACTCTCATTCCCTCAACTGCACCTCACTTCCGCCTACCACCCCTCACCGCTAACCCCAGCGCCCCTGGGCCCCCAGGCCCCGCAACCTCTGACGCCCTAAGTCGCGAGCTCCCGAGGCGACCTCCTCACCATGGTGACGGCCGCCGAGCCACCGGGTACAGCCGCCGGGACGCGAAGAAGCTTTCAATTTTCTGGTCTTAGAGTCCCACGAGCAGACTCCGCTCCTCCCGCGAAAGGGGGAAAGGGACGCTTGTAACTCGACCGACTCCAGAGAAAGCGCCACACAGCCGTTCCGAGCCTCCGTTCTCCACTTTCAGCTAGAAAGACAGAAGTTGCTGGCCGGCGGCTTTTGAGTGGGGCACCGCCGGAAGTGGTGAAAAGCGGCGTCGCCGGAGGCAGAGGGAAGAACATCTAAGTTCCGCTCACGGGTAGGGCGTTCTTCGAGGTAGGGCGTTGCGACGTGAGGCCTTTGCACTGTAGGGTGCAGCCCGCATCTCGGCTCTCACCAGCCCGGCGGGAAAAAGCCGGCCTCCGGAATGCGACCAAGTACAAGGTGGGTACGGGGCCGCGCCGTGTGACTCCCGCGTGCCTAGGCTCGCGATGGCCACTGGCGACCGTACAGGATGCTACAGCCAGGCAAGCACGAGGACTGCAGGGCCTCCCGCCCCCTCACCTCGGTGTCAGCCCACGTGTGGGCCTTTCTCTCTCGCCTTTGGTGAGAGCGACTGGTCTTGGTTCCCGTCACCGTGTGTAATGTGTGCACGATTGAGAAGGATGCAGAGGAATGAAAACTTACTGTAGAGGAAAGTAAATTACTGGGCCTTAACAGCTGTCAGAAAAGAAAGACAACGTCCTGTTTTTCCGGACTAATTTCTGAAATTCCTGAGGCCTTTTGGTGCCCAGGACGGTGCCGAGTGGATTTGCATCCAGTGGACCTCTAGTGGTACCGAGGAAAGCTGTCGGTTTTACATTTTAATGTACGGTCGTTGAAGTTCCCTTAATTACCCTCACGGTCTGGAACGTCATTGTTATTCGTCTCCCTAAGTCTTAGAGCTTGGATTTGAGGCAGTTTTTTTTTAAGGCTTCATCTTCTAATGGGACTTACTTCCTTTAAAACCCGAACTAATTCTAACTAGCATTCGTATATTTTCAAGTACAGTAAATTATGTAATCTCTCTTCCTGGCATACACTTCCCCCTGGTATTGCCTTCCTCACCTGATTCAGGTCACTGTTTTATTGAGACCGTCCATGAGCTCCTTTTTTATAGTTACTACTGCCCCAGTTCTCCTTTCCTGCTTAATTCTTCTCTGTAGCACCTATCGCCATAGGAGATGCTATGTATTTTATTTATTTATTTTGTTTATTGTTTGTATCCACTGATTAGGATAGGGACAGGATGAGGGAAGGGATTGTTGGATTGTTTTTTGTTTACTACTTTTAACCCCATTACTTAGAAGGCAGTGGTAGACACACAATAAATTCTTGTTGATAATTGAATTTACTTCTCATGTGGATCCTGTGATGTGATAGATGAAAAGACAGGCTCAGATTTGAAGTGAGTTGTCAGAGATCACAGAAGACTTGGGGCTCCAGCAAGTCCTCTGACTGTAAAGCCTAGTCTGGCGTTTTCCACCACAAGTAAAGGGCCCACTTGACATTTCTGGTATAATTAAAAGTTTATGGAGCGTTTTAAAAAGACTTTATTGATGTGTTATAATTATGACAGGCAGACAAATGCATATTGTAGATGAACATTCTTAGTGGATTCTTCAAAACCTGAATATACCTGTATAAGCAGCACCCAAATCAAATTACCTGCACCTGAGAAGCCCTCCTCGTACCTTTTTCTAGTAACTGTCATTCCCAAGGGTACACACTATCTTGACTTCTGACAGAATGGATTAGTTTTGCCTGTTTTAAACTTGACATAATTGGAATCATATAGTATGAACTTTTTTGTGTTGATTTCTTTTGCTTAACAGTGTGAGATTTACCCTGTTTCCTGTCAGTTTGTAGAAATTTTTAATAGGTTTGTTTAAATTGTGAACTCATGTTTTTTCATTTACAACTCTCAAAGCCATAATGCCCTTTTCCCTTCTGAATCAGAAATAGAAAATAAATGTTTTAGAGGTTAAGCAATAGTCACATTTTGATTTGTGTGAAATAGATGAGGCAAAGTTATCGCTATGTTGGTTATCATTTGTTCTTTCAGCTGTGATTGTGGGATAAAAATGGCCTAAACTGATCAATGTCAGCAAAAAGGTCTCTTAAAAAATGTCTTCCTGTGTAACTGGCAGTAGCCAAGTTGGGTATCATCACTACTTTGGTACATCTACAATTATATACTAGATACCCAGTCTTTACATTTTGGCAGTCAGAAGCATAAAAATGTATTCCTTTGATCTGTATGAAACTTTGACAGTATTTATTGGTATAGTTTAGAAGGATAAGCCAGGAGATGTGAGAGCTGCTTTATAAATTGCATGGTGTTAAAAAATGAAGCTTATTTGTATTAAAGAGGAAGAACAGGTACAGTAGTAGTAAGAGCCATGCAGAAAGTATTATGAATGAAATGTTTGTTACTGTGATATGCAGCATTGTTAAACCTAATATTTTTCTTGAGGATAGGGATCATGTGTTACTCATTTTCATGTTTCCAATAATCAACTCCTTGTGTTGCTCCAATGAATGTTAGATGAACAGGGAATTGGAAGGGGCTTTTTCAGTCCAGCTGACCTAAATTTAAGAGTATCTTTAACTACTGAGCATTTTTTTTTAGCAAGTAAAAGTTGATTTGCCAAGCTTTTTTCTTGAATGAAGTTAAAGGCTAGAACTAATTTTTTAAATTTAGATAAATAGCTTGTTTTAGAACTTGTGGCATAATTCTGTAGTGAAAATGAATGTTTAGGTAGATAGCTTGAGATGATCTATTCAATATAAAGAGAAAAAGAGCAAAGATGACATTAGGGATTGACATTAATAATGAACATATTGGCCTAATTCATATTTGATACTTTTTTAAGAAACAGGGAATATGACACAAATCTAAATTGAAGTTTCTAATTTAGGAAAAATTAACTAAGTACAGTAACAAATACCATATGCAAACACAGACTATTTTAACTTGATGCTTTAGAATCTCTTTTCCTACATTACTTTATCCTCAGCAACATCATCTTCATTTGTGCTTTTATGCTAATGTATATTGTGATTGTACTTTAGTGTCCCGTGATTCCTGTTGTTGTGTATTAAGCCTTACAGGCATGATAGTCCACTGATTTTTTTAAAAAAAATAGTCCATGGATTCTTTTGTTTATTGGTCGTGTAACTTGTTGATAATGTAGAATGGGTATTTACCTGTTTTTTCTCTTTACTTGCCGTTTTCATACCATCAGGTGTCACAGTTTTTAGTGAGTACTTATGTTACCAAACCAGGCTTGGGTCCACTTGCCTGAGCTCAATAAAGCCAGTCTACTGACACCAGGTTGTGGTGAAGGAAACTGCAGCACTTATTGCAGGGCACCAAGCAAGCAGTCTAGGTAGCTAGTGCTTAAAAGACCCAAACTCCCCAAAGGCTTTCAGGGAAAGGTTTTAAAGATAGGGAGAGGGACGGGGATTGTGGGGTGTGTGATCATCTCATGGACACTCTTTTGACTGGTTGGTGGTGAGATAGTCGGGAGTCAACATCATCAACCTTTTGGTTCCAATGGGTCTGGGGTCTACATGCTTGTGGGCAGCATATAGTTAACTTCTTCCACCTGGTGGGGGTTTCAGTATCTGCAAAATAACTCAAAGGACATGGCTCAGAATATTTTCTGTAGCCCTTTAGGGGGAACTAAAGGTCCTTGACTTTGTTTAATGGCTAAACTATTATTATTTTGTCTTGTTTGACTATTTTATTTCTGCACTTTCTCACTTCTCTTATTAAATTTATTCTTTGGAACTTGGGAGGCTAAAGTTTTTCTACAGACAAGAGGCAGACAGAGGACATGGGAGAGGAGTCTGTTCTGGAAAGGGCCCATAGGGCCCTGCTTGGTTACGCTCATGTGTTGTCCAAGGCCTAAGGAGGTCTGGGCCTTGTAGAATAACTCACTTGATAGTACCAGTAGGAAACCATTTTTGTTGAAAATCATTGAGCCATGGGGAAGAAGAAAATCAGTGGCGGGCCCTAAATGACTTTATAGGTCAAAAAAATGTTTGAGGAATTGTGCTAGGCTGCTGGTAGAAAATCCCACCTTTTGGGGAGCTCCCAGTAGTGGAGATAACGTGGAAATAACATATTTGTCATGAGTAAATATAAGTTCCAAGTGTTACGAAAACACAGACAAGGTAGTATTAAAACTTTGTAGGAGATTAGGAAAGGCTTCCAAGTTGGGGCTTGAATACTGACTAGAAATTTGTCAGGTGTGTGGCTTTGGGAATTTGAGGACTGCTTTCAGACAGTGGCACCATTACATGCAAAGGTGTTAGAGCGCAGTGTTTTAGAGGAATTTTGGCTAGAGCTCCTGGAATAGAGTAGGGGGTAGGAGAGTACAAGGCTGTGAAGGTAGTTAGGGACAGAATTTGTTGTATTAAGAACCTTTACAGGTTTTTAAGTAGGGAATTGACAAGATGAGGTTGTTTACTTGAAAGGTATGTGTCAAGAATGGATTCAAGCAGTGTTTCCCACTTAAGTGATCTGAGTACTACTTTTTTAAGACTGACAACTGAATTACCTGCGCTATTAATTACTTAATATTTTTCCTTAAATTCACATTTTTATGTGAATAATTTCATCATAAGCAACACTACAAGGTCACAGATTTTGTTGGCTATTGTTTCTAACATTTGTTTAGTTTTTGTTTTTTACTTATAACATAAAATAATCATGGGCAGTCACTTTAAGAAACAGTGCCGGAATAAGTTTTAAAAATTTTTGGTCTATAGGAACCCTTCACGCTCTTAAAAATGAGTCAGAATGAACAGTTTTGTTTGTATGGGTTGTAATTGATATTCAGATACTAGAAATGAAAACAGATCTTTAAAATGTTTTAATAATTCATTAAAAATAATAAACCATTAAATAATAATGTAATTAATATACTTTTATGAAAAATATCTATATTTTCAAAAACAAATGATTTTGTTTGAAGAGTGTTTTATATTGCTTTACAATTTTTTGAAGAGTTAAAGGATGTTGAAAGAATAAGGGACCATATTCTCATGTTTAGTTTGAGCTTTCATTTTCTGAATTATGCATTTTCTTTTTGATAGCTACAAATATTATTCCTACTTTTTAAAAGTAATACATTTTTACCTAATATATTACATTTGCCTAACTTACATATGTCTTACATGTAATACATAAGTTTAGTTTTTTAATTTTGTATATTTCTTTTTCAGAGAATAACAGTTTAGAGGTCCAAAATGTCCAATCTGAGGATATTTGCAGTGAATCATAAGAAAATATCCAGCTTGCAGATTAACGTAAGTTTTTCTTGTAAAATTAAATGTACTTCAACAACTTCAGTTACTTGACTTCCCCAAAGGTTTAGTGTATCTCATATACTAGTATATCAACAGTTTCTTAACAGGGGGTATGGGGGAACCTGTAATCAACAAGAAGTATGCCTTATCATTAGTCTATAAATTCATTTTGCTACTTTAAAATCACCTGTGCAGCATTTTGAGACTATCTGTATTCCATTTTTGAGGTCATTAGCAGCCCAAGGAGTTGCACAGTTTTTCTTCAGTGTTTTCATTTCTGATGCTTTCAGACTGTACACCCTGTGACAGGTGATGCTGTCTTACCCTGGCCATTATGAAGTAGAAATTTAAATAGTTTGAGTCTTTTCTCTACTCTTAATATATTTGCTTAGAATAATAGTGTTTTATTGCCAGAAACTTGGTAACTAATGTAGAAATAATACAGAAGGCACAGGTATGCATTCTGTGACATCATGAAAGGCAGATCGTGGCAGCCCAAAATCACTACATACACTAACTACAATTCCAAATATATTGACAGCCATTAAATGTGTATTTAGTGGTCCAGGGATAAATCAATGGAGAACATTCAACCTCTATGTGGGAATATTAGGAGAAGATACCTGGGGAGCTTTTAAAAATGCTATAGTTACTCCAACTTCCCTTCCTTTTTTCTTTTTTTTTTTTTTTTTTTTTTGTATGCGGGCCTTTCCCATTGTGGAGCACAGGCTCCGCGGCCATGGCTCACGGGCCCAGCCGCTCCGCAGCATGTGGGATCTTCCCGGACCGGGGCACGAACCCGTATCCGCTGCATCGGCAGGCGGACTCTCAACCACTGCGCCACCAGGGAAGCCCCTTCTCTTCCTTTTTAAAAGCTCTCCAGGTGATTCTAATATGTAGCCGCTGTTATAAATCTAGGTGAAAACACCTAATGGTTTCAGAGTTCATGACTCCCACCAGCTCTTAATAGTCTTAAAGGAGAACCAAGGGGTATCCAGGGTAAGCAACCTTATTTAACCTTTCTGGCTCTCTGGAAACTTTAGGGTCGTTCTCAGACTGCAGCTATCAGAATCACCTGGAGGGCTTGTTAAAACACATTGTTGGACGCCATCCCTAGAGTTTCTGATTCTCTTCTCTGGAGTGGGTCCTGAGAATTTGTCTTTCAAATAAGATCCCTGTGATGCTAATGCTGCATGTCTAGGAGAGCCGTCATCTAAGGTCAGCTCAAAAGAGCAAGCAGTA
This sequence comes from Physeter macrocephalus, assembly GCF_002837175.3. Taxonomy (NCBI): domain Eukaryota; kingdom Metazoa; phylum Chordata; class Mammalia; order Artiodactyla; family Physeteridae; genus Physeter; species Physeter macrocephalus. The sequence goes on along the minus strand of NC_041221.1, from coordinate 75,978,376 downwards.
TTAATTTTATCCTTATTTTTTATAGTAGTGTAATTTTGTGTTGTCACTTTTTAAAAGAATTGGAGTTAATAAATTGAGACTACTATATGGAGATTCAAAGCATAATTATGATGTTAAAACTACAGTAGTAAGTTATGCTAAACTAAAATTAACGTTGTTTCTTTTTCTCCTCACTAGAATATGTGTTCCTCTAAAATAAGAGCAAGTCTAAAAAGATTAAGGCTACATGTGCTTCTTGGAAGAAATTACAGTTCCCTACCAGGTACAAATGTTAGATTCTTCTCATTTTACTTAAACTGCTTGCTTGCTTTCTCCCTTTTCTCTCTCTGTCTCTCTCTCTCTCTTTCTCTCTGTCTCTCATTTGCAAGCTTCTCCCTTATTAGGGGTCTCCAACCATTTTGAAAACAGTGGCTCCCTTTTACTTCTTGGTTATTTCCTTGAGATTATTAGGAGTTGGAGAATTCCGATAGATGCTAGGAGGTAGTACCAGTAGACTTATGTTCCTCATCTGCTGTCCATCCTCATGAGCTGAGCAAAGGGAAGGGTCGGCTCAGAGGTTTAGCAGGTGAGTCTACTTGTAGAGTGCTCTTGCTGTAAAATGTTGATTTTCCTAGTTCATTTCTGGTTTTTATACAAAAGTATTTTCTGTTAATAGAGGTTTAACAGGATAATTTATTTTGAGGGTTCTTAAGAGTAGTTTGGTTTAATATTTATCTGGGATAGATTAGGTAATATGGCTATTAAAATCCTGAAGGCTGAGGAACTGGCTACAGTTACCCCTTGAACAACACAGATTTGAACTTCGATATAAGTTCAACCATGTAAGAGTCCACTTATGTGCAGAATTTTTTCACTAAATGGGTACTGCAGTACTACATGATCCATGATTGGTTGAATCTGCCCATGCGGAACTGAGGATACAGAGGAACGATGTATGCACAGGGCAGGCTGTGAAGTTATACTCGGATTTTTGACTGCACAGGGGTTGGCACTTCTAATCTTCAGGTTGTTCAAAGGTCAATTTTACTGTAATTCTGAATGTGCTTCTTGTGTTTGAAGTAAGCAAGCATGTGGGAGACTTAAAGAAACTACAGTTGACCCTTGAACAATGGGGGGGTTACAGGTGCTGACCCCTCAAACAGTTGAAAATCACATATAACTTTGCAGTCAGCTCACTGCATCTGCAGTTCCATGTGCACAGATTCAACCAGCTGCAAATCGTGTACTGTAGCATGCATGTATTGAAAAAGATCCTTGGATAAGTGGGCCCACACATTTCAAACCTGTGTTGTTCAAGGGTTACCTGTAGCTTCATTCTGTAGCTGTTCTCATTACCATCTTTGTCATTGAGAATAATGGAGTAAAAATACCAGTTGGCTGTGTGACTTGTAAAGGCATGTGAATTTAATATTCTGCATTATTGGTGTATATCTGGGTTTCTATATTTTTCCCGTACAAATTTATCTATAGCAGTACAGATTATCTTTCAGTCTTCAAACTGCCATCAGGTTTTCAAAATGTAATAGAAGTCATCGTAATTTATTATAGAAATTTGGGAAAACTGGTTTAAATAGCAGGAAGGTATAAATTAAATTTATAAATGTAACTGCATTGTTTCTTTAGTATTAATAGAATAAATGGTAAGAATGGAGTAAGTCATTATGGACTTTTTTTTTTTTCCAGAAATACTGTTAGTTTTTACAAGTTGGCCTTCTACAAGTATTAGATTATTTTAGCTTCTATTCAGTGATACCTCCCAGGCTGTCTTTATAGGTATCATGTCCTTGGAATTGCTGAGGGAAGGTAGGTTTCAAGTTGTACAGAAACTCATTATCAGCTGATATGAGTATCACTCTTTGCTCTTCAAGCCTTGACAATGTAGGTTTACAGGACTGTGCTTTTTTTTTTTTTTTTTTTTTTGGTTCATGATCTACTAGTGCCTGAAGATTATTGTTATGAACATTAATTCTACTTTTGAAATTCTATTTATTATAGAATTCCATTATAGAATTGTAGCAGGTGGCAGAGATTGGGATAAATCTATATTTTTCTAAGGATATAGTCTAGAAATTGATGTTTAAAAACTTTATCTTGATTTATTGTCATCCACAGGTTTTTTTAGAGATTGCAAGAAAATAAATTTTAGGTAAATTAGTGTTATATTTAGCTTGAATTTTACTTTAATTGGATTTACTTTAATAGTAATTTTACTATTTGCTTAAAATTCTTTTAATTTCTTTCATTTATAAATTAAAGGAAATTTTCTTTAAATTTAACAGTTCAATTTTAACACTCTTTCCATTAGGTTTAATAGGAAATGATATCAAGTCCCTTCATTCCATCATCAATCCTCCTATTGCTAAGTAAGTACTGTCATTGATATTGTCTTTTTCCATAGGCTGCCATGAAAAGTTACAGGATTTTCACACAGGCTTAATTCAGCATTTAGTGAATGCTCTAATTTCTGTAACTTCCTGCCCTAGCTAATTAACTATAAATAGATATTGGTATGTATCTTAAAAGCTATTTTTTGTCTCAATTCAATGCTAAAAATTTTTAATGTAGCAACAGCACACTTTTCATAGAAGTAAATATAAGACAGTCACAAAATTGTAGTTAGCTCTTTTGTTACTTAGCTGTTTTGTCAGAGTAATGTGATAGTGATGTTTTCCATTTTTCTAGTTTTTACACCATTATATAAATTGTTGAAATACCAACCAGCTTTGAAATTTGTGCAGCATAGATATTTTGGTTTTACAGTTTTAGTAATGTCCACCTTATAATACACATCTTTTTTTAATTTTTCCCCTTTTAAACAGAATCCGTAATATTGGAATTATGGCTCATATTGATGCAGGAAAAACTACCACCACAGAAAGAATATTGTATTATTCTGGATACACAAGATCACTGGGAGGTTAGAATGGATTCCTCCTCTCACCCTTCTCCCCCCATTAGAAAAAATATCAATGGAATATTTTTTTTTTTTTTTTTTTTTTTTTTTTTGCAGTTCGCGGGCCTGTCACTGCTGTGGCCTCTCCCGTTGCAGAGCACAGACTCCGGACGCGCAGGCTCAGCGGCCATGGCTCACGGGCCCAGCCGCTCCGCGGCATGTGGGATCTTCCCGGACCGGGGCACGAACCCGTGTCCCCTGCATCGGCAGGCGGACCCTCAACCACTGCACCACCAGGGAAGCCCGGAAAATATTTTGATTAACAAGTCAACCTAGAGACCTTGAGTATGGCATGGAGGCACTGATGTCTAAACCACAGCATAAAGTTAAGGTAGTTACAGTACTCACCAAAGGGTCTTTTTAGGTTCAATTAAACAATCAGACTCACAAGACTGTCTTGGGCTATAGTTGGCACTGGTCTACTCAGAAAGCTGTGAGACAGGAAACATAGCTTACCAGCAGACCAGCAATAGATGTTTCTTTCTATAGAAGTTCTTATAGCAGTCCACATAGCTATGTGGGAACTGTCTTCTTTGGCCACCCCAAAACGATAGCTTAGTTGCAAGGTAACAAGATTCATAGGAGCCACCCTAGCTTAGAAGACTCATGCCCCGTAGGAACGAGCATCTCTTGTTACAGCTCCATAGGTTATCTTCCTGGTTTCCCACAAGGGGCATGCCATACCCCACTCAGGGAAGCCTAAAGCTATGTATCTTCAGCATGTATTTATAATTCATTATTAATTCTTCCCAGGTCAGATGTAGTTTACCAGTCAGAAATTATTTTTTCCATAAGTGTGTTGCCTAGCAATGCAGTTGGCATACTTGTTTTCTGGGCTCTAGGAGAAGAGAGCCAGAAAGTTAACCAGAGGTCAAATTCCCATGCAGAACAGAAAAGATTTCGTTAATCCTTAACCCCCAGTACTAGTATAATTTACCTAAGTTTTGAATTTACTTTTTTATTATAGTATGTCAAAAAGGTGGTTCTCTTTTTTTTCTTTAATTTTATTTATTATTTATTTGGTTGTGCTGGGTCTTAGTTGCGGTAGGCGGGCTCCTTAGTTGCAGCTCACCGGCTCCTTAGTTGCGGCAGGTGGGCTCCTTAGTTGTTGCATGTGAACTCTTAGTTGCAGCATGCATGTGGGATCTAGTTCCCTGACCAGGGTTTGAACCCGGGCCCCCTGCATTGGGAGCATGGAGTCTTAACCACTGCACCACCAGGGAAGTCCCAAAACTGTGGTTCTTGACCAGGCATGCACATTTAATGCCCATGTATCTTTTAAAGATTTTGTTTTGTTTTGTTTTTAAATAACAATGCCCTAGCTCCACTCTGAAAATTAAGATTCAGCATATCTGTGTATGGTCTGGATGACTGTATTTTTGCATCACGTATTTTGAAACTTGTATTTGACTCACACACACTTATGATTGTTATATTTCTCTGATGAATCAACCCTTTTATCATTATGAAGTGCCTTTCTTTATCTCTGGTGAAACAGTTTGTTTTGAAATGTGACATGCAGGTCATCAGGTCCATAATACCAGAAGTAGAAATTAATGTCTTTTTCAAAAGCTCTGCAGTGATTTTGAAATGCACTCTATTGAGACCCATTTCTCTAGACCCTTGGAATTGGCTGAGACTTAATATTTATAGAGGAGAAAACCACTCACGATTAGAATCTTCATGATGATAGGTTCCTAAATGTATAAGCACATGAATTTCTCATAGAATTTATTGCTGTGTAAATGGGGAAATAACAGCAAAACACTGAACATTGTTAGGCTTCCTCTTTTGTATCACAAATCTGATTAGAATCCTTCCCTCATACCCCCTGAGTGTATCCTTGAGTCGAGGGTCCAGATGAGGTGGGTGCAGGCAATTTTCAAGTAAACAGTTTTTTTTTTAATTGTGGTAAAAAAACACATAACATAAAATTTACCATCTTAACCATTTCTAAGTGTACAGTTCAATAGTGTTGAGTATATTCACATTGCAACTATTCTGTAGAACCTTTTCATCTTGCAAAGCCCAAACTATATGCCCATCAAACAACAACTCCCCATTGCCCCCTCTGCCCAGCCCCTGGAAGCCAACCTAATACTTTCTTTTTCTATGAATCTGACTTCTCTAGGAATATATATGTATATATATATATATATATATATATACATATATATATATATATATATATATATATTAGATACATATATATACACACATGTATACACACACATACACACAAACTAGATGTGTTTTGAGGTTCTTTTCTGGTTCAGGCCAGAGGCCTAGAAACTATCCAATTTGTGGCAGAATTTGTTGATCCAAGGTTGATTTTATTAGTCATGTGTAATCATAAAGAAATAATAGGAGGACTTCCCTGGTGGCACAGTGGTTGGGAATCTGCCTGCCAATGCAGGGAACACAGGTTTGAGCCCTGGTCCGGTAAGATTCCCACATGCCGTGGGGAACTAAGCCTGTATGCTGCAACAACTGAGCCTGTGCTCTAGAGCCCGCAAGCCACAACTACTGAGCCCGCGTGACCAGAGCCCGTTCTCCGCAACAGAGAGAAGCCACTGCAATGAGAAGCCCATGCACCACAACGAAGAGTAGCCCCTGCTCACTACAACTAGAGAAAGCCCACGCAGAGCTACGAAGACCCAACACAGCCAATAAATAAATAAATAATTTATATTTAAAAATAATAATAGGAAATAAAGATCTTTATCTTTGTGCAACTTTTTATTTTTTGACTGTCTTAGAAACTTACTCCCTTATTTAGAACCTCTGGTTAGTTATTTGGTCTTTGTCTTCTTAATGATGCTTGTTTTCTCGGTTAGTTATATTGTGAATAACTGGCAATACTGCTACAATTCTTTAACATTGATATTTGGAGTTGCTAACAGATACATTTTTCTTGCTATTTTCCCCTCTGTTGGTGCATTTGTGTGTGTATGTATATTTATACACACGTGTACACACACAAAAATGATATGGAGTAACTAGCATTTTAGAGGTTTAATGCTGACATAAGCAGTGGTAGTATAAGGCCATGATAACTTGAATTTTGATTGGTAAAGATCAGCTCTTTGTCATTTCTTTTACTGAATAAGAGTAAGAATAAAAGGCATAATTCAAGAATTTTACTGCAGAGTAATTTGAGTGACCTTTTTGGTAGTCAGGATAAATTTTATCCATGACTTTATACTATAGAAGACTTTATATTTGTATAAATAAATCCTAAAAGGAAAATTTAGTAATGAGAAAGGTGTGTAAAAGATGATTTAACTTTGGAGGAATTTTTTCTCTACCATATTCCATGTAGCTACCATTTACTGAGCTAGTACTTTATATATATAGTCTCATTTCATTCTTATAACAACCCAGCAAGGTTGGCTTTATTAGCCATATTTTAAAAACTAGGTTAAGTAACTTGCTCAAGATTGTAGAGAAGTGATAAAGTTGGGATTTAAATTTGGTCTGTCTGTGCACTTATGGCATTACTCTGCCTCCTGTCAAAGGATCAGGTGTGAGGAACGTCAGATAAGGACGGGATAATGAAAGTTAAACTAGGAAAAAAAATGAAAGAAGTATATGGTTCAGTAAAATTAAAATGTTAAAAGAGTTTAATCTTAGTTATTACAGAAAAATTATTTTTATGGAAAAATTACTCATCTGCTGAAAAATCTTTTTCTAGAATGACGATTTATTTACAGAATGATGATTTATTTAGAGAATGATTAAGGGCTCTAAATATTAAACCAAATATTTTATGAACAGTTTTTCTTAAAGCAAATTAAATTATGTCAGGTAGATATCAAAGACCTATAAAATATACTTTTAAGCCTAACTATGTCATTTTTTTTTCTGGTTAGATGTTGATGATGGAGACACGGTGACAGATTTCATGGCTCAAGAGCGAGAACGAGGCATAACTATTCAATCAGCTGCTGTTACATTTGATTGGAAGGGGTATAGAATCAATCTAATTGATACACCAGGTATAGTGCTGTTTCAGCAATGCAGAGGTGCTGCATTATTTTGAGGCTTTTCTGTTTGTGTATGTGTGGTTTTTTTTTAATTGTGGTAAAAAATATATATATCATAAAATAGTCTTAACCATTTTTAAGTGTACAGTTCAGTAGTTTTAAGTATGTTCACATTATTGTGAAATAGATCTCCAGAACTTTTTCATTTTGTTGAACTGAAACTCTATACCCATAAAACGACTTTTCTTCTTTGTCCTCTCCCCTGAATCCTGGTAACCACCAATCTACTTTGTAGATCTATGAGACTGACTACTTTAGATACCTCTTACAAGTAGAATCGTACTCTGTTTGTCCTTTTGTAACTGGCTTATTTCACTTAGCAAAATTTTTCAGGGTTCATCCATGTTGTAGCCTGTGACAGGATTTCCTTCCTTTTTAAGGCTGCATAGTATTCCATTGCCCATAAGTAACACATTTTGTATATATATACAAAAATTTATATATACACACACACACACACCATTTATCCATTGATGGATATTTGGGTTGCTTCTGCCTCTTGGCTATTGTGAATAGTGCTGTTCTGAACATGGGGGCATAAATATCTCTTTGAGATTATCCTTTCAATTATTCTGGGTATGTACCCAAACTGGGATTGCTGGATCACGTGGTGGTGGTGGTGGTGGTGATGGTTTAAAGATTTTAGGTGTTATATTTCTCATCTTTTTCTTAGGTCATGTGGACTTTACCTTGGAAGTTGAGCGCTGCCTAAGAGTGTTAGATGGTGCAGTGGCTGTGTTTGATGCCTCTGCTGGTGTAGAGGTAAAAAATATTGTCAAAGTAAAGTGAAGATAGAACAGCATTTTTTTAAAAAGTAGAATGCATCAGATTGATTTAACTATAACCCTTTATTTGGTAAGCTCATATAAATCCAATTATGATTAAAGGAATTTGGAATTTAATATTGAGATGTGATCTATATATGATCTCATATACTTCATAGTAAAAGGGAAAGTAAAGTTTGCTTTTCTGTAGGAAATATGAAAGTTTTGAGAACTGTGAAGAGGCTCAGATTCTTACTTTAAAGCTAACAAGTTAGTCTGCCATAGTTTTATGGATTCTGGCAGAAGACACAAGATTTCTGAGTCAGGGATGAAGGACTTTATTAATCACCAAAATAGAAATATCCAAAGTATCAGCATTTCCTTGTGTTGGTTCCTCAAGCCCTAATTCCCATAGGGTGACAAAGGGAAGTCAGGTGACAGCTGCAGTGGAACCCTGTGCTTAGAAAATGCAAGTATTTTATAATGGGCAGTAAACGTGCCTGCTCTTTGCTCTGAAGGGATATATTATCTTCCAGGGTTGTAAGCCAACCTACCTTTTGCTCTGAAGGGAGATACAATATCTTTCTAAACTGTTTGCTTTACAAACATTTTTGAAAAGATAGTCCACAATAAAGGCAGTCAGTGCCTCTCCTGACAAAACATGCAGAAATGTGAGTGACCCATGAAGGATTTTCTCCCAAAACTTAATATAAAACTCCTTGAATAAATCCTGAAAGTGGGTTTATAATAAAATTTTTGCTACTGGGGTCAGTTATGCTCTCTTTAGCTGGTACTCCATTTGTTTTATAATCTCAAGATTGGCTTTATCTTGAATATAGAACCCACATTAGTTCTTCTAATCTTAAAATTACTAAAAGTGATACCTCAATTAAGGGATCAAAATCAATGTACCCCAAAATGGGACAAATTGACACCATGGGCCTCCTGATATGATGCACTAAGAAGGATACAACATTACCTATGTTGTATTCCTGGCAAAAATGTTTGGCCCAAATCATGAGAAAAAAAACAAATCTAAATTGAAAGACATTCTGTAAAACAGCTGGCCAAGACTTTTCAGAAATCAAAAAAAATGTTTTAACATAAGGAAAATGAACAATTCGGATTGGGGGGAAGCTGTGGAATTGTTCTAGATTAAAGGATTCTAAAGAGACAAGAAAACTAAATGTAATATATCCTCTTTGGCTGAATCCTAGATCAAAAAGAAAAAGTTACAAAGGACATCACTGGGAAAATCAGAAATTTGAATATGTAATATATATATTAAAGTATTGTGTCAACTTAAATTTTCCTGAATGTGGTCTTTGTAATTGATTATGTAGGAAAAAGTCCTTATTCTTAGGAAATGCATGCTGAAGTATTTAGGATTAAAGTCTCATGGTGTCTGCAACTTGCTCTCATGGTTCAGCTCCCATCCACCCACACATACACACATGGTGTTAGTTTGGGTACTTTGATCAGTAGATGCCAAGATCGGATTAGATGTATAGGAGATTTATTGGGGGGAAATGCCTGCGAAGAATAAGGGAGAGAAGAGGGAAGTGGGAGAGGGCATTCAGACCACAGGGCAGGCTGACACCTGTGAAGGAGAGGGGAAAGGATGGGGGATGGGGCAGGAAGAGTCTCAGGCTATAGTACAGTTCCAGAACGGTTTGGCTACGCTCATGGGGAGTCCTCACACTAATGTTACCTGTTAGAGGAGCCCATGTCTTGTGGGAATAGGCCTCCATTAGTCCTTCTGCTGAGCTCAGTCATTAGCTGGAAACAGCCCCCAAGAAGGTGTGCCTTGAGAATACACAGTGGTAGATCTAGAAGGGTAACAGTTGGAGCCATCAGTTAGTCATGCTCTTTATAGTAGTTCCAAGTGGCACATTTTCGCAGCCACCAGACACATAATGTTTTATATAGAGAGAAAAAAGGCAAGTGTAACATGTTAATATTTGGTGAATCTAGGTGAAGAGTACGTGGATACTTATTGTACTAGTTTGAGGGGAAATAATACAGTTATTGAAAGCCCCACCTGAGGACCCCTGACAGACAGTGATATTTGCTTGATATGAAGCCTGACACTGATGTCTGAGGTTGATTATACACGTATTATTTCTATTTCTTTGAGTCATTTCATTTCCTAATGGTTGCATCCTTCCTGTCATTATAACTTCTTTACATAAATTTGACAATCATTCAGATTGCCTTATTTACAAGATTGAAATATGCTGTAATAGGAAGTTTCTGAATTTGTGATACAGGAGGCTATTTGCTAAAACAGTAGATGGACTTTTAGCTGGCAGGTGGGGTGATGGGAATTTTTGTTTTATTTTTTAATACGTTTAGTTCTTGGGAAATTTATAGTATATATCCCCCCACCCCCACATAAAAATTAGTTTGGAGTGGATCATAGTGTTGAGCTAAATCCGTATACCTTCTAGAGGGAAAATAAAGTATTATCTTAACAACTTTGGTGTGGGTGGAGGGGGTGGTAGGTAACAATTTCTTGGAGAAGACACAAGAAGCATAAAACAAAAACAAGTTGATTAATTGGACCTCTTCAAAATTATGTGCTTGAAACTTAAAAAAGGCAAGCCTTAGACTTTGAGAAAATTTATAATGTTAGATAAAATATTATATGAATGTTAAACTTCCAGAGTGCAATAACAGTTGATTATGTAGAGAATATTATTGTCTTAGGGAGTATGTGCTGAAATTTTCACAGTACATGTATATGACCAAAGACTTGTATCCAGAATATATGAAGAACTGCATATCAATAATAAAAACTTAGGGGCTTCCCTGGTGGCGCAGTGGTTGCGCGTCCGCCTGCCTATGCAGGGGAACCGGGTTCGCGCCCCGGTCTGGGAGGATCCCACATGCCGCGGAGCGGCTGGGCCCGTGAGCCATGGCCGCTGGGCCTGTGCGTCCGGAGCCTGTGCTCCGCAACGGGAGAGGCCACTGGGAAATTTATAGTATATATCCCCCCACCCCCACATAAAAATTAGTTTGGAGTGGATCATAGTGTTGAGCTAAATCCGTATACCTTCTAGAGGGAAAATAAAGTATTATCTTAACAACTTTGGTGTGGGTGGAGGGGGTGGTAGGTAACAATTTCTTGGAGAAGACACAAGAAGCATAAAACAAAAACAAGTTGATTAATTGGACCTCTTCAAAATTATGTGCTTGAAACTTAAAAAAGGCAAGCCTTAGACTTTGAGAAAATTTATAATGTTAGATAAAATATTATATGAATGTTAAACTTCCAGAGTGCAATAACAGTTGATTATGTAGAGAATATTATTGTCTTAGGGAGTATGTGCTGAAATTTTCACAGTACATGTATATGACCAAAGACTTGTATCCAGAATATATGAAGAACTGCATATCAATAATAAAAACTTAACAACCCAATTAAAAAAAAAAGACAAAGGACTTGAATGGGTACTTCACCAAAGACATGTGAATGACCAGTAAGCACGTGAAAAGATGCTCAGTCTCATTGGTCATTAGGGAAATGCAAATTAAAATTACAAAGAGACCATTTCATACCCACAAGAATGGCTACAATTAAAAAGAATGATAGCAAATTGTGGTTGAGGATGTGGAGTAACTGGAACTCTTATACATTGTTGGTGGGACTGTAAAATATTATAACCATTTTGGAAGACTGGCAGTTTCTTATAAAGGTAAATATACACTTGTCCTATAACCCAGCAGGTCTACTCCTCCATCTTTATCCAAGGGAATGAAAACATTTGTTCACCAAAGATTTGTTCAGAATGTTTATAGCAGCTAAATTCATAACAGTCCCAAATTAGAAACAACACAAGTGCACATCCACATGTGGATAGAAAAACTGGTACATTTATACAAAGGAATTTAGCAGTAAAACTGAACCAGTATGCCCAACAACATGAATGAATGTCAAAAACATTATGTTGGGTGAAAGAAGCCATGCTATTTATATGAGGTTCAATAATAGGCAGAATGAATCTATGGTGGCAGAAATCAGAACTGGTTGCTATAGGGGGAGGGACATAAAAATCTCTAATGTTCTATATGTTCTTTCTCTTTATTGGGGTAATAGTTATACTATGCATTTATTAAAATTCATTGAACTATAAACTGAAAATCTGTATTGACCCTCGAATAACATGGGTTTAAACTTCATGGGTTCACTTATATGTGGATTTTTTCCACTAAATATGGGCTTCAGAACTATGTAATCCATGGTTGGTTGAATCCGCAGATGCGGAACAGCACGTAGGGAGAGCCAACTGTAAAGTTATAAGTGGTTTTTGACTTTGCAGAGGTTGGCGCCCCTAATCCCTATACTGTTCAAGGGTCAACTGTATTTTATTGTATATAAATTTTACCTAATAAAACAAATGACAAACTGGCTTCTGTTTTAACAGTGTCAGCACATTAGGCTTTTAATGCTCTGCTTCAGGGCTATTAGACTCTACTAGGCAAACTGTTTATATTTAACATGTACAGAAAGTGGAATTAAAAGAAGCCAAATATTAAAAATTACTTGTTTAACAACAACAAAAAAGCCAAATAGAAAAGCATATGAGAATTGTAACTTAGAATTACAGGTATTGGCTTCCTTTTCCCCCCTTAAATCCTCTTCAGTTTATATGAACGTTCAGACATTCACAGTAAAAATACACGATTTTTATCATAGTGGCGTTTTATAGTACATTCCTATTTGTTCTTTTTACATCACAACTGTCTGAATTAATTAAGGCAAAAGTCCATATTTCACAGATCAGAAAACTGATGAGTTCAGTATTGTTTGACGTTACTAAGTAAGGTGAAGCCAAACAAAAAGTAGGTCTTGTAATTCTTGGTTAAGTTCTCTTTCTGTGACTCCCAGTACTTCCCAGTTGTTATTCCCTTTGTGTTGCAACCTAGTTCACCCAAAGTATTCTCAGTTTGAAGCATAATCTTCAGTCATGCTTGATCATTTTCTTAACTGTTTTAACCTGATAGCATAAGAGTGGGTCTAGAGGTATGTGTGCAATGGCGCTAATTCTATGCTAGAATAGGGCCCAATTCTATGTTATAAGAGTCTTAGGTCTGCTTATTCCATGTGTAGTTACATAGTTATTTTTGTCAAATATGGGTTTATTTCCTTATCTTTGCTCTAGGCACAAACTCTTACAGTATGGAGGCAAGCTGATAAACACAAGATACCTCGAATCTGTTTTTTAAACAAGATGGACAAAACTGGAGCAAGGTATTTAACGTGTGTTTCTTTGGCTTATCAAAGTAAGAATATGATTTGAGCTTTTAATGCACTATAACTTAAATTTATAAACAGCTGTTCCCTATAAAGTATAAATATTCCATGGAATCCCAGTTCAATCCCATTTTTTTTTTTTTTTTTGTGGTACGCGGGCCTCTCGCTGTTGTGGCCTCTCCCGTTGCGGAGCACAGGCTCCGGACGCGCAGGCTCAGCGGCCATGGCTCACGGGCCCAGCCGCTCCGCGGCATGTGGGATCTTCCCGGACCGGGGCAAGAACCCGGTTCCCCTGCATCGGCAGGCGGACTCTCAACCACTGCGCCACCAGGGAAGCCCTCAATCCCATTTTTAAAAAATTTCAGAGCAGTTGATTCATAGGTAAAGTAACAATGTGGGATTAATAGAGAGCTGATAGATGATGAATCGTTCTGATTCTAATGTAGAGAGGCTTTATCCTGTTTTCTAGGCTCCTGACAGAGTGATGTCTTGCTGATTCCATTGCTTCTATTTAGAGCTGTATGGTCGAGTCCTTGTATTGCTGAATGTTACGGTGCTCCCTGTCATTGCTAATGGGGGAGGGAAGAGAATTGTTTCTTGTAGTTGCTTCAGAGAATGATGTTCTTCCTTGTCCCTGATTTTCTTTAGCTAATGGGTAAAATGCTCTCAATGAAAGGAAACTAGGAGAGGAGAATGTAGATGTTTTGAGACCTGCATATAGGGCAAAAGAGTTAATGCTGAGATGTAGTGGTAATACTGCAGACTTACAGAGTGGTAATCCAAAATGGATATGTTGTTCTGAGAACAGAATTCAGACAATCAAGAATATATGAAGGATTTGGAGAAAATGTGAAAGGGCAAGAATTAAGAATCAAAGGATGCTGGGGAAATGTGAAAGGGAGAGATCCTGATCTGTGGTATGAGAGTGGCAATAAGAAAACATAAACCGTGTCTCTCCTTATATCACACAGTATGCTTTGTATTTCTGTAACTCTCTACAGTAATTCTAAGGCTGCTGGTTTAGAGGACTTTTGTCTTGATTAGTAAAAGCACAGCAACCTTCAAAATGTGCTAGGCTTAGGTTCTGACCCTTTTCTGTTTGGAGTTCCTTGAGGTTGAGGGAAATACTGCCTATACTGACTGACAGCACCTGTGATGATGGGGAGGGAGATGACTGGATACTAGGCTGCTTCTTAAAGACATTGGGACCAGAATGATCTGCATGTGTGTATGAATCAGCCTGCATGCCAAAGATGTGTCATGCGTTCCATAGGTAGCCAGCCCTAGTGTTAGCACAGAAATGAACAGCATAGCATATGATACGAAGAATGCCTAAGATAAAAGTGTAGAAAAATTAGTCAGGCTGGCTCTTGGAAGAAAGTGGGTAGTCGTGTGATAACAAATGTAGTTGTTAGAAGAAAGAATCTTTGACTTGTAATGACAAATCTTGCATTTGAATCTTAACTCCAGTTTATTATGTGTGACCTTGATCAAGTCACTTAACCTCAAACTTTAGTTAAATGAAGCTCACAATAATAATACCCTAAATACCTGTGTGGCAGAATTATGGTAGATACTCAATCACTGTTATCTGAAATTAATGTTAAAAGATTAGACAAGATGTTGTCCTGTGGAAAATGTTAAATGGTGAACATTAGGAAAAATTTAGGGTTATAATTTTATAGTACATTCTTAAATCCTGTTTTAAGTATCTTAACATTTTAAATAATTTTACTTTCTACAGTTTTAACTATGCAGTTGAAAGCATCAGAGAGAAGTTGAAGGCAAAGCCTTTGCTTTTACAGGTTGGTTGATTAATATTTGGTTTATTAATATGAACAGATCTTTCTCAGTTTCCTCATCAGTGTATTTTATTGTGGCATATTATATACATTTTTGAAGCTATCACAAATCCTTTTGGAAGGAGTTAGGATATAAATAAAAATAGGTATAGATTATGGCAATAATGATAAGAGACATTTGGGGGGGAGTGGGGAAAGATAAGTTCTATCACCAGTGCAGTTCTAATTGAGTTCTAGTGATCATTTAATAAAATGTTAATCTCACTCTGACTTACAGTTACCAATTGGTGAAGGCAAAACTTTCAAAGGAGTGGTGGATGTAGTAAGTAAAGAAAAACTTCTTTGGAATCCCAATTCAGATGATGGAAAAGACTTTGAGAGAAAACCCCTCTTGGAAATGAGTGATCCTGAATTGCTGAAGGAGATAACGGAAGCAAGGAATGCCTTAATTGAACAAGTAAAATAAATACTTTGAGCTTAAAATTGCATAAATATTTAGAAACTTTAAAAAATATTTATTGTGAAATTTCATCTAAAATTACATATGGAATATGTAAAGTATAATACAGTGAACTTTGATATATATTCTGGAAGCATAATTGGAATTGGTTATTTAAACTTCACAGTGGCACCATAGGATAAGTACTAGTATTATCTCCATGAGTAACCAAGACAAAGAGAGGTGATGTAACTTGACCAAAGTTTTTTTGAACAAGTTTGTAAGTAGTGGAGCCATTTCCAGACAGTTTGATTCCAGAAGCTATGCTTAACCATCATATTTGCTGCTTTTTGGAAAGATGGTTGGGTACATTTCTGCTATAGTTAGCTGTTAAAAATGTGTTTTTCTCACCAAGTTTGAATGTTTTGCTCCCTTTTACTATTATAAACTTTTGAAACTCTTTTGTTAATTTTATTGTCAGTTGAATTCACCTGTCATATAAACAGATGATTATGAAATGAACATGAATTAGATAATTACATTTTTATTATTGAAATGATACCACTACCCCCTCAACTTAAATTTATTCCCTCAGTGAAGGATTATAAACAAGTTCAGTCCTTTTACTTTGAATGTCTTGGAGATCTGGTGAACATTCAAAATATTAGAGGATTACCAAATGAATCTCTTTTTTATGAACTAAGACACCCCCCCCAAATCTATTTAAAAACAGCAATTCATTGTATATATTATCACTGCCTATCAGCTGTGGATTTTTTATTTCTTTTGAGAGCTCTGAGTAGGTAGCACACTTTATTGAGGTGCTCTGTCTGGCTCTGGCTTCCCATGAGTTTAGGAAACTCATGAGAGCGTATCTTCAATTTTCAATCTCCTTTCCTTTGAAAGAAAAACTTTATGTCTTTAGAAGATGTGAAGAGTTCCTTGGCCTGGATACGTTAGATCATGTAGCTGTCTTGAAATATTTGGGTAATGAATATTTATGGTGTATAGACTTAAGTTAATAGTTGTGATGATGAATGCAAGTTACAGAACTAAAGCCTTTCTTTATAGGTTGCAGATTTGGATGATGAATTTGCTGACTTGGTTTTAGGAGAATTTAGTGAGAATTTTGATTTGCTACCGGCTGAAAAGGTAAATTTTATTATTCATTTACTTTGATCAAGTTTTACTAATTGGATGTGGTTTGATTACTCTATTGTAGGTGAGGTTTTTTTTTTCAACTTTTGCATATCATTAGAAAATGTGGACTTAAAAATTAGGAGAACACTGTGAAAAATTAGAAGACATTGTTGATTTACTGCAGCCTTTTCCCTTCATTGTGATCATTTCACTAAGTAGTATTAGGGAAATCACAGATAGAATTGTTTTTTTGATCTACTGGTCTTTCGGACTACTATAATGGTCATTTTTCTCAGAACATTTTCTCTGAATCTGTTTTAATTGTTAGTGGAAACTTATTCCAGGTCTTCCCTTTTTTTGGTTTTCTTTTGAAATATATTAAACCAGAGAATAGGCCAGTAAAATACTGGTAGTATTTGAATTATGACAGATTTATTCAAGGCGTTTTTTATTTTTTCTGCCAGGAAACTTCCCCCATGAAAAGTGTTTTTAAGTGGTAGTGTTTTAAGTGGGCTCCAATATGAGCCCAGCAAATTTACTTGGTTATTTTTCATGAAAAGAAGTAAAGAAAAACACAAGATCTGTAGATTAATTTTGAGCCATTTGAAGTTATAGGTGGAAAAAATTATTTCTTTTCTTTTGAATGAAATGCTGTAAGTTTGAATTTTTTTCTTGTTTAGTATTCGAATGCTTAAATGTGTTTATTGTGCCCTATAGTCACATAACATGATTTCTGCTTTCAAAGAGCTTACAATCTAAAATTAAATTGACCCACCGTTTCTCTTATCAATAGCTTGCAAGCACACCTAAGCTTTTCTTGGTCTTTGAGGTCTTTTAAAAATTGTTTCTACTTTGATACTTCATTTTCCTTTGGATTTTATTTAGTGTGGATTTAATTTATTAAATTAGCTCATTTAACTTTCTAACTCATTTATATTTCTAATTTCTAACCAGTTCCTCTAGTAGACTTATCGAGGTTAAATCACAAGTATATTAGTTCACTTATTCAAGAAATAGTTTTATGCATCTACTTTATTTTAAGCACTTTTCCAGTTTCTTGTGATTTACAGTATCTTTATGGGACTTACTATAATGCTTATATAGATTTTACATTCTAGTGAATGGGGAGACAGATAATAAACTAATGAATATATATCTAATATACCAGGTAGTGATTAATGTTATTTACAATGAAAAATAAAGAAGAATGAGGCCATAAAGAATGATGGAAGTGTGCTGAGGAGTGATATTTTACATGGTTGGTTAGGGAAGGCATCTAATTCTGGGATATTTTGGTCGAGACCAGAATACTACACATAAAACATTTATATCTCTGCTTTATAGCTACAAACTGCAGTACACAGAGTAACACTGGCTCAGACAGCAGTGCCTGTGCTTTGTGGAAGTGCCCTGAAAAACAAAGGGGTCCAGCCCTTGTTAGATGCTATTACTATGTACTTGCCTTCACCTGAAGAACGCAACCTTGAATTTCTGTAAGTATGCAAGTGCATAGATTAAAATCGTATAGCCTTGAAAAGACAGGTAGACAGATAGGTCATGTTTCACAGAGAGTAGTGGAATCACAGTTTTTGAATAACATTGGTGAAGAATATTATTCTAAATAATATAATATAGAGCCATAGTAATTTTTACTTGAAAGGGATATTTGTCATCATCTCTTGTAACCTGCTGTGTTTACAGATGGAGCTAAATAAGAATTTATGGCTTTTTTGCTGTGTAAAAGTATAAGTGTTGACCCTGCCATCTTAGTTAAAAAAAAAAAAAAGTAGTATACTGGGGGTGTTTGATAAATATTCTATAGATGGATTTATATTTATTCTGGATTTCAAGATTTTTCATAATATTTTGTGACTGTAAGGAAAGGTCCATTGTTTTATTCCTCGTGTCACTAACAGCTTTGTCCTTCGTAATAAATCCTCTAAAATCTGAGTGAGTTTTGTGCCAAATGGCAGACAGAGGTGAACTTTGATCCTATTAACTAGGACCTGAGTCACTTTTCATATCTCTCAACTGGAGAGGCATTATGGGGATGTGCTGATGAGCATAGACTGTGTACTGCCTGGATTTAAATCTCAGGTCTTCCAAGTTGCTTTAACCTCTCATCTATAAGATGCAGAGAATAGGACTTATCTCATAGGATTGTTACAAGAATCAAATGAGCTAATATTTATAAAGCACATAAAACAGTGCCTAGTATATGATCAACTCTATATATAAGGATTTGTTAAATAAAATTAAAATTTGGAGGGAACAGGAATAAGATTAGAGAAGTTCAATAATAGAAGTGTCTAACCTACTTTGAATCATGGACTCCTTTGAAACTAATGAAAATATGGAGAAATATTTCCATATTTCCTCAGAAAAATGTACCTATGTGCAAAGTGTAGCAATTTGAGAGGGAGTCAAACTTTCTGAAACCTAGTAATGAACCCCAATTTAAGGACATCATTCTGTAAGTGTTCGCTGTGTAAACAAGTTCAAGTTTATAGTGTAGATTTATATGGCTGTGCAGCTGAAGAAAAGTGGGAGGAGAGAGTGAAAGCAGTAATTGGAAAGTACCTGTTTGTTTACCCTGTATGGGGTTTTAAGAAGTGATGTGATGTTCCTAGGTATATTTTTTGAGGAGGGAAATCTAGGCAAGAATTATTTGCTAATAGAGGTAATATTTGGAAGAAAATCCATTGTTTTTGGTTTTGAGGAATTAATGGTAAGATCTCCAATGAATAATTTAGTCCGGTGGAGGAAGAGAGGTATATAATACATTATTTAATTGGCCTTGGTAGCTAAACTAGAAGATATGAGGAGTCTTTGGAGGACATCAAGGTTGGGTTTATGCAGTGATTCTGATCTGATCTATATAGATATATAGGAAGTGTATTTTAAAGTGGCTTTTCTGGAACTTCTCCTTAATTTTATAGGCAGTGGTATAAGGGTGACTTATGTGCCCTGGCATTTAAAGTTCTTCATGACAAGCAGCGAGGCCCACTGGTATTTTTGCGCATTTACTCAGGCATGATAAAACCCCAATTGGCCATCCATAATATTAATGGAAACTGCACGTAAGTAGAAGCCTAGGTTATTTTCTAAAACTTCACTCATTTCTTTAAATATACTTTTACTAATATAAATTATGGTTTTACAGGGAGAGAATAAGTCGTCTGCTTTTGCCATTTGCTGACCAGCATGTAGAAATCCCTTCACTGACTGCTGGTAACATTGCTTTGACTGTTGGGCTTAAACACGTAAGTGACCAAATCGTTTCTCTAGGAAATAACAGCTTAAATGTTTAATTAAAAGTAGGTATTTTGTAATAGCAAAAGCCCATAGACACTCCAAAAGCTATCAGTAGTGGAATAATGAATATTGTAGTATATTCATCAACATAGTTGAATCTCAAACATTTAATAGAAAGAAAAGTAAATTACAGAAGACTATGAACAGTATGGATTGTATTCATATAAAGTTTAAATCCAAGTAAAATAAATACACTATGGATATATACTTAATGTTTTAAGTTTATGTAAAATAATGTTATTTTCATTGGTTTTTTTTTCCTATCTTGATTATTGCAGACAATTAAATCTAACTTTATAACTGATCAGGTTAAAAAGTGAAGATATTTTGCCAGTGAAGGCTCTGTAAGGGCAAGGATTTTTGTCTCTCGTTCTTTTGTCTCTTGTTCGAAGATAAATTTGTTTTACCAAATGAGTTTTAAATGTATTTTTTGTGTGTATGAATGTTTTATTGTTAGAATTTATTACAGCAATATTTTGGACATAATTCTTCTACATCTTAAATTAGCTTTACCAATGCAGAGTTATAATGAGCTTAATGAATTTGTCTCTCCTTTAAGTTCTGATGAAGAGGAAGTGCTACCTTAAAATTTTTCTTTGGTTTTCGTGGTCCTTGGTGGAAGCTGAGTGCTTGCCAATAGCCTGTTTTGTCCCAAGGCATCTTCTTTGCTTGCAGACTACCACTGGTGACACCATTGTCTCATCCAAGTCCAGTGCATTAGCTGCATGTCGTCGAGCAGAAAGGGAGGGAGAAAAGAAGCATAGACAAAACAATGAAGCAGAGAGGCTTTTGTTGGCTGGGGTGGAGATTCCAGAACCTGTTTTCTTCTGTACCATAGAACCTCCATCAGTGGCTAAGCAGCCAGGTACAAATAATCTTGGTGCATCAATTAATTAGTGCTCTGATAATTTAGATAAAATTTTAACCTCAAAAGGTTTCTTATGTCACTGAGTTCAATTTTATGAACATTTATTGGTAAATATTTCTTATGATTGGTCTAGTTTTTTAATTTGTTTTGATTTTTACAAACTCTTCATTTTTTTTCTAGAACTCAGTGAAGATATTTATATACTATGTTTGTCATTTGACCTTTTTGAGTGATACTTTGTTTTTTAGCATATTGGCTCAGAATACTTCAGTGTTTTCTCATTACTTATAGCAGAAACCCAAACTCCTTAGTATAGTATATAGTAAAGCTCATGATTCCAGCTATAACATTTCTTGTTAGATTTGGTTACATAGAGCATAAAACCCCCAAATAGCGGTTGCTTTAATGACAAAAGTTCACTTCTTTCTCTTGTAAAATATGCCTTGAATTGGTAGCCCAGGGGTTCAAGGATGACTCCACACGTCATCAGGCACCCAAGCTCCAGTTTTTCCATCCCGCTTCTTAAAATTTCCTTATAGCTACATTTAAAGAAAGTTAAAATGGCAAAATTAATTTAGTAATATATTTTACTTAACTCAGTATATCAAAATATTATCATTTCAACATAATCAATATAAAAATTATTGAGATATTTTACTTTCTTTTTTCTTTTCCATGTGAAGTCTTTGAAACCTGGTATGAATTTTACACTTACAGCTAAGGTTAATTCAGACTAGTAATATCTTGTACAGATGGGTTGTGGCTACCATTTGGACAGTGCAGGTCTAAAGAGGGAGCATGTGCATATCAGTTAATTGATTGTATCAAAGTATCTCTTTACTTTAGATGGCATATTTAATGCAAATAACATACAGTTGACCCTTGAACAACAAGGGGGTTGGGGCCCCAGCCCTCCACACAGTTGAAAATCCCAGTATAACTTACAGTCAGCCCTCCTTATGCTTGGGTCCTCTGATTCTGCATCTGCGTATAAGCAGACCCGCATCAGACCCATGTTGTGCAAGGATCAGCTGTATTCTTACTTCCTCCTTGGTGTGATAATTCATCATAGAGTGATCACATTAGTATCTCTTTATTTGTGATGTAATTTAGCTTCCTTTTGCCAGTTTCTTATTATTGTGTGTGTTTCTAAAGTCTTTTTTGCTTTTTTTGTCAGTTCCTTAACCTTTGCAGAACATAATCAGATGATGTTACTGTCCCATTTAAACCCTTCAGTGGCTTCCCAGTGCACATCCAAACTCTTCACCATGGCCTTCAATACCTTACATGGTGTGCTCCCTGTCACACATCTCCCTCCTCATCTGATGCTACTCTTCCTTTTGTCCACCAATATCCAGCTACACTAGCCTTCTTGTTTCTCCAGTAGAAGCCATTCCTTGCACAGCCATTTCCTCTATCTGGAATTCTTTTTCTTCAGGATTTTACTTGTGATGTCATTCTTTTTGGTTTGTGTCTTTATCTAAATCATCCTGGACAGGTCTTCCCAGGCCACTCAATCTCAAGTAACCTCCCATCACTATGTCATCACCTTGTTTTATTCTCTACAGAACATTTCTGGCTGTTTGAAATTTTCTTTTTCAAAATTTGCTTGTTCATCTATTTTCCCACTAGAATGTATAGTACCTTATCAAAAAAAAATGAAACGTAAAGATAAGTTATTGTTTATCCTATAGATTTGGATCATGCATTGAAATGCCTTCAGCGTGAAGATCCCAGTTTGAAAGTGAAGCTAGATCCTGACTCTGGACAAGTATGCATATTATTATTTAATCCCCAGAATCTTTCAGTAAAAACATTTGTGTGTGTGAGAGTATTTAAGTGCATATATCCAAAACATTGATTGGTCTATGCCCCTGAAAGAAAAAGCCTTCTTTTTTGGTTCTCTCATAATATAAATTTCTGATTATATTTTGACTGTCAAGCTAAATTCTCCTCATTCCTCAGTATGATTATACCTTACTTATATAAACTACTTTCCAACATTTCTACCTTCCAGAAGACAGCCTTTTGTGAAATTTTGAAATAAGGTTCAACCCTAAGACAAAACCTTGAGCCTCTTATGCTAAAACTTATAGAAGCAGCTTTCTAAAGGGAGGATGCAAAGGTACACTTTTAATGATGATAACACACCTAAAATGGGTGAGAAGTGATAGATTACAGCCTAACAATGTGGGAGGAAATAGAGTCCTCAAGTAGGTACAGGACTGTGCTGTATATTATATAGTACAGTAGAAGAACACATGTTCATTCTGCATCTTCTTTTTAGGGGGGCAGGGTAGAGTTTATATAAAATTCTAGAAAAATTTCCTTAAAAAGTTATAAATTTGCCTTTAAAAAGGATAAACTGATTTAGTTAATCTGAAAAATATGGAGTACATTATTTTCCCAAATGCCAGCTAAATGAGGTAGCAATTTAGTTTAATTGATTCTGAAGGCTACAACAGCAATTAAAACAAACTTTTTATTTTAAAAATGCCAGTACATATATTTTTTGAAATAGCAAATAACATTCAAGTGTACAAAGTAAAGAATTAAAGTCTCCCTTTCAGTCTCTCTATCCTATTCTACATAGGTAATCACTGTGAAAACTTGGTGAATAGCCTTTCACACTTTTCCAAACATCCATTTTTCTGCTGTGCAATGCTATAAAACACAGTATTTATGTTTCCAAATATATATGTACAGATATATAAGAAGTCATTCTATTTGTATTATTCTACAACTGGCTTTTTTCCAAATAATTACTTCTTTAACTTTATATTAAAGTATAGCAGTCATACACCAAGTAGTTTTTTGTTGTTGTTGCTTACGATTATAGTTTTTATTATAGTGAGAGGAAACGAATCAGAACCAGCCAAAGGAAGAGACACCTAGGGCAAAGTCTGAGAGGGTTCTAAATGCAAGGCTTTTCTTCATCCTCCTGGCATAGAGTATTGTCAGTCAGGGAAGCTCACCCAAGCCTTCCGTGCCCAGAGTTTTTATTAGGGCATAATCACATACTGTCTTTGTGGTTGACATTTAATCTCTAGTGCCTCCTGTAGGTTTGGGCTACTACCTTTACTCTCTAGGTTGTAAATGGGTACAGCTATTCCAAAGCTGCATCATAAATCACATTGTTAGACTATCTGGTGGACAAAGGCCCCAGACAAGCAAAGACACTTCTATCAGGCAGCATCTTGGCCTAGAGATAACTTCCCAGTAGCTGAAGGCAAGGGCCAGATCTCTCTTTAGGGTAAAGTTACTGCCTCACTACACAGATGGTATATGAATAAAATGGGGCAAATGTGGATTCCTTGCACTATATTCTCTCATACACAAAGACCTTCTTCAGGAATAACCATTGTTGCTTTCTAAAAACAAAATCATGTTTTGATTGGTTTTGATGCAAATTTGACTGTTCTAACAAGGACCCAAAATAACATTGGTTCAAAGAAGATAAAAGTCAATTTATCTGTCACGTAAAGTTCCAAGCTACTTTGGAAGTTTCAACTGCCCACAAAACTGTAAGGTGCCCAGGATGGTTGGAAATAGCCATGTGGTTGGGAGTGTTTGGGGGAGGGATTATTCCCCCCATTTACAAGATGTTGCCCTCATTCACATTTCAAGACGGTTGTCTATATCTTCATTAAGAGAAGGGCTTTATTTACCCTTAAAGACATAACCCAGAAGTTACCAACATCATTTATGCTTATATTTCACTGGCCAGAACTTACCTTTGTGGTTGGGAAGTATAGTTCTAGTTAGATACCACTTACCCAGCTGATAATTCAACTATCAAAGAATAAGAGATTGGCCTAGTGATTCACTTTTAATTGATTTATTATTTCAGTCAGAAAAGTTAAAAGCAGTGTTTTGATGTAGGAGCCAAAAAAAATTACAGAAGAAATTCATTTTGTAAGTAATGAAAAATAAAATATATTGATATACCTTTATTAGTATTTTGTGATAAACTTAATTTTTTCCTTGATCTTTGTTTTCTTCCTCTTTTAACCAGACTATCCTTTGTGGCATGGGGGAGTTACATATTGAGATAATTCATGACCGAATCAAGAGGGAATATGGACTGGAAACCTATCTAGGGCCCCTCCAGGTGGCATACCGAGAGACCATCCTAAATTCAGTTCGTGCCACAGGTAAAAAAATACAACATTTCGAATTCACAACATTCAGAATTTGCTGGTTCTGTTGCTCTCTTTTTCTCCAGGATCTGTTTTCTGAATCTCTTAGTTTAGTTGCATAAGGGAGGGTTCATAGTCACTAGTGTCTTCCATCAGTGGGGACAGGTTTTATGTATGTGTTTTCTTGTTTTTTAGCATTTGTTTGTTTTAGACACAACTCTATTTCATTACAACTCATTTATTACATATACTGGCTGAGCCACTCATCAAGCAAGCATGCAGTGGGATCAGCCATTGAAGTAGACAGCTCATCCCAGTCCTCACTACCAGAAGGAGTATAACAGTTTGAAGTTGGTGTGTCAATTTTACTCCATAAAGTGAGTGGAAATGGGGGGTGGGGAAGGTAGAATTAGATGAAGGTACTCAAAGGGTACAAACTTCCAGTTATAAGATAAATAAGTACTAGTGATATGATATATGACATGATAAAGATAATTAATACTGCTGTACATTATAAATGGAAGTTAAGAGAGTAAATCCTAAGAGTTCTCATCACAAAGAAAAAATTTTTTTTCTATTTCTTTAATGTTGTGTCTATATGAGATGATGGATGTTCACTAAACTTTCTATGGTAATCGTTTCATGATCTTTGTAACTTAAATCATGTTGTATACCTTAAACTCCTGCAGTGCTGTATGTCAATTATATCTCAATAAAATAAGACATAAAATTTTAAAAGAAAAATAACAAAAATAGAGTGGAAAATAATTTCCACTGTTTAATAAGTATGGTAATCCTGTGCTGATGGTATTCTTAAGAAAATGCACTTTTTATATTTCTGTCCCAAAATGTAAGAATTCATGATTTTTCTACATATGATGATTTCAATTTGGTTCCCTTAAACAAAAGAACATGACAATCATTCCTATCCCCCCCAAGGAGAAAACATGGGCAGGTTTGTGAAAAAATATAGAAAAGATATGTTTAGGATAACTAGGAACTTTAAAGCAACTCAGCGATCTGTAAAAAGGCCAGGTGGTTATTTTTCATTGAAACTTGAAAAATTAAACAAGCAGGATATAGGGGCAAATGACATGATGATTTCTCTTTCTGGACTTTATATCTGGAAAAACCAAAAATTCTGGGAAAATATAAATAACATCTTTTAAATTAATGTCTGAGATGGTTAGAATGTAATGGAAATTTCCAGAGGCCAAAAAGGAAACCGGAGCAGGAATCTTGGAAAATAAGCCAGCACCTAAGCCACTAGCTATCTTGGAGAAATCTGTGGTCATGTCTAACCTAGAACTTGAGGGCCACATCCTCATGGAAGTAATGAGGAAAATCTTCTCCATAAAAGAAGAGGACAAGGAAACTTGTCTGACTGACTGTGGGGCAAAGGGGCAAAATTTCTGAGAATTTGTAACTGTAGGCTTCTGATAGCATTTTCCGCCTAAATTCATAGAACCAGTGTGACCTGAAAAACTCCAAACAGAGAAGAATTTAGTGTAAAGTGCTCATGGATTGGTAATATGCCAAGGAACCTGGAGAAAACAAATGTAGGGCCTCTTTAGATAAATGTATCCTCAATCCAGGCCTCAAAGAAAATCCTACAAAGCAATATGAACTCACAATTTAAAAAAATTTTTTTAATAAATTTACCTGTCTATTTATTTATGTATTTTTGGCTCTGTTGGGTCTTTGTTGCTGTGCATGGGCTTTCTCTAGTTGCAGCGAGTGGGGGCTACTCTTGGTTGTGGTGCATGGGCTTCTCATTGCTGTGGCTTCTCTTTGTTGCGGAGCACAGGCTCTAAGTGCGTGAGCTTCAGTAGTTGTGGCACGTGGGCTCAGTAGCTGTGGCTCGAGGGCTCAGTAGTTGTGGCACACGGGCTTAGTTGCTCCACAGCATGTGGGATCTTCCCTGACCAGGGCTCGAACCCGTGTCCCCTGCATTGGCAAGTGGATTCTTAACCACTGTGCCACCCGGGAAGCCCCCCAACAAAAAAATTTTTTTTTTTAATCATAAAACCTTGAGCAAAGGCACAAGGAGCAAAAAAGGCAGCAGAAACAATAAACATCACAGGCAGACCAGCAAAGGCTTCTGATACTAGAATTATCATATGCTGAGTATAAAATAAGTATTATTTTTGAAGAAATAAGAAAGGGGATAGAAAGTATTAGTAAGAAATAGGAGACTATCAAAAATAAGCAAGCAACAGAACATCATGTTATCTGAGAAAGAAAGGAAATACTCAAAAAAATGATGGGGATGTATCATAAGGACACAGGAACCAACCCGAAGAGGCTCCACTGGCTAAATCTGGGTTAATTTGAACTCCAAAATAATTACGAACAATAATCATAGACCACTGAGAAAACGTTGGAATTCATGAGTCCATACTGATGATAGATCAACAAGAAGAAGAGACTCTTCTTCCTTACACTGAAGTGCCAAATGCTGACTGTTAGATGTTGAGGAGGAGGGCTGGAATAAGAAATCGTCATCGTGTAATTATGGTGAATGCTTAATATTGAGTACATTGTTGAGCAGCATATTTGCATGGTCTTCAAGTGTCTCACTCTAGATTACTTATTAGTTACAAGGTGAAAACTAGTAACCAGATGCTGCAGCAATCAGACCACACCCTGACTGGACAGTCAGATCACTAATGATCACGTCACTGATGAGGAGCAGATTACATTTGTGTACATCTAGAAAATTATAAAAATGTACAGACATTAAAGAAGACCTAAGTTAAATGGAAAACCATACTATTCATAGATAAGAAGACTAAATATCATGAAGATACCAGTTCTACCCAAAGAAGTGTATCAGACATTAATACTTATTATAAAGCCATAGTCATTATGACACAAATCAAGCTAAGAATAGACAAATATACCAGTGGAACAAACCAGAAAGCCTAGAAACAGACTCATATCTATGTGGAAATTGGATTTACATCAGTGATATTGCAGCTCAGTGAGAAAGGGTGGACTGATATTCAATAAAGGGGCCTGGGATAATTATTCATATGGAAAAAGATTTAGATTCCTACCTCATACTGTATACAGAAGTCAATTCCAGGTGAATTTAAAAGCCTAAATATGAAAGAAGAGTTGAAACTATGAACTAAAACTATGAACTAAAAGATTACTAAAGTTGATATTATTGAAATTAAGAATTTATTCGAATACACTGTAAAGAAAGCAAAAAGACAAGCCAAAAGCTGAGAGAAGATATTTGCCTCATATAAAACTGACAGATTAGTATCCAGAATATATATAAAGAACTTCAAAAGATCATTAAAAACATGACAACCAACCAAGTAGAAAAGTGAGCAAAAGAGATTGAACAGACATTTCACAAAAGAGGATACCCCAAAGGCCCGTGAACATATTAAAAGATTCTCAGGCTTCCCTGGTGGCGCGGTGGTTGAGAGTCCGCCTGCCGATGCAGGGGACGCGGGTTCGTGCCCTGGTCTGGGAAGATCCCACATGCTGCGAAGCAGCTAGGCCCGTGAGCCACGGTCGCTGAGCCTGCGTGTCTGGAGCCTGTGCTCTGCAATGGGAGAGGCCACAACAGTGAGAGCCCCGCGTACCGCAAAAAAAAAAAAAAAAAAAAAAAGAAAAAAGATTCTCAGTCTCAGTAATGTTTAGGATCATGCAAGTTAAAAGGGCAAGATGGCATTTTACACCAACAAAATTGGCAAGAATGCAAATCTGACAATGCCAAGTGTTGCTGAGATGTTGAGCAATGGAAAGTTTTACAAAAACTTCTGGTGGGAGTGTAAATTATATAACCACTATGAAAACAGTTTGGCAACTTTCTTATGAAGTTGACTATGTGCAGACCTTACTAACTCAGCAGTTCCACTAGTAGGTATATGCCCTAGAGAAAATTTTACACATGTACATTGAGAGACAGATACAAGAACCTTCATAATAGCATTGTAATAAAACAAAACTTTAGGTGAAAAAAATCCAAATATTTGTGGACATAGTGGATAAATTGTACTCTGTTCATATAATAGAATACCATATAATAGTGAAAAATAATGTACTACATCACCAGGTGTCAGCCCAGATGACCCACAAATGTGAAGCAGAAAAATGCAAGTTTCTGAACACACGCAGTATAATAACATATTTAAAACAAAGCAGAAGTAAACAATATTGTTTCGGGATACCTGCATCTGTGATACAACTCTAAAGAAAATCATATGAATGTTTAAATACAACATCATGATAGTGGTTGTTTCTTCAGAAGGCTTCTAGGTTACTGGTAATGTTCTGTTTCTTTAGTAGTATTAGGTTTCATGAATGTTCATTTTGTTTTTAGGTTATGCATGGTTTTTTTTTTTGTTTTTTTTGGCGGGACGCGGGCCTCTCACTGTTGTGGCCTCTCCCGTTGCGGAGCACAGGCTCCGGACGCGCAGGCTCAGCAGCCATGGCTCACGGGCCCAGCCGCTCCACGGCATGTGGGATCTTCCCGGACCGGGGCACGAACCCGTGTCCCCTGCATCGGCAGGCAGACTCTCAACCACTGCGCCACCAGGGAAGCCCCATATGCATGTATTTTTAAGTATAAAATATTTCATAATATAAAAGTTAGTTTTATATTTCATAATATAAAAGGAATTATGAAGAGGAATTATAG
The DNA here is from genome assembly GCF_002837175.3 of Physeter macrocephalus. Lineage (NCBI taxonomy): Eukaryota > Metazoa > Chordata > Mammalia > Artiodactyla > Physeteridae > Physeter > Physeter macrocephalus. The sequence continues at coordinate 75,948,993 of NC_041221.1, read as the reverse complement.
AGCATAATTAGTTCTTAGTTTTGAATTTGGGCCATGAGTCACTGTGTTCCATGGTCACTCACATAAATACAGCTTAGTTTTGTCTTAGTAAAATCTTGGAGACTGTTGATGTTGCCGAAAGCTCAGCTTCTCTGTATCCTGGTGCCAAATCAAATCTCAGAGACAGAGTTTTGGGTGAAGTAGAAAAGGATAGCCTTATTACTTCGCCAGGCAAAGGGGGACACAGCAGGCTCCTGCCTCGAAAAACTATGTGTCCCAACCTGGGAGGATTTGATGAGGGTTTTATAACAGTGGTTCAAAGGTGGGGTCTCTGACAACATCAGGGTGTACACAGGGCTTGCACTCCCTTCATCTCGTCTCAGGTGGTCTCCTAATCTTGAGGAGCTTCTCTGGTCCCTTTAATGTTGCCTCAGGTGGTTTCTTGGCTGCTTCCTCCCTGGATTAGCAACTGTTCGAATCTGCCTTTTGGAACTCAGGGAAGGTCATGGAGGCTGGAGTCTTGCCTTCAAGAAATGGGGGACAAAAGGGCCTCCATGCCTCGGAGCCCCACAGGGCCTCACTCAGTTTCACTGACAGCTCTTGGTTGTTAGCTAATGAGGGAGTCTATTTTCATTTTTAAAAATAGATCACTAGTTTTTGAGGAAGAATCATAAACATTAAATGTTGGGTTGGCCAAAAAGTTCATTCGAGGGACTTCCCTGGTGGTGCAAGTGGATAAGACTCTGCACTCCCAATGCAGGGGACCCAGGTTTGATCCCTGGTCAGGGAGCTAGACCCCACGTGCATGCCACAACTAAGAGTTTTCATGCCACAACTAAGGAGCCGGTGAGCCGCAGCTAAGGAGCCTGCCTGCCACAACTAAGACCCAGTGCAACCAAATAAATAAATATTTAAAAAAAAAAAAAAGTTCGTTGGGTTTTTCCATACCAGCTTATGGAAAAACCCAAATGAACTTTTTGGCCAAACCCAATACATAAAATATTGCTGGAAGAGTGTGTGAAATTTAAGTTTGTTGGTTGGCAGGGTGAAGCCTTTTAATTTTCATTAGATAACCGTTGTACTGTTTTACTTTTAAATAAAAATTTTGTATTTAGAAGAATATCAGTCACATAAGAAATGTTTAAAAGTGTACTCTGCATAACAAAATTTGTGCGATCACCTGCCTCAACACACCCTAACACTGAAGTAATTTTTTTTTTTTTTAATTTCTTGGCTGCGCTAGGTCTTCGTTGCTGCACGCGGGCTTTCTCTAGTTGTGGCAAGCAGGGGCTCCTCTTCGTTGTGGTGCACAGGCTTCTCATTGCGGTGGCTTCTCTTGTTGTGGAGCATGGGCTCTAGGCATGCAGGCTTCAGTAGTTGCAGCATGTGGGCTCAGTAGTTGAGGCACGTGGGCCCTAGAATGCAAGGGCTTCAGTAGTTGTGGAGCATGGGCTCAGTAGTTATGGCTCATGGGCTCTAGAGCACAGGCTCAGTAGTTGTGGCGCACAGGCTTAGTGCTCCACGGCATATGGGATCTTCCCAGACTATGGATCGAACCCGTGTCCCCTGTGTTGGCAGGTGGATTCTTTTTTTTTTTTAACATCTATATTGGAGTATAATTGCTTTACAATGGCATGTTAGTTTCTGCTGTCTAACAAAGTGAATCAGCTATATGTATACATATATCCTGATATCCCCTCCCTGTTGCGTCTCCCTCCCACCCTCCCTATCCCACCCCGCCATCCCACCCCTCTAGGTGGTCACAAAGCACCGAGCTGATCTCCCTGTGCTATGTGGCTGCTTCCCATTAGCTAGCTATTTTACATTTTGTAGTGTATATATGTCCGTGCCACTCTCTCCCTTCATTCCAGCTTACCCTTCCCCCTCCCTGTGTCCTCAAGTCCATTCTCTATGTCTGTGTCTTTATTCCTCTCCTGCCCCTAGGTTCTTCAGAACCTTTTTTTTTTTTTTTTTTAGATTCCATATATATGTGTTAGCATATGGTATTTGTTTTTCTCTTTCTGACTTACTTCACTCTGTATGACAGTCTCTAGGTCCATCCACCTCACTACAAATAACAATTTCGTTTCTTTTTATGGCTGAGTAATATTCCATTGTATATATGTGGGCAGGCAGATTCTTAACGACTGCGCCACCAGGGAAGTCCTAAAGCGATATTAGTAGGTGATTCAGAGCAAGTTTTTAATGTTGGTAAACACAGAAGCAGATGCTTTCTTTTCTTTTTTTTTTTAATTAATTATTTTATTTTTTGCTGCGTATGGTCTTAGTTGTGGCACGCCAGGATATTTTGTTGTGGCATGCGGGCTCCAGAGTGCGTGTGGGCTCTGTAGTTGCAGCACATGGGCTTGGGTTTAGTTGCCCCACCACATGTGGGATCTTAGTTCCCCGACCAAGGATCGAACATGCATCCCCTGCATTGGAAGGTGGATTCTTAACCACTGGACCACCAGGAAAGTCCCAGCAGATGCTTGCTTTCTTGGTAGAACTGTTTACTCTGACATTTTTATACTGTATTTAGTGTCATTGTTGATATTTTCTTCCGCTTTACCTTCCATGAGACCTTGAACATGCTGATTGTAATTTTGCCAGTTGTGGTACCTTAACATCTTTCTGGAACAAATCCCTGAGGTACTATATTCGCCTTGTTTACAGATACCTTAGATAGAACTTTAGGAGACAGACGGCATCTTGTGACTGTAGAACTGGAAGCAAAGTCACTGGAAACATCATCTCTTCTGCCAGTCATCGAGTATGCAGCAAGTGTTGCCGCAGACCTTTCGCAGGCCTCACGAGAGGCCGTTGAAAATGGCCTTCACAGTGCGTGCCTCCAAGGTAAGGTACTCCAATCAGAGTACGCGTTAGTATCACACTCAGCGATTTAATCCCTCCTAATATCAGAAATTGTTTCATTCTTTAATCCCTTCTCTTCTAACTTTGGTGGTGTTTTCTCCCTATCTCTTCCCGTCACGCATATGTCATGCCTTTATAGTTGTCCCACAGCCTTGGATATTGTTTTGTTTTGTTTCAGTCTTTTGTTCACTTTGCTTTTCAGTTTTGGAGGTTTCTACTGATACATTTTCTAACTCAGACTCTTTCCTCAGCTGGGTCCCATCTAAGACCATCAGTGGGCTTCTTCCTTTCTGTTACAGTGTTTTTCATCTGAAGCATTTCTTTTTGGTTCTTTCTTAGGACTTCTGTCTCTCTGCTGTCATGCCCATCTGTTCTTGCATGCCCTTTACTTTACCTGTTAAGCCCTTGGCATATTAGTCATAGCTGTTTATATTCTCAGTCTTGATCATTCAACATCCCTGCCACATCTGGTTCTGATGCTTGCTCTCTGTATTCAAATTCAAATTGTGCTTTTTGCCTTTCAATATGCCTTATAAGTTGTTTTATTTATTTATTTTTTATATAGCAGGTTCTTATTAGTTATCTGTTTTATACATATTAGTGCATATATGTCAATCCCAATCTCCCAATTCATCCCATAATTTTTTCTTGATAGCCAGATGTGATGTACTGGGTAAGGGATTGCTATAAACTGGCCTTTAGTAATGTGGTGGTGAGGTAAAGGAGAGGGGAAGCATCTGTAGTCCCAGGATTAGGTCTCAGTCTTCTAGTCAGCCTGTGCCTTTGGACTCTGAGCTGCACAAGTGTTTCTCAGTTTTTTTCACCCCCCCCCCCTTAGGTGGGACAGGATGGCTACAGTAGACTGGAATTGGGTACTTCCCTCAAGTCAGTTAGTCTCTGATAATATCCCTGCAGGTTTTGCTCTAATTAACTAGTTTCCCCTGAGGGCAGGCCTTGTTAAGAATAGAGTGCCTTGGAGTATTTCAGAATGGATTTGTTCCCCCTCCCCCTGAATCTGATATTTACTGTGAGAACCTGCTTGAGCTCACAAAATTATGCCCCTCTCCACCCCCAAGACTGGGTCCTCCTGGAGTTTTTAACTCTGACTTGGCCACACCGAGCCTCAAGCAGTTCAGGTGTGACTGCCTGCGCTCACCTGTCTCTCCAGTCTGGGGGACAGTGGTTTGCCCTTTGTCCTCCCATCTCTTACCAATTCAATAAGAATTGTTGCTTTTTACTTATTATTTACAACAAAGTGATGACTTCAAAGCTCCTTTACATGCAGAACTGGAAACTAGAAGTTCTCTGCCTATCTCTTTACACATTTCATTTACCCCTCACTGTATACTGAGTCCTAATAAAATCTTTTCCCCCTTACCTAGGACCATTGCTGGGATCCCCAATTCAGGATGTAGCAATTACTTTACATTCATTGGTAATTCATCCCGGTACCTCCACAACTATGATTTCCGCCTGTGTCTCAAGATGCCTACAAAAGGTATAGAAGTGTCCTAATCCTTTTTGCTTTAAGGTGACTCTCCGGACAGTAGTGAACCACTAGTCCACAGACAGCTGTGCTCGCAGTGCCTGACCTTGTGTCTTTGTATCCTGAGCCTTATAGTCAAAAGAGTTTTTACCATGGAGAATCTTTGATTTCTTAATCACCAGGGTTTTATTCAAAAGAGGATCTAAGAAATTACTGTTTGACACATAGTTATTAAATATCCTCTGATTTTGGCAAAGAGGCAAGTTTTTTTAAGTGGTGTCTCTGCTTTCCCTATCCCAGATACACAGCCATAAGAGGCAAGCTTGGTAGATTTGCGTAAAAGACATATCTGGGGTCAGCTTGGCCCAAAATGGATTATAATCTAAAGGACATTGAAGGTCTAATATTGGTTCCAATGTTGGCGTTCATGTTTGTTCTGATAAGATTAATCAAGGATCATTGAAATCCGATAAGTCCTGTTGAATAACAGATCAAATAAGCATTTTTCCTTCTCAAAGCATAAAGCCGTCTGGTCTTATGTGGTTACCTGGGGGTATGTCCTTGAGTGTCTTGCCCCAGTAATCTACCAGAGCTGGATTAACCCCCCGAGCCTTAGTGTGCTGAATGCTGATTCCATGCATTCTTCTCAGTATGGGAATACTATAGTTTTGTTGGTGACTGATTTTGCATTAAAATGCTTGCTTTTATAATCATTTGCTAATGTTTTGGACTGTGGTTGAGACCTGATTTTCTATATAGTCTTATTTGAATCCATAATTATAAAGTTAAATACCCTAAGCCCCTGACTTAGGAAGGCTGAACTTTAATGGCTCTTTCATTAAAGTTCAAATTCTTACTTCTTTAAAAGTTTTTTGATTAAAAAGAAAAAACACTACACTTACAAAAATAAAATTATTTAAATATTGTTTGCCTAAGCATATAGTTAGAAATATTACCTGTAAAGTGGTCATGACTAAATTGTTGAGAACATTTACCTTCCAGTAATTCTTAGTTTTTCCTGACATTGGTTTTAGTTTTGAAATAATGGTAACCTATAAGATGATATAATGTTTCTTAATTAACCCCAAGCCCCAGAATATGGGCGCCAGTCCTTCAAAATCTAATATGCCTTGGTTACCCTTTTTATTAAGATCATAGTAGAGAACAAGAATTAACTTTACGGGGCTTACACTTAATCTTTTGTTTTAATTCATTACTTTAAATACTACTAATGGAAATACTCTGGCCCTTTTTAAACTTCATCTAGTGGGGAAGCTCCTTCTCTCTGCTATGAGAAGTTAATGATGCTTCATATATTTATTGAGCCATTGGTGGTGTGCTTGTAGTGCACTGGGCACTGAGGGGCACAAATAGGATGCATACGTTTTTCTTGACCTAAAGGAGCCTATGATTTAGAAGGGAGATAAATAGCCAAATAACCAGAATATTAGATAGAATGGACTGAGGTCCATAAAAGCTGAGACGTGGGGAATTGGGGCAGGGTTCTTGGAAAGAAGCTTATGTTGCCGAAACTCTGCCTCTTCGCTGGTGCCGAACAAAATGCGGAGACAGTTTTGGGTGAAGTAGAGAAGAGTAGCCTTTATTGCTTTGCCAGGCAAAGGGGGCCACAGAGGGCTAATGCCCTCAAGACTGTGTGATCCACCCTGGAGGGGTTAGGAGGAGTTTTATAGTGTTTAAGGAGCAGGGTGTGATCAGCTCGTGGACAATTCTGGGATTGGTTGGCATCAAGGTGAAGTTTCAAGCATCATCAGTCAGCCTTCTGGTTTCAACCAGTCTAGGGTCTATGTGCTTGTGGTCAGCAGTTTTCCTCTGGCAGGGGTCTGCTTCCTGTACAAACAACTTAGGAATGTGTGTCAGGCCTTTATACCTTCCAGGGAACTGGGAGTTCGGTGATTCTGCCATGTGGCAGCATTACAGTCTAAATTGTTACCAGTTCCCTAGCCCAACAGCTGTTCTTTGTTTCTGCATCTTCACATGTCCCAGTCATTAACTCTCGAGTCAGCATTTTATTTCAAAACACAACAGGGGCCGGTACATGGTTTCATTAATTGTTGCGCTGTGATGTTTTGGAAGATTTGGGCACAGTGGGCAGCATTCCAGACAAGGGGAGATGAAAGAAGGCAGGGGAGTAGTGAAATTAGGGTTGGAAAAGTAAAATAGAGTCAGACTGTAGAGAAACCTTTAAAAACTACATCTAGAAGTTTGAGATTTGTTTTGAGAACAGTGGTGAATAATTTAAAGTTTTTGAAGAGAGCAGTATAATCATTAGAATACAGAAGGGACTGGAGTAGGGAAGGAATGGACTAGGTCTGAACCAGGATACCAGCAATAGGAGTGGAAATCTTACAGTTTACTTGTGGAAAAAGGGAAATCAAAGATGCATGTCTTGGTGAACTGAAGAGTAGTGATGCCATCAACGGAAAGAGGGAAGAGCAGACAGGAGTGTCTGGAAAAGAAAATGATGAGTTCCGTTTGGGGCATATTGGGTTGCTATAAGATATTTAGACACTATCCCAGAGCAGACCAGTGGAGTACAAGGCTGGAGCACTCAGAGACCGTGGCTTGGATAAAGTTTAGAATTTTTGAGGAAGCTATGTAGAAGCTGTTCTTGATGCTCTGTAACTAGGCAGTGTTGCCAAGGAAAAGGCTGTGAAAAGAAAAGAGGACTAAGGACAGACCCACAAGCACAGTACTTCCTGTTCAGTTACACAGAACTCAGTCCTTTCCTTAGTTGTAGCATTTTTTCTCTTTAATTTTTAACCTTTTCCCACTCCATTATGTTGTTCTAAAAGACACTGTGTGAAATGGCACAAAGCTTTTGGTAAGAATTGCAAAAATACAGAGGATATATTTGTTTGCTGTTGTCTGTCATTATTTTTTAGTAATGTTTTCATTCAAGGACTATTTTTCTGTAGTTGAGTTGTTTCAGTTGATAGTGATTTTAAAGGGTTAATCTGCTGTGAAGAACTGAGATTATGTTTTTACTATATATGTGTGCTATGTTTTTTGAAATTTCTAATGATAAAGAGAATATACTGCTGGCCATTTTTCATGATCCTGAAGGTAGGAGGCGCGGCGGGCGGGGGGGAGGTGGTGAGGTATCGAGGACAGAAGAGCATTACTTGACAATATAGGTGAAGATACTGCCTGGTCCTAAGTGAGTGGTGGCAGGTGAGCAGAGAGAGATGATCAGTCATAGCCAAATAAAGGTGAGGGGTACATTCCAGAGCCCTAGCTCTTTTATCTGGTTTCTGCTGCTAAATCTAAGTTTATTACATCCCACCTGACAACCAGAGGCTTAGAATTTATAGGAAATTGTTTTGTTAGTTTTTAACTCTGGCAGGCTAGAGAAGTAAGTTAGCTTTTAAAATTAAACCCATCAGTAGTTATGGTGCTCGCAAACGCCCTCCAAAATCCGTTTACCAATTTGCCTGATGGAATGATGTTCTAAAGACAGCGTCCGACTAGGACCCCAGTAAGTCTTTATACCTTTGCTACTTCCCCAGTTTTCGTCCACTTCCTATTTGCCCTATGCTGTTTTAGCTTTTTATAGTTTCCATGCTCTTTCCTTTCCATGTGCTTGTTCTTCTTGGCCTTTATCTGTTCAGAATTTTAGATTTCAGTCTGTTTCAAATAGAGAATGTGTTTCTACTAACTTACTGTGTTTTTAGCTCTCTCCTTTATTTCCCTCCTAGATTGCCCTGACTTGTAGCATGGACTGTAACTATAGGTATCAAAAACAAAAGAGGTTTAAATATGAATAAGTCTTTGAAGGGGGAAAACCATTTTCTTTTCCTTCTGTCTCTGGGCACATGTTCACAGGTACTCTACATAATGAGACTTTACCAAGCATTCCCTTGCAACACACCATACAAGAGGTCTCAGACATACTACTGTCATGCATGTACAAGCAAATACTGAAATTGTGAACTTCTTATAAAGAGTGTTAAAAGCAGGCTTATGTCTTTTTGCTAGAGGCTCTAGGCTGAGAGTATGGACAGTAAGTTTTTATGAATCTTCCCTTCATAACAGAAATTTGATCTGCAGTTTAAGGAAGAGGAGTTAATATTCTTTAATTTCTTTAGGCTCTGAAGAAAGCTGATAAGCAAATTTTGGAGCCCCTGATGAATCTTGAGGTTACAGTGACTAGAGATTACCTCAGTCCTGTCCTAGCAGATCTGGCACAAAGAAGAGGGAACATTCAGGAAATCCAGACTCGTCAGGACAACAGAGTTGTTATTGGATTTGTTCCCTTAGCAGAAATTATGGTAGGTACTTTGTGACTAAATGTACAGACATTTTTACGTAAATTGCTGGGGGGGGGGGCGGTGTCGGGGTGTCCCTTTCCATTCCTCCACAGAGGTGTGCTGTACCAAAATGTGTCACCAGCCTAAATGACCATTTTTCCATCCCAAGCACTTATCTTTCTTACTTCTTCTGTTGCCAGTTTTCAGGCAAGTTTCATTCTCCTCCCCACCAGCCTCTCCTGCTAGGTAGGACAGGCACCTGAGTGCCAGCAGAGTCTTTTTACCAAATGTTGGGACCAAGGAATACTTCTGAAGCATACCCACACTACTGGTTTTCTGTCATCCACAATACTTACCAAATTTTTCCTGATAATGGTCAAAGGTTCTGCAGGAAGAGACTTGAGGCTTAACTTTGCAGAGATAACTGACTTAAAATTATTTTAATTAGGGTTATTCAACTGTGCTTCGAACGTTAACATCAGGCTCAGCTACCTTTGCCTTAGAGCTGTCTAATTATCAAGCCATGAATCCTCAAGACCAAAGTACACTGCTCAGCCAGAGAAGTGGCTTGTCCTAAGTCCTTGGAGAGAAACTCAGGAGCACCTACCTTCTTCATTTTCAGTAAGAACAACTGAAAAGGTAGAACTTGAAACAGACAGTGGCACTTGGTGCTGCCCATTCTATTTTATAGAATGAGAAACATGCTTTGATGTTGAAGGTTAATGTACCTGAACTGTATTGTGTATCTAGGAAGTTATTACTGTTGGTAGTCAAGATTCAGTCTTTTGGAATAGAATGAGTGATTGATAGATATCACGAGGTTTTTGGTTGGTTGATTTTAAGCTGCTCTCACAGGAAAGATGTCAGTCTTTTCTATGTATAATGTATAATAAGATGGAGGTTCAATCAATAAAAAGATTTTATTCAAAAACATGATTTATCAAGCTGATTGTGGTACAGATGATTGTGGGCATTTTCCCCTATTTTTCTTTTGTTTCAGCTCATTTTTACATTCTGTCCTCGTGGTCACAATATCCAGTAAAGACAGGTTCTGCAGCTATTCCTCGTCTGTAGGACAGGTAAAGTACAAACGATGTTTTAGATTGATATAACTCATCTTATATAACTCATCTTAGGGAACTTAATAGCTCAAATCAGAATCACTAAACCATACCACTAATTATTGAAAAAAGAGATTCATAATGGAGTTCTAAGAGATTCATAATGGAGTTCTAAGTTACAGCAAAATTTATCTATAAAACAGTTTCAAGTCCAAGCATATCTTTTCCTTATAGGTACTGGAAATAGTTCCCAATTTCTCCTAATTAAATCACAGCCTCTTAGGTGACATACATTTCTATTTATAGGGAAAAAAAAACCCCAATAAGCCATCTAACACTAAATAAGGTTAAAACTCACCCTGTACTTAATAGTATCCTAGCTTGAAAAATAAATCTGTCTTACCTGAGCATTCTGCAGCGGTGAATTGTTAGTCTCCTGTAGGCATCCTCTAGGCCTCTGACGTCTTTGTGACTCCAGAGCCTCTCACCAACAGCACTTGCCCGAGGCCTAAAATTTAAACCACATGTGCCCCAATGTAGTTTCTGTTTTCTTAAATAAGCAAACCACATGCTTGTGGAAGTTCCTAGTGGTTTCCTACTTGGGTACAGAAGGAAAACTCAGGCACCTTAATTCAAATGTTATCACTTAAATTCCATACCATAATCTTGGAGAAAGGTTGGTTGCATCCACATACTCTCCCCATAGACAAGCTTCTCCACCAATGACAAGTTTTTTCTGTTCCTGAGAACCTAGATTAAAATCATTGATGTAAGTTAGGTAGTTGCAACTTGAGGCCTATATACAGAGGCAATGCTGATTTCTATTGTTATCTTAGGGCAACATTTCTCGCCTGTTAGGAAGGACCCTGGGAGACGTTCATGGCTGTGGCACAAAAAAGGTGGCCAACTTTATTGCCACGGCTGACCCCATGGTTCACATAGTATTTGTTAGCTTATGTAACTAATGTGGCAGTCTGGTAATAAAGATACCATTTTATTAAAGAGACTATCTATAGTAATTATGACTTTGAGTCTCAGAAAATACTTTTTAGAGAAACAGTTATGTCAATTCCTAATAGACCTACAGTTTTGAAACTCTCTTAAACAGCAAAATACTTTTCCTCAAAGGAAATTTTATATTAAAGTCTGATGGAAAGTATAACTGTTCTTAATGAAGGGGGTTTGAGAGTCTGGAGCCCCACCACTCAGACATGCCCACCCCCAAGGGTGCCTCCTCCTCAGAACCCGGAAGCCACTGAACAGGACGGGATCCCTGCTTAGGTGTCTTGCATTGGAGAGGCAGCTCAAAGTAGGAGATACAAGGTTAATGCAGTCAGGCATCTTTAAATGCATAGTGATAACAAGTCTTATAAGTGAAAATGGAGAGAAAAATCTAAGGGAATCTACTTTTGAAGTTCTTTCATTTAGGGAAGAATGTGGTTTCTGTCACAGAGTTTAAAATGATATTGTAGTTGGTCTGTTTAAGTACACACAAACAAAATCAAGGGTCAAACATAAAAGGGAAGATAGTTGGGAGATGCTACCTAGGTAAGGATTCCCTGGAGGGAGGGTAGGAAACAAAAACCTAACAAATCAAGTAATGATGGTTGCTTCACTTACCCTCAAAACTAAGAGGATCCACGGCATAGTAATGTTTCCAGTCTTGTCCATAACTGATCCAGTCTAAGTACCAAGGAGCAGAAAGGATCACAGGAAAGCCAGCTTCTGTAACTTTACTTTGTTCCTGAGTATAGTCCTCCACTTTCCACACTTGAATTACTGGGCCTGGCATGAGCTATTAAAGTCACAAATCACAATATATATTATTAGGTCTCGCAACTACAGTAGATGAAATTAAAAATCCAAGGCATTGTAGCTAAGAAAATAACTTTTAAGATCCTTGAAAAAAGCATTTCCTTTTTTCCCTTTCTCCTTAGAATTAATATTCAATGCTATTTGTTGTAGGGACTTAGAAGTTTCATCAACCTTAAGGTTGGATATTTAACCTTTGTCTACATATGATACCATATAGGTGTAATGAATTAAAGGTTTTCATTCCATTTCTACCACACTATTGTACTTACTTTGGAACTCTGAGGATGCCACCAACCCCTCTGGAAAGATAATACTAGCAGCTGGACTTGCAAATTCTCAGGTGCCCCCAAAGGAAAATAAAGAATTCTGAGTATGTCAGAGAGAAATGCCATTTAAAATAAAAAGTGTACATTGACAATTTTAAAACTATCTTAACAGCAGTAAAGACTTATTTATCTGTTTGTTCTGCCCTTCTGAAAAAAAGGAACGGTCTTCAAAGTACTTCAATTTCTGATTAAAAATGAGATGGCAGGGGAGGAGGGGAGATGGGGGAGATGAGGTGGCTGAAGAATGAAGTAAATGGAAGAAATCAGATCAATACCATTATCATTGGTCTCAGTGTTACAGCTCAAATGGAATGGTAAACTCATTTCCCCAGCATTACAGGGAAGCTTCATTCGGGTTCCTTCCATCCAAGGAAGTATTAAAGTATTAAGTCTCTCACATTATCAAAACCAAATGCAGTCTTAATACTTCTCACCTTGCTTGCATCATCAAAAACTTCTTGCCAGACTATGGAGTTCTTGTTTATGGCCGAAATCATATCCAAAACCCTACCATTGAAAAAATTACAAAGTTATTTCAGATCACAAGCTTACCAATATGTGTAAAGAATGCACATTTTTATCCCAAGAACTCCAACACTAAGAGGTGCCTCTCAGTATAGCACAACTTTACAGCAGAACTAGCTAAAGCTGGGTGGCGACCCATGTGGTTCCTTCTTTCTAGCACGTGGCTCAGAACCTGACACAGCAGAGGGGTTCAACAGTCAATTGCAGAATGAATGAGCTAAGCATACCCCCAAAGATAGGAAGATGGGGCAACTCATAGGGAAGTGTATAACAGCAATCTTTGCAATTTCATGGGCATCTCAGAATAAAGGAAACTACAAACTAGCCTGTGACATCACCTAAATAACTTCCAACAGTGTTGACAATCAATTCACAAATATTTCCTGATGTTCAGACAATGGCAGGTGCTCTACAGGATAAAAAAATTAGACTATCACACAAAAAGCTGAACAGGAAAAGGCTAGAATCTGGGCTTGCTCAATGCAGGAGTTGGCAAGCTATAGCCTGCAGCCTATTTTTGTATGGCTCTTGAGATGAGAATGGTTTTTACATTCGTAAAGCATTGTTTAAAAAATAAGAGTATGCAAAAAAAAAAAAAGTATGCAACCATATGTGCCCTACGAAGTCTCCCATATTTACTGTCTGGCCCTTCAGAGAACAAGTTTACTGCTCCCTAGCATAGAGCAGCACTGTCTACTAGAACTTTATGCAAGTGATGGAAATGTTCTATATATGCACTTTCCAGTATGGTAGCCACTAGCCTCATCTAGCTGTTGAACACCTGAAATGTGGCTAATGTGACTGAGGAACTGAATTTTTAATTTTCTTCAATTCTACTTTAAATACAAACAGCCACATGTGGCTGTGGCTACCACACGAGACAGCACAGATATAAAGTAAAAGAAATGCTCCGGCATTGACAAAAGGGACTGAATTCCAGGGGATGGATGGTGACGAAGACTTCGCAGGGCAGCCACAGCTCTGAGCTGAGTTCTTAGAACAGATGACCGTTATCCTGTGTTTCAACAGTCATTGCAAAAGGATAAGAGTCACCATGTTATTGATTTAAAGAAAACAGTGGCTATTGCTCCCTCCTTTATGATTTTTCATCTATACTTTGTGTAACAAAGAATCTAACATCTACACTTTGGCAAGGAGTGGAGAGAAAATGAAAAATAAAGTAGTACTAAATAACAGCTTAAGCTTTTACAAAAGGCATTGATGAAATAAAAACAGAAGTAGGCTTTAAAGTAACTTACGCTTGCATATAGAAAGATTCTAGTTTCTTAAAATCTCTGCCAAAGCCTTTGTCCCTCATGAAATCCTGGATTTCTGGATTGGATGCCCTTAAACAAAAAGTGATCAAAATTTCATTATAAGTTCAATATGCCCAACCTTTTTTTTTTTTTTTTTTGGGCCATGTGGCACGTGGAATCTTAGTTCCCCGACCAGGGGTTGAACCCACGCCCCTTGCACTGGAAGTGCAGAGTCTTAACCCCTGGATTGGGCAGGGAAGTCCCTGCCCAATCTTTTTAAAGCAGCATATATCCCTAACATCTTATACACATGTAAAACTATTAAATTTTGTAGAGTAAAATAAACCTAAAAACTTAATTACGAGTTATCTTAGCTTTCCACTGCAAATAATTTTTTTCTAGAAGCTGATTTCCTATAAAAATGGTTTTCTCTAACCTCCCACCTCTCTCCTCCATCTGAGGCTATTTGCAAAGAGGACTTTTACTTGACAAATCTCTCCCACTTAATCATTACCCTCTTTCACTAAAGCTATTCTTATTCACTCTTTAGTCTTTTTTTTTTTTTTTTTTTTTTTTGTGGTACGCGGGCCTCTCACTGTTGTGGCAGAGCACAGGCTCCGGACGCACAGGCTCAGCGGCCATGGCTCACGGGCCCAGCCGCTCCGCGGCATGTGGGATCTTCCCGGACCAGGACATGAACCCGTGTCCCCTGCATCGGCAGGTGGACTCTCAACCACTGTGCCACCAGGGAAGCCCCAGTCTTTTTTTTTTAATTCTCATTTCCTTCTGCCTCTTAATTCTCCTTCCTAAAAGCTTTTACTTTTGTCATACCACCCATATGGACATTCTACAGAAATCCACCATCTCACGAGTTGTGGTGCCAAGTTAAAACCGTACAGAGAGGTTACCCCAAATCTTCCCTTTTCATTTGGGGGACCTCTACACCTACTTCAAATGCAAGTTTTTAGAAATAGGGGGGTTTTAACAAATTTTCATACCAACAGTCAAAATCTACTTCATCTCCTCCCAAATGAATGAATTCATCTGGAAACACGGTACTAATTTCTTTGAAAAATTTAGACAGGAAGCTGTAAGTTGTATTCCAAATAGGGTTTATAGGTCCAAAAGCCCCAGATGGCTCTTTTCCATTATAACATGGAGTCAGGAGGTCTTTCTGGCCTGGAAGGAAACATGGAGAATCTTTTCTAAAGAAGTATTTCAGTCACAAAGACACGGCTTTGCACATGATTATATTACTTTATCTTGTTGAAGCCAAAAGAGATTTTATACAGAAAAAGATAAATATGTTTACTAAGAGTTACTATGATAATTTCCTCCAAATAAGAATTGTTTCCTGAATACTATCCCTGTACACCTCTTTTGTTTCCCTTTCCATCAGCCTGAGATTTTACCCATTTCAAATATTAATGACTCCCAAATCTAAACCTTGCCCCAATCCTTTTGTCTTGAGCTTCAAACCATATTTCAAAGTCCCTGCTGAACACAATTAGATATCCTAGCTTCACTTCAAATATAATCTAACAAAAACCAAATGGTCTTCCCCAAACTCCTTCTGTAGCGTCTCCTGATTCTCACATTCTGGTAAGCGAGACACCATCCTCCTAAGTCTCTTGTCCCTCTCCTCCTGGAGTCAGTCAGTTGCCCAAGTTCTATGGGTTGTATTTCCAGAACGTCTCTCAGTTCTGTATATTATTTTCCATCCCTGCTATCACTGTTCTGGTCTAGGACCTTCAATCCCCTCCCCCTTCCAATCTGTCACTTTCACATAGGATTCCCTGAAGTGTGGCTCCCATCATGTCACTCTTCTACTCTGTAACTTTCACTGGCTTCCATGTGTCCTGATGAATCCCACATTCCTCACCCAAGGCCCTCTACACTACTTTTTCAGACTCATTTCCCACTGTTCTCCATGTCTATTCTAATAATACTTATTGCACAATTATAAACGCTAGGTGTGGTGCTATGTGCTTTACATTCATTCTTTAATCTTCAAAAAAGAAATTACATGATAGCTACTGCTAATACTCCCATTTTAGAGATGGGAAAACTGAGGATGAGATGTTCTGACGTGCCCAAGGTCACTCAGCTTATAAACACTAGAAGCAGGATTCAAATCCAGGCAATCTAGCTCCAGAGCCAGTTCTTAACCACCCGACAGTACAACTACTCTCTGCTGCACTGAACTCCAGCTAAATTGCCTTTCCTGTTATTCCCTCTACCAGAAACATGAATATATTCTTTGATCTCTCAAAAGCATTTTAAGTGTTACTTCATTCATGTAATATTTAATTCACTTATGCATTCTACTTGTTGTAATCATTTCTTGTTTTCCTTTATCCCTTGTGTTTATACTTTAGGCAATGCCTAGATAGTGACTTGCTCACAATAGACACATAATAGTTACTGAATTACAACTATCAATAGTTTGCACAACCTTTGTGCAAATCACAAGTAAGCATAAAATGAGCAAACACCAAGTCATGAGATGCAGGACCTCAAATGTTCATTTTCTGCAACTCAGAAAACACGCTCCTTACCTTCTCCCCAAGACTGTGTATGTCCAGGGCTATCAAATTCTGGCACGATCCGAATCCCTCGTAATCGGGCATATTCAATCACCATACGGACATCGTTTGGAGTATAAACATGAGACGAAGAATAGCTTCCCTGTAAAAGCCATATTTCTTAAAATTAAAATGTATGAACTGTTTACAGCTCTGTACTTCAGTATCTGCTGGCAGATTATTCAAGTATTACAAAGTATAAAATAGTCTTATGTGATGTTGGATGACTCATTTAAATTATTTTTTTTACTGTATCTTATCAATAAGCTCTCAGCACACTTTGGGTTAATTCCAGATTTACTGATAGGACTGTCTATCTCTACCAGCACCTCGTTTCAGCAATGTCTACCGTCAGGCTGTTTCAACCTCATGTAACTGTACAACAAAACAGAAATGTTTGACTCCGAAGTGAAAATTCTGAATACACTGCCCTTGTCAGTTTTAGAATCAAAATTCACACATTATTACAAAGCATAGCTGGTGTCTTTCGAAGTCACTTTAATTACTGTCAGCTTTAAAAATTCCCCGAGATGCTCTGATAAGTGACCTGTTACTTTTTTTTTTTTTTTTTTTTTTTTAAAGATTACCCTTGGTCCTACTATAGGTCCTTGAAAAATTAGAACTCAATATTGGTGGTAACTAAAGATAAAGGTCCATTAAAGGTGTTACCATGGCACATTTCTCAAGGTATAAATATATAAATATAAATAAATGCTCAACTTCTAAAAAGTAGTCTTGCCCTACCCCATCCTCAACATCAAATTTGTACTGAATCAAGACTAGATCTAACCACCAGTGTACAGTAAATACAGGAGACAGAAGAACATATTGACACTGGGAATGCAACCAGCAAAACCCAGACTGTGGGAAACTATAGGACAAACTGAGCTTAGTTTCCTCAATGAAAATAAAAAATTATAAGAAAAAAAAAAGGGATGGTCAGGGATGGGCAGCTATATATAAAAGAGAACAGACATATTAACTGACCACAATGTATGGACCTTATTTGCATCTGAATGCAAATAAATTTTTTTTAAAAGAAAAAGGCACTTGGGGAAACATGAATAATGACTAGCTATCTGAATTATTGCTATTTTTTTAGCTGTGATAATGAACTATAACTTTTTAAACAGGTCTTTTTACCAATAAGATATGATGTCTGGGATTACCTTCAAAATAATGGAGGGGGTATAGGTGATACAAGACTGCCCATTACTTGATTACTGAGGCTGACTGATAAGGAAATGGGAATTCATTAAATTCTATGTTTGAAGTTTGAAGTTTTGAAGTTTGAAGTGTTTGAAGTTTTCCATATTAAAAGCAAACGACAACAGGAGTGCTGCTAGGATTTCAACCCAAACTACATCAAAACCTTGGAGAAAGTTTTGGAATTGTGGCCAGAGGACAAAATTTAGGGTCTTTGCTCTGCCTCTTCCTAACTACAACTTTGGATGAGACATACAGCCTCTCTTGGCTGTCAGTGACTGGCCTTGTACTAGAGGGGGATTCAACTAGATGGTATCGAGGCTCACTCCCAGCTTCACTGGGCTATAATACAGTGAATCTGAACACTCCTAAGACCACCATTATTTTCCAAGAAGGAGCCATTATCTGTAAGATTCCGTTTCATACAGTTTTTCAGAGAGAAAAGAAGTTGTCATTTATAGAATTCAAAACAATTCTGTTTAAAACAAATATACAGGACTACTTGGTAAATATAATTACTTAACCTTACATTAATCACGAATGCTTCAGGTCTCCTACATTCATTAAGGTTTTTAAATTTTTATTTGTATAGTCCCTAGAGATTGTTTACATTTACGATAACATAACAATTACAAAACCACAACAGTTTTGTGGATCTAAAATGCTCAGCCGCAGCCTATTAAAAACATTTAAGACCACAAATATCTTTTTTTTGGCCGCACTGACCAGGGATCTAACCCACACCCCCTGCAATGGAAGCATGGAGTCTTAACCACTGGACCGCCAGGGAGGTCCCCCAAATATCTAACTTTTATACTTCAATTATATCCATAAGAAGAAACATTTAAGCTGCAAACTACTAATGACACTATACCAAAATTTTTTTTTTATACCAACAACAATAACATGAATTACTCACTTTTTTGCTTAATCCAGGAAAAGTGACGCTCTGATAAGGGAAAGATGGGTCATCTACTATGTGCCAGTGGAGAACATTAAACTTATTAAAAGCCATGGCATCCTGCAAGCAAACATGTTAAAAATTTATATACGTTAAAACCACAATGAGATTATCATCTCATGCTATCAGAATGGCTACCATCAAAAAGAACACAACAAATGTTGGCGAGGGCGTGGAGAAAAGGGAACCTTGTACACTGTTAGCGGGAATATAAATTGGTGTAGCCACTGTGGAAAATAGTTCGGAGGTTTCTCAAAAAACTAAAAATAAAGCTACCATATAACCCAGCAATCCCCAGTCACTCCTGGGTATACATACCTGAAAAAAACAAAAACACTAATTTGAAAAGATACATGCACCCCAACGTTCGTAGCAGCATTATTTACAATTGCTAAGATATGAAAGCAAGCTACGTATCCATCAACAGATGAATGGATAAAGATGTGGTGTATATATATACAATGGAATACTACTCAGCAATAAAAAAAAGAAATTTTGCTGTCTGCAACAAGATGGATGGATTTGGAGGGCATATGCTAAGTCAGTCAGACAGAAAGATATGTATGATATCACTTACATGTGGAATCTAAAAAAATACAACTAGTGAATACAACAAAAAAGGAAGCCAATTCACAGATAAAGACAACAAACCCAGTGGGGAGAGAGAAGGGAAAAAAAAATTACATATCACAGATATATTATACAATCCAATTTACTTATCTGCATCCAGGATTGTTTCCAATGTGTCTGTTTCCTTTTAAAATTTCCTTTTTCAACAAAGGATGTGAAGAAGTATAAATTCCTTATCTTATATTCTTTACATGGCATGTTGCTTTTCAAAAAGCCTATACGGAATTCTTATTTATTCTAAACAGTAAGCTATAACTTTGCCCTATGGGAAGGGAGCAAGCTTATAAATTTCCAATAAGTATTTAGGGGTTAACCAAGAATGGAAAATAGTTCTTGGCTACCACTACTACTGTGTTTGGGAATGCAGCAGAGGAAAAATGGGACTTATAATTCCCACAATTCTGAGATTTGAGTGCCAACCCTTCCTTTTCCTTACAGATGAAAGAAATTCAGTACAAACACAGTACAATTCTAATTAAAATTCTCAAATTTGGGGGGAAATTGACATTGATTTTTATGTACACTTGAGAAATAAACAATATGTATATAAAATATAAAAGGCTATATGAAGATGAAAAATGATAAGGGGAGAGATTTGCCCTATCAGAGAATCAAAACTTATAGCCTCCCTTCTCCTTATGATGTGGCCAAGATGGCAGAGCAGGAAGACCCTCCTGCTCACCTCCTGCCACAGACACACCAAAATTACAACTATTAGCGGAGCAATTATTGATGAGAATGACCTGAAAACCAGCAGAAAAGATTTTCCCACAACTAACAGTATAAAGAAGAAACCACAAGGAGACAGGTAGGTGGGTCAAGACCCACAACCCAGACTACGTGACCCACAAATGGGAGGATATCACAGTTGCAGAGGTTCTCCCCAAGGGGTGAGGAATCCGAGCCCACATCAAGCTCTGTAGCCTGGGGTGCAACACCAGGAAAACGAGCCCCCCAAAACATCTGGCTTTGAAGGCCAGCAGGGCTTGCATATGGATGAGCTGGCAGGCTGTAGAAAACAGACTGTGCTCTTAAAAAGCATATATAGAGTATCGAGAGAAGATGGCGGAAGAGTAAGACGCGGAGATCACCTTCCTCCTCACAGATACATCAGAAATACACCTACACGTGGAACTGCTCCTATAGAACACCCACTGAACGCTGGCAGAAGACCTCGGACCTCCCAAAAGGCAAGAAACACCCCACGTACCTGGGTAGGGCAAAAGAAAAAAGAATAAACAGAGACAAAAGAATAGGGACGGGACCTGCACCAGTGGGAGGGAGCTGTGAAGGAGGAAAGGTTTCCACACACTAGAAGCCCCTTCGCGGGCGGAGACTGTGGGTGGCGGAGGTGGGAAGAAGCTTCGGAGCCGCCGCGGAGGAGAGCGCAGCAACAGGGTGTGGGGGGCAAAGCGGAGAGATTCCCGCGCAGAGGATCGGTGCCGACCAGCACTCACCAGCCCGGGAGGCTTGTCTGCTCGCCCGCCAGGGCGGGCGGGGGGCTAGGAGCTGAGCCTCGGGCTTCAATCGGATCCCTGGGAGAGGTCTGGAGTTGGCAGAGTGAAAACAGCCTGAAGGGGTTAGGGCACCACGGCTGGCCGGGAGGGAGTCCGGGAGAAGTCTGGAGCTGCCGAAGAGGCAAGAGACCCTTTCTTCCCTCTTTGCTTCCTGGTGCGCAAGGAGAGGGGTTTAAGCGCGCCGCTTAAAGGAGCTCCAGAGACGGGCACCTCTGCTGCCGAAGAGACAGGAGACTTTTTCTTGCCTCTTTGTTTCCTGGGGCGCGAGGAGAGGAGATTAAGCGCGCCATGTAAAGGAGCTCCAGAAACGGGCGCAAGCCGCGGCTGTCGGCGCGGACACCAGAGACGGGTATGGGACGCTAGGTTTGCTTTCACCATTTGTCCTAGGGTTCTGACCGACCTGTATTTTTTTAAAATTTTTCTTCTTAATAATTATTTTTTATTTTAAAAACTATATTTTATTCTGCTTCATTTTGTCTTCTTCCTTTCTTTCTTCCTTTCTTCCCTCCTTCCTTCCTTTCTTCCTTCCTCCCTTTCTTCCTCTCTTCCTTCCTTTCTTCCTTTCCTCCTCCCTTCCTTCCTTCCTACCTTCTTTTCCTCCTCCCTTCCTCCCTTCCTTCCTCCCATTCTTCCTCCCTTCCTTCCTTCCTTTCCTTTCTACTTTTTCTCCCTTTTATTTTGACCCGTGTGGATTAAAGGCTCTTGGCACTCCAACCAGGCATCAGGGCTGTGTCTTTGAGGTGGGAGAACCAACCTCAGGACACAGGTCCACAAGAGGCCTCCCAGCTCCACGCAATATCAAACAGCGAAAATCTCCCAGAGATCTCCATCTCAACACCAAGACCCAGCTTCATTCAAGGACCAGCAACGTACAGTGCTGGACACCCTATGCCCAACAAATAGCAA
>NC_041221.1:75924070-75926644 GCF_002837175.3 Physeter macrocephalus | reverse complement strand
AAATGGTAATAGGAACATACATATTGATAATTACCTTAAATGTAAATGGATTAAATGCTCCCACCAAAAGACACAGACTGGCTGAATGGATACAAAAACGAGACCCATATATATGCTGTCTACAAGAGACCCACTTCAGACCTAGGGACACATACAGACTGAAAGTGAGGGGATGGAAAAAGATATTCCATGCAAATGGAAATCAGAAGAAAGCTGGAGTAGCAATTCTCATATCAGACAAAATAGACTTTAAAGTAAAAACTATTACAAGAGACAAAGAAGGACACTATATAATGATCAAGGGTTCGATCCATGAAGAAGATATAACAATTGTAAATATTTATGCACCCAACATAGGAGCACCTCAATACATAAGGCAAATACTAACAGCCATAAAAGGGGAAATCGACAGTAACACAATCATAGTAGGGGACTTTAACACCCCACTTTCACCAATGGACAGATCATCCAAAATGAAAATAAATAAGGAAACACAAGCTTTAAATGATACATTACACAAGATGGACTTAATTGATATTTATAGGACATTCCATCCAAAAACAACAGAATACACATTTTTCTCAAGTGCTCATGGAACATTCTCCAGGATAGATCATATATTGGGTCACAAATCTAGCCTTGGCAAATTTAAGAAAATTGAAATCATATCAAGTATCTTTTCTGACCACAACGCTATGAGACTAGATATCAATTACAGGAAAAGATCTGTAAAAAATACAAACACATGGAGGCTAAACAATACACTACTTAATAACGAAGTGATCACTGAAGAAATCAAAGAGGAAATCAAAAAATACTTAGAAACAAATGACAATGGAGACACGACGACCCAAAACCTATGGGATGCAGCAAAAGCAGTTCTAAGAGGGAAGTTTATAGCAATACAATCCTACCTTAAGAAACAGGAAACATCTCGAATAAACAACCTAACTTTGCACCTAAAGCAATTAAAGAAAGAAGAACAAAACAACCCCAAATTTAGCAGAAGAAAAGAAATCATAAAGATCAGATATAAATGAAAAAGAAATGAAGGAAACAATAGCAAAGATCAATAAAAGTAAAAGCTGGTTCTTTGAGAAGATAAATAAAATTGATAAACCATTAGCCAGACTCATCAAGAAAAAAGGGGAGAAGACTCAAATCAATAGAAATAGAAATGAAAAAGGAGACGTAACAATTGACACTGCAGAAATACAAAGGATCATGAGAGATTACTACAAGCAACTATATGCCAAGAAAATGGACAACTCGGAAGAAATGGACAAATTCTTAGAAATGCACAACCTGCTGAGACTGAACCAGGAAGAAATAGAAAATATGAACAGACCAATCACAAGCACTGAAATTGAAACTGTGATTAAAAATCTTTCAACAAACAAAAGCCCAGGACCAGATGACTTCACAGGGAAATTCTGTCAAACATTTAGAGAAGAGTGAACACCTATCCTTCTAAAATTCTTCCAAAATATAGCAGAGGGAGGAACACTCCCAAACTCATTCTATGAGGCCACCATCACCCTTATACCAAAACCAGACAAAGACGTCACAAAGAAAGAAAACTACAGGCCAATATCACTGATGAACATAGATGCAAAAATCCTCAACAAAATACTAGCAAACAGAATCCAACAGCACATTAAAAGGATCATACACCATGATCAAGTGGGGTTTATCCCAGGAATGCAAGGATTCTTCAATATACACAAATCAAACAACTTGATACACCATATAACAAACTGAAGAAGAACAACTATATGATCATCTCAATAGATGCAGAGAAAGCTTTTGACAAAATTCAACACCCATTTATGATAAAAACCCTGCAGAAAGTAGGCATAGAGGGAACTTTCCTCAACATAATAAAGGCCATATATGACAAACCCACAGCCAGCATTGTTCTCAATGGTGAAAAACTGAAACCATTTCCACTAAGATCAGGAACAAGACAAGGTTGCCCACTCTCACCACTCTTATTCAACATAGTTTTGGAAGTACTAGCCACAGCAATCAGAGAAGAAAAAGAAATAAAAGGAATCCAAATAGGAAAAGAAGAAGTAAAGCTGTCACTATTTGCAGATGACATGATATTATACATAGAGAATCCTAAGGATGCTACCAGAAAACTACTAGAGCTAATCAATGAATTTGGCAAAGTAGCAGGATACAAAATTAATGCACAGAAATCTCTGGCATTCTTATACACTAATGATGAAAAATCTGAGAGTGAAATTAAGAAAACACTCCCATTTACCATTGCAACAAAAAGAATAAAATATCTAGGAATAAACCTACCTAAGGAGACAAAAAACTTGTATGCAGAAAACTATAAGACACTGATGAAAGAAATTAAAGATGATACAAATAGGTGGAGAAATATACCATGTTCTTGGATTGGAAGAATCAACATTGTGAAAATGACTCTACTACCCAAAGCAATCTACAGATTCAATGCAATCCCTATCAAACTACCACTAGCATTTTTTACAGAACTAGAAAAAAAAATTTCACAATTTGTATGGAAACACAAAAGACCCCAAATAGCAAAAGCAATCT
>NC_041221.1:75917538-75923033 GCF_002837175.3 Physeter macrocephalus | reverse complement strand
CTCAATTTCGTTTCTTTCTATGGAATATTACTTAGCCATAAAAAGAAATGAAATTGAACTATTTGTAGTGAGGTGGATAGACCTGGAGTCTGTCATACAGAGTGAAGTAAGTCAGAAGGAGAAAAACAAATACTGTATGCTAACACATATATATGGAATTTAAGAAAAAAAAATGTCATGAAGAGATTAGTGGTAGGACGGGAATAAAACACAGACCTACTAGAGCATGGACCTGAGGATATGGGGAGGGGGAAGGGGAAGCTGTGACGAAATGAGAGAGTGGCATGGACATATATACACTACCAAATGTAAAATAGATAGCTAGAGGGAAGCAGTCACATAGCACAGGGAGATCAGCTCTGTGCTTTGTGACCACCTAGAGGGGTGGGATAGGGAGGGTGGGAGAGAGGGAGACACAAGAGGGAAGAGATATGGGAACATATGTATATGTATAACTGATTCACTTTGTTGTAAAGCAGAAACTAACACACTATTGTAAAACAGTTATACTCCAATAAAGATGTTTAAAAAAAAAAAAAAGCATATATAGCTTCCTTCTCCAGTGTGGG
The DNA here is from genome assembly GCF_002837175.3 of Physeter macrocephalus. Lineage (NCBI taxonomy): Eukaryota > Metazoa > Chordata > Mammalia > Artiodactyla > Physeteridae > Physeter > Physeter macrocephalus. Next base: position 75,922,464 of record NC_041221.1, on the reverse strand, counting down.
AAGACGAGGAGTTCGCATCTCCCCACAACTAGGGCACCTGGCAGATGTTGGTGGGGGACCTCGATACCGAAGGAGATGGGAGAAACCCCCAAGCCACCAGGTAGGACATGTGGGGGAATGAGGGGAGAGAAGTCGAGGCCGGACAGGACAGGCACCAAGGGGTGGGTGGGAGAGGGGAGGGGTTCCCACACCTGGAGGGACCCTCAGGGGCTTGGAGGATCAGTGGGGAACACGCCTAGTGTTTCCCTGCCCAATCAGGCTCGGGGAAGCCTGCTGGGCTCCCAGGCCAGGGCCTCCACTCTCTGAGGCCCCCTCCAGGCTGCGTGGTTCCTAGGGGTGTAGGACAGAGGCAGGGAACAGAAGAGGAGAGGTGAACGGGGAGGGGCCCTCTGGGATCGGAGGATCAGGGGAGATGTGGAAGGCGTTTCCCCTGCCCACTCAGGCCCCGGGAAGCCTGCTGGGCTCCTGGGCCTGGTCGTCTGTTCTCCAGGGCCCCCCTGGGCCTCGCAGGTCCTACGGGTGTGGGAGGGAGGGAGGAGCCAGGAAGAGGAGGCAGATGGTGGCAAGGGAACCCCCAGGACCGGAGGATCAGGGGAGGCCTGGTGGGCATTTCCCCTGCCCACTTGGCCCCAGGAAGCCTGTAGGGCTTCCAAGTCTGGTCCCCTGCTTTCCAAGGCCCCCTCTGGCCATGGGGCCTAGAGGCATAGGAGGGGGTGGGGAGAAGAAGAGAGGCCAACGGAGAGGGACCCTCAGGATCAGAGGATAACGGGGAATGCGTCTAGCATTTCCCCTGCCCACTTGGGCCCAGGGAGCCTGCTGGAGTCCCAGACCTGGTCCTCTGCCCTCAAGGCCAGAGGCACTCCTGGGCCCCTCCTGTTGCATTGAACCTAAGCCCCACCCCCCCAAGGGCCTTTTCAGCCCCGTGGGTCCTAAGCATAGGCCCCGCCCACCACCTAAACCCTGCCTCCCACAGCCAAGGCCTTTACTAGCTTTTTTTTCCCTCCTCTTTTTTTGCTTTTTTACCTTCCAGTTGTTTCATCTATATTTTTATTTTTTTCTAACATATCTGTTCGTTTTCTAATCTTATTTTCTTTTTTAGTCTTTGTTATTCTTCAGTTCCGTTTTTTTTCTTTTGGCCGCCCTGCATGGCTTGCAGTATCTTGGTTCACGAGCTGGGGGTCATGCCTGAGCTCCTGTGGTGGGAGCTCCAAGTCTGAACCACTGGACTAACAGAGGACCTCAGACCCCAGGGAATAACTCACTGGAGTGAGGTCCTCATGTTGGCACTAGGACTCAGCTCTACCCAACAGCCTACAAACTCCAGTGCTGGAAGCCTCAGGCTAAACAACCAAGTAACACAGGAACACAATCCCACCCCAGAAAAAAAAATGAGATGACCAAAAAATATGTCACAGATAAAGGAGCAAGGTAAAAACCTACAAGACCAAATAAATGAAGCGGAAATAGGCAACCGACCTGAAAAAGAATTCAGAGTAATGATAGTAAAGATGATCCAGAATCTCAGAAACAGAATGGAGGCATGGATCGAGAAAATACAAGAAATGTTTAACAAAGATCAAGAAGAACTAAAGAACAAATAAACAGATATGAACAACACAATAACTGAAATGAAAAATACACTAGAAGGCATCAATAACAAAATAACTGAGACAAAAAAACGAATAAGTGAACTGGAAGACAGAATGGTGGAAATAACTGCCAAGGAGCAGAATAAAGAAAAAGGAATGAAAAGAATTGAAGACAATCTCAGAGACCTCTGGGACAACAATGAACACACCAACATTCGAATTATAGGGGTCCCAGAAAAAGAAGAGAAAAAGGAATGGTCTGAGAAAATATTCGAAGAGATTATAGTGGAAAACTTTCCTAAAATGGGAAAGGAAATAATCACCCAAGTCCAGGAAGCATAGAGAGTCCCATACAGGATAAACCCTAGGAAAAACACACCAAGACACATATAATCAAACAAACAAAAATTAAATTCAAAGAAATATTAAAAGCAGCAAGGGAAAAGCAAAAAATAACGTACAAAGGAATCCCCATAAAGTTATCAGCTGATTTTTCAGGAGAAACTCTGCAGGCCAGAAGGGAGTGGCAGGACATACTTAAAGTGATGAAAGACAAAAACCTACAGCGAAGATTACTCTACACAGCAAGGATCTCATTCAAATTTGACAGAGAAATAAAAAGCTTTACAGACAAGCAAAAACTAAGAGAATTCAGCACCACCAAACCAGCTTTACAACAAACGTTAAAGGAACTTCTCTAGGCAGGAAACACAAGAGAAGAAAAAGATGCAGAAAACAAACCCAAAACAATTAAGAAAATGGTAACAGGAACATACATATCGATAATAACCTTGAATATAAATGGATTAAATGCTCCAACCAAAAGACACAGACTGGCTGAATGGATACAAAAACAAGACCCATATATATGCTGTCTACAAGAGACCCACTTCATACCTAGGGACACAGACTGAAACAGAAGGGATGGAAAAAGATAATCCATGCAAATGGCAATCAAATGAAAGCTGGAGTAGTAATAATCTTATCAGATAAAACAGACTTTAAAATAAAGACTGTTACAAGAGATAAGGAAGGATACTACATAATGATCAAGGGAAGGGATCAATCCAAGAAGATATAACAATTATAAATATTTATGCAGCGAACGTAGGAGCACCTCAATACATAAGGCAAACGCTAACAAGCATAAAAGGGGAAATAGTAACACAATAATAGTAGAGAACCTTAACACCCCACTTACACCAATGGACAGATCGTCCAAACAAAATATTATAAGGAAGCACAAGCTTTAAATGACACAATAGACCAGACAGATTTAATTGATATTTATAGGACATTCCACCTGAAAGTGGCAGAATACACTTTCTTCTCAAGTGCACAGGGAACATTCTCCAGGATAGATCACATCTTGGGTCACAAATCAAGCCTCAGGAAATGTAAGAAAACTGAAATCGTATCAAGCATCTTTTCTGACCACAATGCTATGAGACTGGAAATCAATTACAGGAAAAAAACTGTAAAAAACACAAACACATGGAGGCTAAACAGTGTACTACTAAGTAACCAAGAGATCACTGAAGAAATCAAAGGAGAAATTTAAAAATACATAGGAACAAACGACAATGAAAACATGATGACCCAAAACCTATGGGACACAGCAAAAGCAGTTTCAAAAGGGAAGTTTATAGCAATTCAATCTCACCTCAAGAAACAAGAAAAATCCCAAATAAACAATCTAAACTTACACCTAAAGCAACTAGAGAAAGAACAAAGAAAACCCAAAGTCAGTAGAAGGAAAGAAATCATAAAGATCAGAGCAGAAATATATGAAATAGAAACAAAGATAACAATAGCACAGAAAAATAAAACTAAAAGTTGGTACTTTTTTTTTTTTTTTCTTTTTTTGTGGTACGCGGGCCTCTCACTGTTGTGGCCTCTCCCGTTGCGGAGCACAGGCTCCGGACGCGCAGGCTCAACGGCCACGGCTCACGGGCCTAGCCGCTCCGTGGCATGTGGGATCCTCCCAGACCGGGGCACGAACCCGTATCCCCTGCATCAGCAGGCGGACTCTCAACCACTGCGCCACCAGGGAGGCCCTAAAAGTTGGTTTTTTGAGAAGAAAAACAAAATTGATAAACCTTTAGCCAGACTCATCAAGAAAAAAAAGGAGGATGCAAATCAATAAAACTAGAAATGAAAAAGGAGAAATCACAATTGACACCACAGAAATACAAAGGATTATAAGAGATTACTACAAACAACTATATGCTAATAAAATGGACAACCATGAAGAAATGGACAAATTCTTGGAAAGGTACAATTTTCCAAGACTAAACCAGGAAGAATTAGAAAACATAAACAGACCTATCACAAGTAATGAAATTGAAACTGTAATTTAAAATCTTCCGGGCTTCACTGGTGGCGCAGTGGTTGAAAGTCCACCTGCCGATGCAGGGGACACAGGTTCGTGCCGCAGTCCGGGAAGATCCCACAAGCCGCGGAGCGGCTGGGCCCATGACCCATGGCCACTGAGCCTGCGCGTCCGGAGGCTGTGCTCCACAATGGGAGAGGCCACAACAGTGAGAGGCCCACATATCACAAAAAAAAAATAAAAAATAAAAAATAAATAAAAAATCTTCCAACAAAGTCCAGGACCAGATGGATTCACATGTGAATTCTACCAAACATTTACAGAAGAGCTAACACCTATCCTTCTCAAACTCTTCAAAAAACTGCAGAGGGAGGAACACTCCCAATTCATTCTATGAGGCCACCATCACCCTGATACCGAAACCAGACAAAGATATTAAAAAAAATTACAGACCAACATCACTGATGAAACATAGATGCAAAAATCCTCAACAAAATACTAGCAAACAGAATCCAACAACATATTAAAAGTATCACACACCATGATCAAGTGGGATTTATCCCAGGAATGCAAGGATTCTTCAATATACACAAACCAATCCACGTGACACACCGTATTAGTAAATTAAAGAATAAACACCATATGATCATCTCAATAAATGCAGAAAAAGCTTTTGACAAAATTTAACACCATTTATGATAAAAACTCTCCAGAAAATGCGCATAGAGGGAACCTACCTCAACATAGTAAAAGCCATATATGACAAACCCCACAGCAAACACCTTTCTTAATGGTGAAAAACTGAAAGCATTTCCACTACAATCAGGAACAAGACAAGGATGTCCACTCTCGCCACTCTTATTCAATGTAGTTTTGGAAGTCCTAGCCACGGCAATCAGAGAAGAAAAAGAAATAAAAGGGATACAAATTGGAAAAGAAGAAGTAAAACTCTCACTGCAGATGACATGATACTATACATAGAAAATCCTAAAGATGCCACCAGAA
>NC_041221.1:75899910-75917296 GCF_002837175.3 Physeter macrocephalus | reverse complement strand
AGAAAGCCCTCGCACAGAAACGAAGACCCAACACAGCAAAAATAAATTAATAAATTAATAAAACTCCTACCCCCAACATTTCCCAAAAAAAAAAAAAGAAATTAAGGAAAAAATCCCATTTACCATCATGACAAAAAGAACAAAATACCTAGGAATAAACCTACCTAAGGAGGCAAAAGACTTATACTCAGAAAATGATAAAACACTGATGAAAGAAATCAAAGATGACATAAACAGATAGAGAAACATACCATGTTCTTGGATTGGAAGAATCAATATTGTGAAAATGACTATACTACCCAAAGAAATCTGCAGATTCAATTCAATCCCTATCAAACTACCAATGGCATTCTTCACAGAATTAGAACAAAAAATTTTACAATTTGTATAGAAACACAAAAAACACCAAATAGCCAGAGCAATCTTGAGTCAGAAAAATGGACCTGTAGGAATCAGGCTCCCCGATTTCAAAGTATACTACAAAGCTACAGTAATCAAGACAGTGTGGTACTGGCACAAAATCAGACATACAGATCAATGGAACAGGATAGAAAGCCGAGAGATAAACCCACACACATATTGCCACCTTATTTATGACAAAGGAGGCAAGAACATATGATGGAGAAAAGACAGCCTCTTGAATAAGTGGTGCTGGGAAAACTGAACAGCTACATGTAAAAGAATGAAATTAGAACTCTACCTAACACCATACACAAAAATAAACTCAAAATGGATTAAAGACCTAAATGTAAGACCGGACACTATAAAACTCTTAGAGGAAAACATAGGAAAAACACTCTTTGACATAAATCATAGCAAGATCTTCTTTGACCCACCTCCTAAAGTAATGAAAGTAAAAACAAAAATAAACAAATGGTACCTAATGAAACTTAAAAGCTTCTGCACAGCAAAGGAAACCATAAACACGACGAAAAGACAACCCTCAGAATGGGAGAAAATATTTGCAAATGAAGAAACTGACAAAGGATTAATCTCCAAAACATACAAACAGCTCATGGAGCTCAATAGCAAAAAACCCAACAACCCAATTAAAAAATGGGCGGGGGCTTCCTTGGTGGCGCAGTGGTTCAGGGTCCGCCTGCCGATGCAAGGGACACGGGTTAGTGCCCCGGTCCGGGAAGATCCCACATGCCGTGGAGCGGCTAGGCCCATGAGCCATGGCCGCTGAGCCTGCGTGTCTGGAGCCTGCGCTCCGCAATGGGAGAGGCCACAACAGTGAGAGGCCCGTGTACCACCAAAAAAAAAAAAAAAAAAAACGGCGGAAGACCTAAATAGACGTTTCTCCAAAGAAGACATACAGATGGCCAAGAGGCACATGAAAAGATGCTCAACATCACTAATTATTAGACAAATGCAAATCAAAACTACAATGAGGTATCACCTCACACCAGTCAGAATGGCCATCATCAAATGCTGCAGAGGGTGTAGAGAAAAGGGAACCCTTTTGCACACTGGTGGGAATGTAAATTGATATAGCCACTATGGAGAACATTATGGAGGTTCCTTAAAAAACTAAAAATAGAACTACCATATGACCTACCATATGACCCAGCAATCCCACTACTGGGCATATACCCTGAGAAAACCATAATTCAAAATGACACATGTACCGCAATGTTCACTGCAGCACTATTTACAAAAGCCAGGACATGGAAACAACCTAAATGTCCAACCACAGATGAACGGATAAAGAAGATGTGGTACATATATACAATGGAATATTACTCAGCCATAAAAAGTAAGGAAATTGGGTCATTTGTAGAGACGTGAATGGACCTAGAGTCTGTGATACAGAGTGAAGTAAGCCAGAAAGAGAAAACCAAATATCATATATTAACACAAATATGGGGAATCTAGAAAAAATGGTACAGATGAACCTATTTGTAGGGCAGGAATAGAGTCGTAGACGTAGAGAACAGACATGTGGTCATAGGGAGGGGAAAGGGAGGGTGCGACAAATTGGGAGATTAGGTTTGACATAAATACACTACCATGTGTAAAACAGATAGCTAGTGGGAACCTGCTGTTTAGCATAGGGAGCTCAGCTCGGTGCTCTGTGATGTCCCAGATGGGTGGGATGTGGAGGGCAGGAGGTCAGTCCAAGAGGGAGGGGATATGGGTATACATGTGGCTGATTTGCTTCGTTGCACAGCAGAAGCTAACACAACATTGTAAAACAATTATCCTCCAATTAAAAAACAAAACAAAACACATTTAAAATCTTACAGGCTCTGAGTTCCAAGTCAGAGGCAGTAATTTGTAAGGAGCCTGGGTCAGACCCTCTTGCTGATCTTAGCCTCTCAGAGAGGCAGGAGACAACTGGGACTCCCCCTGGCAACAAAGACACTGGAGGGAACCACTTCAGGGAGCTTGTTGTACCACGAGGACAGTGGTGCTCTCATGTGCTATTTTGGAGTCCTCCCTCTAGACTATCAGCACCAGGGGCTTATTTGCCCACCAACAGGCCAGCACCACTCCCAGGAACCCTGGTCCCCATAGCCAGCTGCCCCAAGACCCAGATCTGCCCACCCACAGGGCAGCAGCCACCATAGGAGGCGGGGCCTGGCAGCCAACTGGTCCAGGGGCCAGCCCTGCCTACCAGTGTACCCACAGTAGTCAGCTGTACCACAACAGAAGGGCCCACGCAGCCCAAATAGGGGACACCCCTAGAGGTGGCTCTGGTGACCACAGAGGAGTGCACTGCTGGGCCCCATAGGACATCTCCTACATAAGGCCACTTCTGCAATATTGAGAAATGTAGCTGACCTACCTAATACATAGAAATAAACAGAGAATTAGGCAAAATGTGGACACAGAGGAATACGTTCTAAACAAAGGAACAAGACAAAACTCCAGAAAAGGAACTAAACGAAGTAGAGATAAGCAATCTACCCAAAAGAGTTCAAGGTAATGATCATAAAGATGCTCACTGAACCTAAGAATGAACACAGAATTTTAATAGACAGTTGGAAAATATAAATATGAACCAAAAAGCTGCAGAATATAGTAAATGAAATTTAAAATACACTAGAAGGAATCAATAATAGATTTGTAGATAGAGAGGAACAGATCAGCAAACTAGAAGACAGAGTGGTGGAAATAGGCCAAGTTGAACAGAAAAAATTTTTAAATGAGGATAGTGTAAGAGACCTCTGGGACAACATCAAGGATAATAACATACACACTATAGGGGTCCCAGAAGGAGAAGAGAGACAGAGGCAGAGAATGTATTTCAAGAAATAATAGCTGAAAACTTCCCTAATCTGGGGGAAAAAAAAAAAAAACAGACATACAGTCCAGGAAGACAGAGAATCTCAAAAAGGGTCACCCAAAGACAACACACCGAGATACACTGCAATTAAAATGGCAAAAATTAAAGACAGAGAATCTGAAAAGCAGCCAGAGAAAAGCAACTAGTTACTTCCCAGGGAATTCCCATAAGACTGTCAGCTGACTTTTCAGCAGAAGCTGTGCAGGCCAGAAAGAGTGGCATGACATATTCAAAGTGATGAAAGGTAAAAAACTTACAACCAGGAATATTCTACCCAGCAAGACTATCAGAGTTGAAGGAGAGATAGAGTTCTACAGACAAGTGAAAGCTAAAAGAGTTCAGCACCATGAAACCAACTTTACAAGAAATGTTAAAAAGACTTTTCTAAGCAGAAAAGACCACAACTAGAAATATGAAAATTACAAAAGGAAAAATATCATTGCTGAAGGCAAACATACAGTAAAGGTAGTAGGTCAGTCATCTAAAAAGCTAGTGGGAAGGTTAAAAAACAAAAGTAATAAAATCATCTATATCCACAATAAGTAGCATAGGGATACACAAAACAAAAAGATGTAAAATATGATGTCAAAAACATTAAATGTGAGAGGTGGAGTAAAAACGTAGGGTTGGGGCTTCCCTGGTGGCGCAGTGGTTGGGAGTCCGCCTGCTGATGCAGGGGACACGGGTTCGTGCCCCGGTCCGGGAGGATCCCACGTGCCATGGAGCGGCTGGGCCCGTGGGCCATGGCCGCTGGGCCTACGCCTCCGGAGCCTGTGCTCCATGGCGGGAGAGGCCGCAGCGGTGAGAGGCCCACGTACCGGAAAAAAAAAAAAAAAAAACAACAACAACAAACACGTAAGGTTGTTAGAATGTTTGAACTTAAGAGATCGTCAACTTACAATAATCATGTATATATAACCTAATCATGTATATAAAACTATACATATATATGTATGCGTGTGTATGTGTATATATATATACACATATGTATATATACACACACACACACACACACACACAGTTAACTACAAACCAAAAACCTATTAACAGGTACACACAAAGAAAGGAATCTGAACGTAACACTAAAGATAGTCATCACATGGCAAGGGAAGAGAGCAAAAGACGATGAAAGGAACAAAAAAGAACTATGGGGCTTCCCTGGTGGCGCAGTGGTTGAGAGTCCACCTGCCAATGCAGGGGACACGGGTTCGTGCCCCCGTCCGGGAAGATCCCACATGCCGTGGAGTGGCTGGGCCCATGAGCCATGGCCGCTGAGCCTGCGCTCCGCAACGGGAGAGGCCACAGCAGTGAGAGGCCCGCGTACCGAAAAAAAACAAACAAACAAAAAACACACAGAGAAGACTCAGCCATAAAAAAATGGAATCTTGCCTTTGTGACAACATGGATAAATCTAGAGGATATTATGTTAAGTGAAATACATCAGACAGAGAAAGACAAATATCAATGATCTCACTTAGATGTGAAATCTAAAAAACAAAACAAAATGAAACAAAAGTAGACTCATAAATACAGAGAGTGGTTGGCAGGAGGGAGGAGGGTAAGAGGGTGGGTGAAAATAGGTGAAGGGGATTAAGAGGAACAAACCTCCAGCTATACAATAAATAAGTCATGGGGATGTAATAATATTGTAATAACTCTGTATGGGGACAGATGGATACTAGACTTATGATGATTGTTTCATAATGTATGCTAATGTCAAATCATGATTTAGTACACCTGAAGCTAACATAATGCTGTACGTCAACTATATTTCAGTAAAACAAAGAAGTCATATTATACGTTAAGATATTCATTTTTTAAGTTTAAAATGAGATAAATGGGACATAAAAATTTATGTCAATCTTTGGTAAATGAAATGATGGGACAGCTACTTATTTTATGCATATCTATGTTCAAACTAAGCATATATTTCTTTCATAAAAATTACAATAATGTCCTTTGGAGAAAGAAATTCAGGGTTTTAATGTAAACGTAAAAATAATTTTTTTCTAACATAGTATGTTCATAAATGATCAAGTGAAGGTGCAGAAAAACATGGCAAGAAAACCTCCCGATCCCTACAAACTGGCAGTGATGGTGGGGATGAACCAATGAAAAGAGAAAATAGTTAATGTCCACCTTGCCCCCAGGCTCCCACCACCTCAAGTTCCATATTCCTTTGGAACACTTCCTTAGGTATGAAGCTGCTCTCAGATTCCTTTCTAGGCCACTTTAAAAAAAGTAAGTGGAGATCACAAAGTTAAAGCCAACTAGAGGTACAATGACCATATATATATTCCTAACCAGAAGTCTAGACCCATGATTTGACAAATGATTCTCAGAGGGCCAATGGGCACTATTAAAACTTGAGTCTTTCTCTTAACAATGCTGAATAAATACTGGTTAAGCCCCTCTCCCACCCCAATGAAAACAAGAGAGTGATTCCCTAAGGGAGCCTCCACTTCTCAGCAGAGGAAATATACTTCCCAGGGGAGGGAGGGAAGAAAGTCCAGTGCTTATACTTAGTATATGGAAAATGAATCCCCTGTTCCAACCTGCACAACAGCATATGTAACCAACGTAAAGTAACAACATTAAAGGACACATCTTCAGAACAGATAGTGGATTAAAATAAAATAATTACCTACCAGAGTTTTAAAAATACTCTTAACGGACAGAAAGTGTCTGGATGTATCAATTAAAATTCCTCTATGAGGAAACCTTGGAGAATCTACAATGTTGGATTCATTGACAGTGAACTAAAAGACAAAAGAAAAATTTTATTTATTTTGTCTTAGATAAAATGTGTACTCATTTTATTTAGGTAATAAATAAATTACACCTATCTATGCAAGTATTGGATAAAAGATTAATTTAAAACCAAAAAAAAGTGTGAAATATACATTTACCAGATAAGGTACACACTTGGGGAGAAAAAACATTCAAGAAGCAATAAGTAGCTAAAAAGTTTATATTTTTCCTATAGTATTATATTTACCCAATAATGTTTGTAACATATAATAATCATACTTACAGTTCCATAAAAATCTTGATAAATTAACTGGCTAAAGGTCTCTAAACCTAGGGAAAGTAAAATTTATAATTTATTGCATTAATTTATAAAAGAGACAATAAAAGATATATTATCCATACACAGAACCATAAAGAGAAAAGGCAAATAAAATTAAATATGTTATACATATACCCTGTAACATATTTTCTAAAATCAAAGCTCAATTTTAAAAAATCCCTGTGCCATCTAATAAAAATGCTTTACTTCATTGTACCCATACCCTTGGTTTTGTCTGAATGATAAACACAAAATAGTGATTTAATAAAACAAAATGCCAGTTCCTTAATAAATTCATAGCATTGTAAGAAAGAATTTTTATCATAAAATATTATAGGCACTTTAGAAGGTACCTAAACTTAACAGAGAGCAAAGAGGCTCAGAAAACACCATGAAACTATAGATAAAGGCCCAACTTACAGTGTTTTATTTATACCTGCAAAGACTATCTCCTGACCATTTTTTATTCAAGTGGATTGTTCTCTATATTACAGGCCAACTCCTCTATCTGGCCTTGACTTTACCAAAATTCATCATTCTAGCTGACAACTATATTGCCAAGGAAAATTTTAACCTAAAAATACAGACATAGGGACTTGCCCGGTGGTCCAGTGGTAAAGAATCCACTGGACCAATGCAGGGGATGCGGGTTCAATGCCTGGTCAGGGAACTAAGATCCCACATGCCGCGGGGCAACTAAGCCCGCACGTCACAACTACTGAGCCTGCGTGCCTCAACTAGAGAGAGAAAACCTGAATGCCACAACTAGAGAGAAACCAACGCACCACAACGAAAGATCCCGCATGCCGCAACGAAGATCCCGCATGCCGCAACTAAGACCCAATGCAGCCATAAATTTTAAAATATATAAATTTTTTAAAAAAGAATACAGGCATACCTCATTTTATTGCACTTCACAGATACTGCATTTTTTACAAATCAAAGGTTTGTGGCAACTCTACATTGTCAGATGATGATCAATATTTTTTAGCAATAAAGTATTTTTAAATTAAGGTATGTACCTTGGTTTTTTTAGACATAATACTATTGCACACTTAAAAGACTAGTATAGTATAAACATATAACCTTGATATCCACTGGGAAACCAAAAAATTTGTGTGACTCCCTTTATTGAGATAGACACTTTACTGCAGTGGTCTGGAACCAAACCCACAATATCTCCAAGGTTTGCCTGTAGTTCAAAGTCAAATAAAAGAGAAGATGTGACAACATACCACAGAAATACGAAAGCTCACAGGAGACTACTATGACAAACTATATGCCAACAAATCTGACAACTTAGAAGAAACGAATATATTCCTAGAGAGAGAAAACTTACCAAGACTGAATTATGAAGAAACAGAAAATCTGAGCAAACTGATTACTAGGAAATTGTATCAGTAATCAAAAATCTCCCAACAAACAAAAGTCTAGGACCAGAAGGCTTCACTGGTGAATTCTACCAAACATTTAAAAAAGATTTAATTTTTTGTATGTGACACCAAAAGCAAAGGAAACAAAAGCAAAAATAAACAAGTGGGACTACACCAAAGTAAAAAGCTTCTGCACAGCAAAGGAAATCGTCAACAAAATGAAAAGGCAATCTGGGACTTCCCTGGTAGGCCAGTGGGTAACACTCCATGCTCCCAATGCAGAGGGGCCCAGGTTCGATCCCTGGTCGGGGAACTAGATCCCACATGCATGCCGCAACTAAGAGTGTGCATGCCACAACTAAGAGTGTGCATGCTGCAACTAAGGATCCCGCATGCCAAAAAGAGGATCCCACATGCTGCAACTAAGACCCAGTGCAGAATGAATGAACGGATGAATGACAGCCCTTTATCTCCCCCCTCCAAGAAAAATGAAAAGGCAATCTACCAAAGGATGAAGATACTTGCAAATCATATATCTGTTAAGGGGTTCATATATAAAGAACTCATACAACTCAATAGCAAAAAAAAAACCAAACAATCCAATTAAAAAATGGGTAGATGTGAACAGATATTTTTTCAAGGAAGACCTATAAATAGCCAATAGATATATGAAAAGGTGTTCCACATCACTAACTATCAGGGAAATGCAAATCAAAACCACAGTAACACATCACCTCACACCTGTGAGAATGACTATTCTCAAAAACACAAGAAGTAACAAGGTTGGTGAGGACATGGAGTAAAAGGATCCCTCATGCACTGTTCATGGGAATGTAAATTGGTGCAGCCACTACAGAAAACAGTATGGAGGTTCCTCAAAAAACTAAAAATAAGTGTGGTAACGCAACCGATCCCGGAGAAGCCAGCAGGAGCCCCGGGGAGAGTTCTCTTTTCTTTGTGAAGGGCAGGGCACCCTGGAATGGGTTCACCCTGAGAGAGGGGCCCGTGCAAAAAGAAAAAAAAAAAAAACAAACTAAAAATAGAAAACTACCACATGATCCACCAATTCTACTTCTGGATAATTATCCAAAGTAAACAAAACACTAAGCCCCAAAATATATGCACCTCTATGTTCACTGCCGCATTACCATAGCCGAGATATGGAAACAACCTGTCCATCAATGGATGTATGGATAAAGATGTGATATATATATATATATATATATACAATGGAATATTATTCAGCCACAGAAAGAAGGAAATCCTGCTATTTGGGACAACATGGATGGAACTTGAGGGCATTATGCTAAATGAAATAAGTCAGAGAAAGAGAAATACTGAATGATCTCACTTAGATGTGGAATCTTAAACAAACAAACAAACAAAAACCAAGCTCATAAATATAAAGAACAGATTTGTGGTTACTAGAGACGGGGGTAGAGGGTAGGCAAAATGGGTGATGGGGGTCAAAAAGTACAATCTTTCGTTTATAAATAAGTCCTAGGGAATGTAAGGTACAGCATGGTGACTATAGTTAATAAATATTGTTGCCTATTTGCAAGTTGCTAAAAAGAGTAAAATCTTAGAAGTTCTCATCATAAGAAAAACAATATTTTTCTAACTGTGTGGTGACGATGTTAACTTTCTGTGGTGATAATTTTGCATTATATACAAATATCAAATCATTGTGTTGTATACCTGAAATTAATACAATGTTATGTCAATTATACCTCAAAAAAAATAGGAAATAGGAAAGAATAAAAAGTTCAAAGTCATTTTTGCTACGCCTCCCTCCCACCCCCAATACAGGCCCATACCAGGAGGAATAACTTTGGAATTTTCTGTTAAGTGGCAATACACTCAATTATCGTTTAGAGCACGTTCGTTACTTTCAAAGTCTGACAGTAAGCAGAAAATAAGGCCTTCCTGGACTAAATTCACAAAATGCTCTCAAAAGTTCTATTATTTTGATGTGGATCAGGGCAAACATCAATAAAGCTCTGTTTTCCCTAACAGGCCCCAGACAAGACAGGCACATCAGACCGACAAAAGCTTAAAATCACATAACATTATATCTAAATGATCTACATGATAATGTTTGTAGTTACATTTGCGGTAAACATCTAGTTATTTTCATGTCATATTCTGAAATAAGATCATAATCATACCATTATTATTATGACTATAATACATATAGCAGTAACAATGATTATAATCATACCATTATTATTATGACTACAAAACATGTAGCAGTAACATTGATCATTTTATTCTAGATAACACTCAACCTGAGTCAAATCCAAAGCCTTCTTTATTTTTAATAACTTTGGTTGGCTTGCTCACTTTAAAGAAAATTACTCTCCTTTCCTCAAAGCTATACTAATTTGGAAGCCAGTACAACAAAATCTTATTTACTTAAAAGAAGAGGTAAGAGCAGCTTTTGAACAGCAAAAATAAATGTCCCAATGCCCGAACTTTGAAGTTCAGACTGAAAGTCACAGGAAAAGCTTTTACGGTTCCTCTCTGCCCACTACCTCCAATCATTCTAGAGTATATTTTTATCTTTTCATGCTATTCCTGCAAACTTTGTTATATTTCTAAATCCACAGTAATTTAAAATGGGGGAAGGGTTCTCTTCTTTTCTCAGCCATCATGGTGTGTATGGTTGACTCTGTTCCTGACCTTGTCTTCTCACAAGACTCCCAGGATCAAATGATTCCTGGCCAAGAAACAGAAGCAGAATCGTCCCATTCCCCAGTGGATTCAGATGAAAGCTGGTGATGAGATCAAGTACAACTCCCATGAGGAGACAGTGGAGAAGAACCAAGCTGAGTTGATAAGGACTCTCACACGCGATGGCACATGCATTTATGCTGCATCTACATCACTAGCATCTTACCATATCAAGCTGAAAACATCACCACTACATGGACAGTTGGACATGTTTTATTGGGAAAATGATTATTCTCTTTGTTTTTATGCTTCTGCACTAATAGGTTGGTTCAGAAAAAAATATGTGAGTATACTTTTGTTTGAATGTATAAACAAATGCAGAAGGGAAATGCTTACTACTGAAGGAAGCAAGAAGTGATGAAAAAACAAAATTGCTTAATCAGAGCGGGTCAGAGCCATTTATAACTCTATAAACATTATAGTCCCGGGGCTTCCCTGGTGGCGCAGTGGTTAAGAATCCACCTACCAGCCCTGGTCCGGGAAGATCCCACATGCCGTGGAGCAACTAAGCCCGTGTGCCACAACTACTGAGCCTACACTCTAGAGCCCGCGTGCCACAACTACTGAAGCCCGTGCACCTAGAGCCTGTGCTCCGCAACAAGAGAAGCCACCACAATGAGAAGCCCACGTACCGCAATGAAGAATAGCCCCTGCTCACCGCAACTAGAGAAAGCCCACACACGGCAACGAAGACCCAACGCAGCCAAAAATAAATGAATAAAATAAATAAATTTTAAAAAATTATAGTTCCAAGAACATCAATGAATTACAACATTATGAATGTAATAACCTTTAAGCATTTTTAAAAAGTCAAATGATCTTTCTCCCATATGCTTTAAGTGGTATATATTTAATGGAAATTGTTTTGGAAATACCCAACAAATCATTCTATAAAGGGTCCAAGGAAGCAAAGTTTTGCTGTGCTTCATTTCCCAAAGCGGCCACTGAAAATATTTCCTTACTAGAAAATAACAATGAAACCATATAGAACTTACCTCGTAATACTCCCCAAACTCTGTTGGCAGTGAGCGAGGCCACTGGTCCTCTCACAAGTAAAGTATCTGTATTGGAAAAAAAAAAAAAGTTTCTTGTATGGTGACAGATGGTAACTAGACTTATCATGGTGATCATTTCGAAATGTGTAGAAATATCGAATCACGACGTTGTGTAACAGGAGCTAACATGGTGTTGTAAGTCAATTATATTTCAAAAGCAAACAAACTCATAGAAAAAGAGATCAGGTTTGTGGTTACCAGAGGCGGGTGGTAGGGGGAGAGGGAATTGGATGAAGGCAGTCAAAAGGTACAAACTCCCAGTTATAAGATAAATAAGTACTAGGGCTGTAATGCACAACAGGATGAATATAGTAAACAGGGCTGGATGCAGTATATGACAGCTGTTAAGACAGTAACTCCTAAGAGTTCTCATCACAAGGAAAACAATTTTTTTTCTTTCTTTAACTTTGTATCTATATGAGGTGAGGATGCTCACTAAATTTACTGTGATAATCATTTCATGATGTGTGTAAGTCAAATCATGATGCTGTACACCTTAAACAGTGCTGTCGATTATATCTCAATAAAACTGGAAGAAAAAAATGTTTGTTTTTAATCCCTCAATAACACACATTTCCCTAAACATATAATTGGTATTTCTGGATCATTCTTTTCTCCTGAGCTCCAGACCTGTTTCTCCAACTGCCTCCTGTACATCCTCACTTAGAACTCCTATGGGTTCCTTTAACTCCACATGCCCCACTCTGAACTCTTCCTTCTTTCACCTGTCGGGCTCTGGGCTCATCGCGCACCACACTCCGACCAGCTGATCTGCTCAAGTCAGGAACTTGGGTGTCACCTCCATGATTCCTCATTTTCCCCTGCAGGAGAGTTATTCTCTCCAACTACCCCTCTACAGAGTAGGGTCCTACTTAAGCTAAGAATTTAAGTCAAAAGTGCAAACTCCTCAGTGCCCGTAATTCCTTGGTGAAGCCTCCAGTATCACTCAATCTTCCACTCCCTCTAAGGCCAGAGTCTTCTCTACTCTGTCCCTTCTCTCCCGGTGCTCCCCTACTTGCCCTGTACCCACCTTCCCCCAACATTATCCTAAATCTTCCTTAAGACTCACTTTTTTTTCAAATATTTATTTTTTTATTTTATTTAATTAATTAATTTATTTTTTTGGCTGCTTTGGGTCTTTGTTGCTGCGTGTGGGCTTTCTCTAGTTGTGGGGAGCAGGGGCTACTCTTCCGCTCTGGCGCGTGCGCAGGCTTCTCATTGTGGTGGCTTCTCTTGTTGTGGGGCACGGGCTCTAGGTGCGCAGGCTCAGTAGTTGTGGCTCGCGGGCTCTAGAGCGCGGGCTCAGCAGTTGTGACGCACGGGCTTAGTTGCTCCGAGGCATGTGGGATCTTCCTGGACCAGGGCTCGAACCCGTGTCCCCTGCATTGGCAGGCGGATTCTTACCACTGCGCCACCAGGGAAGCCCCAAGACTCACTTCTTAACTCACTATAGCTTAATTCAGCTTTGTCCCACTCAATAAAAAGTTCACATCCATCTAAAACGGGGCTTCAGTTGGCTGCCTCTGGGCAAAGGGGGCGCTAATCTCTCAATCATTGAAATCATACTCTGCCTGAGGTTGCCCCAATAGTCATCTTAGTCTTTGGAGAGGTTTGGGATGGAATCATCCACAGATAAAGGAAAGCACCAGAAAGCACAGAGAGATCAAAAGCTAAAGGAGTGTGACAGATGCAGACTTTGCCACGGTAAAGACAATCAAGGACTGCAGGTTAATGATTTAATAGCGTATCTGGGCTGCATCCTCCTCCTCCACCACCCTGACCACCCCAGGCTGTCCCACGATAGTTGGCTACAGATAGGGAAAACCATTCTATCAACAGCCAGTAATCAGGTGACAGTTTCCTGACAAGGTAGCCTTTGACCTCAGAAGAAGAGTCATGAGTTAGCTAAAGGCCAGGCTAAGAATGCTATAGCTACTATGAACACAATCTAACCACAATTCTCCCCCTCAATACCCAATTCTTAGTTAGCTACCCAGCAGAGCTCACCGTTCCACCGGTCACTGTTTAAAAGCCAGTTTTTGCCACATTACAGTTTTGAGATCTCCTGGAATTAGTCAGCCTAAAGAGTTATCTAAAAACATTAACATGTGGCATGTACCTGATGCCAATTATTTTCAATAGCTGAGGACGGGCTGATATTTAAAAGGATTCTGATTCAACTCAACGCAAAAACCGCAGATATAAAGCACATAGAAGGAGATTTTGGTTTCTAAATATATGGACAAATAAGCTATAGAATTTCAATTTTTATTTCGAAGCCAAATTCTTAGTGTTAACAGTGATTACCTCCCTGACGGGGGATAGGAGGCATCTTTTTTTTCAGTTATCCCTTTCTGTACTTTTTGCACCACACTGTGGTTTTGAAAGGTATACATACAAATAATAGTAATGGATTCCTCTTTTTAGAATAATAAAATGTTATAGATAAGGCTAAAATCCCCTTTGAGATGCCCACTCAACTCCCCCCATTTTCCTCAGAGGAAATATCAGGCCTTTTCTTAGGCATTTTCATACACATACGTGTAACAAGAAAATACAGTATTGCTTTATGTGTGCCTTCTTTTGTATGTTGGTATATAAATGGCATCCTCCTGTACACATTATATAAATTTCTTTGTCCAACTCAACAACTTATCTTTGCAAGTTCTCCACATCTGTTCTTTATAACTCCACTTTATTCTTCATTGTTGTATAGTATTCTCTAGTGTCAACTGACAAGATCTATTTAGCCATTCTTCTAGTGATGAACATTTAGTTTTGCTTATAAATCTTCATCATTGCAGGCAAACTGCATGGAACATTCTTGATGTATGTAATTATTTCTCTACAGTAGAAATTAGTCTATTTCTTGTTCTGAGGGTATACATATTTTTATTTTAATCGATGATGATATTGTAACACTTGTCACTTTCTCCAAGATTTCCTCATACTTTTGGACCACGGTTGATATCTTGTTATTTCCATTTGTGTGTATTACTTTTATCATCATCATCATCAACTAGTTTAAAACTAGTTTATCCTTTACCCAGAAAATTTCAGGCAGCTTGTCTCCAGAAGCTTCCCTTTCAGAATAAAGAGGGTTTGCAAAGCTGAATGGAAGATAGGCTATAACTCCCCAGCCTCGATATGTTCCATTTCTTGGAATTTACAATGTCACTTTATTGCCTGTCAGCAAAGATTCCTTGGTAATTTAATGACCATTTCTCAATTCAGATTGCAAAACCTAATTAATAAAGCGTCTGAGTGCTGACTGTCAAGTAAAATCACATAGCTAATGTTGGCACATCACCCTGTTTCTCTTCTAAGAACAGCTACAGAATTGAAGAGAAATTAAGTTATTTTTCAGAGATGTATTAAGAAATCTCATCTCTGTTGAGAGGATGAAGAGATGTACTTAACTGTCTGTGAGGCAGTCTGAGAACAAAGGAGTCACTCTTTTCTCTAAGATATGCATTTTCCTTTCTATTTTTACACCTGACTCACCAGTCTGCTCTTTCTGCACTAATCTTATATCACCCACTGCTCTTTGATTCCTTGATATAATTCCACATTATTCCCAGTCAGTACACTCTATGGAAAAGGGCTGCCCATTTGTTTATTCCTTCTAGAACAATTTAGAAAAAGCCTTAGAGAATAATGTTTTAGGCAAACAAGAAGAATCATGTAGCTAAATGTTGATTACATTGTCAATCAATATAAATGAAGATGAAACATATATAACACAACATAAATATAAAAGAAAATGAAACACTTCACCCCTCCCAGTTCTGCATTATCTTTGTGTCAAATTAAATTATAAATAGAGATCATGCCAGGACTTCCCTGGCGGTCCAGTGGTTAAGACTCCATGCTTCTACTACAGGGGGCAGGGGTTCAGCTCCTGGTCGGGAAACTAAGATCCCGCATGCCATGCAGCACAGCCAAAAAAAAAAAAAGAGAGCATGCCTATAAGCACAGACTTGTCTTCAAAATAAACTGCCTAGATGCCCAAAAATCAGGGATAAGCCAAGTAAGTTTTGACACATCCGTACAGTTGGTAGATCATTATTCAGATGCTAAAAATGCTGTCATAGAAAAATATTTAGTGAAATATATGTTTATAATGGATTGTTATGCAAAACAGAAAAACCACAGGTACAGAACTACCCCTTTTTCATGCCATTGTTTATCATATGCGTATACTTATGTAAAATATTTAAATGTATCACTCTGCAAAAAAAAAAAAAATCTGAAATAACAGTGTTTAACTCTGAGTGCTGGGGTTATGAGTAATTTATTTCCTCCTCTTCACTTACTGTACTTAAAGATTTCCTACAACAATTATGCATTCGTTTTGCCATCAGACTTTAATAGTAATTTTCTTTTTTTTTTTTTTGCGCCACACCTCACAGCATGTGGGATCTTAGTTCGCCCACCAGGGATCGACCCTGTGCCCACTGCAGTGGAAGCACGGAGTCTTAACCACTGGACCGCCAGGGAAGTCCCCTAATGGTAATTTTAAAAATAGGAGTTATAAACTCACTGGTCAAGGGCTCACAATAGTTCATGGCATGGAGCCAGCTTCTAGCACTCAAGTCTGTAACAAGCAGCTTTGTTTACAATACATTCACGTGACATAGGTACTCACAGGACTCATCCGAAGAGATCTTGGGGAAGGTGTCACACTCTGGGTCCAGGACAACTGAGACTTGAAGTTGCTTCAACTCCACTCCAACACGAAGATCAGCAGAGCCATGATGCCACTTGTAGAAACCAAAAATATAGTCATAATATCTGTGTGAGAGAGAAATTCAAACAAAATTTTAAAGCACTGTAGCCAAGTTTTAAATACATATGTGGTAGCAGACACTGTCGTTGACTCCGCAAATCCCTGCTACCCTATATCAGTACAGCTAGAGGCTCTCAACCCAAGCTGCACATTAGAATCACGTGGAGGGCTTTTTGCAAACAAGTATTGATGTCCAGACCTTCAGAATCAGAATCTCTGAGAGCATGATCCAGGCCCAAAGATTTTAAAAGTCCCCCTGCCACAATCCCAAGTGACTCCTATGAAGTCCCCATTAAGAACCAATAATCAAACTAATAATCCTGGGTGTGCAAGTCAATTCTGACCAGTGATGGGGCAGGGGCTGGAGGACGGGGGGAGGATGCTTCCTCTCCTAAGTGAGCCACAAGAAGAAAACTTTCTCTGTACGTCATACCTAGACCAGTTGCAGCCACACCAAAGACGGCAGAGCAGAGGTGGAAAGAATACGGATTTCCTCATCATACTGTTGAGCCACTTAGCCAACTAGCCCTGAAATCCTGCCTGCTTTTATATTTCCATAGTGCATGAGATAATAGGTTTTCTTTTTGCTCAAGCCAGATTGAGTCAGGGTTCCTGTTACCTTCCAACCAAAGTATCCTAGCTAATACACAAACACCACAGAATTCTCACTAGGGCCTTGAAAACTTACCTTCTGCTGGTACCCAAATAGCAGGGAAAGAGGATATTAAATAAACATTTGAAGGTGCTAGAAGATAAAAGATCACACAGGCTTCAAAACCTATGCTATTTAAAAGATTTTGATAAGCCAGAAGGTTGTGTATGCTACTTATATGTAAGACCATCTTGTGTTTTTCCAGGGAAGTAAGGAGAGCTGGGAGAGTTCTGATGAACTTGGAAGTGAGTGTATGGAAGTTAACCAGTAAGAGTGGAACAGATGAAGGTGCTGAGGACCTTTTTCGTAGGAAAACCTTGACAGATTCAAAAGGAAATTAAGCTCACTAAACTGTATACTTAAAAATAGTTAATGGGCTTCCCTGGTGGCGCAGTGGTTAAGAGTCCGCCTGCCGATGCAGG
>NC_041221.1:75898261-75899890 GCF_002837175.3 Physeter macrocephalus | reverse complement strand
AACAACAGTGAGAGGCCTGCGTACCGCAAAAAAAAAAAAAAAAAAAAAAAAAAGTTAAGATAGTGATCTTATGTATATTTTACCACAATTTTTAAAAAAAATTTTTAAGGGAAATTAAAGCTGCCAGCGGCTTTGAGATGTGAGTTAGGTGCTGGCTTGTCCCAAATAAGGAAAATCTTGGCTCTGGATATTAAAACTCTAACAGAAAACTCAAAGGGTTCTGGCGCAGTGGTGTGCAAGGTATGTGGGTTGATTTAGCTTTTTAGGAACTGAGGGTGCAAAGCTATTTGTTCATTAAAAAAATGAGTAACTAGCATGTGATAGATCTTGTTCTAGAAGCTGAGGAAGCAGCCGTGTACCAAACAGACAGAACTCTGCCTGCAAAATGCATAGTGTTTCAAAGCAGGGTTTGAGATAGAAATTGGGCTCTTCAGGAGACAGGAGCCACGAGAATCTGAACAAACTTGTGTGTTCCCCAGAGCTTCTGGAACACCCTATCATGCTTTTACCCTGACGTAGATACTGCCCCTCCTGAGTTCCTACAATGCTCACCTGAATGCTTTCAAGTCTTAGCCATAAGGGCTGTTTTATTTTTTTTTAACATCTTTATTGGAGTATAATTGCTTTACAATGGTGTGTTACTTTCTGCTTTATAACAAAGTGAATCAGCTATACATATACATATATCCCCATATAGGGCTAATGTTTTATAACCTGCTTCCTAACAATGCAGGGTATAATTAATAGCTGCTTCACACACATGGCACGAATTAGTCAGGCAATCCTCAGATAATCACCTGCACTGCCTTGAGATGCCAGGATTTGTTTTTAAACCATCTCCCAGCTGATTCAAGTTCTGGTTATCTAACCATGGTTAACGTAAGTCTTCCACGCTTTCTTGCCATACTCTTATCACTTCAGCTTATTACCGAGTCCTTATTTTACTAGCAGGATGGCACAGAAGGAAAATCCAATTTTATGAAGTGAGTCCCGAAGCAAATATGGTGTGTTTGTT
Source organism: Physeter macrocephalus (assembly GCF_002837175.3). NCBI lineage: Eukaryota > Metazoa > Chordata > Mammalia > Artiodactyla > Physeteridae > Physeter > Physeter macrocephalus. The sequence goes on along the minus strand of NC_041221.1, from coordinate 75,898,875 downwards.
TTTAAAAGATTTCCTAGTCATGATCTTCCATTAGATGGCCTGCAGGTACTTTTTCCTTCTCAATATCCCAAAGCAACCAACCACCCTGATGTTACTTCTTCATCCAGACTCTAGCCATTCTGACCTGTTAGCAGATTCAACACCAAAGGCTCATTGGAGTATGCATCTAAACTGAGGGTAACAATGTCCCTTTAACGGTACACAACTGAAGGAGAAGAAACCCCTTCTCTGCCATCAACTTCTTGAGCCTCTTCAGCCTAAGCCTAAGCTCCAGGCCTACCTGGGGCCAGCAGGTGTTATTAAACTAGTTTTGCATCTTTCCACCAGCTGCTTGGTGTCCTGCAGGCACAATTAAACTATAATGACCTCTAGGAACAGAGACCAAAATCTGAGGGAGAAAAGGGGTAGTACTGTCAGCACCAAATTACAATCCTTCGGGGCACTGAACACCTTCAGGACAGTCCTACCCACACAGGTCGCAGAGTGAGCCTTACTGAAACATCTCCCCAAGTGCAATCTGTCTTGTACATGGTGCAGTTAGCAAAGCTAGCGTTGTGACACTACACTGTAAATCAACTTTACATCAATTTCATTAAAAAAGCAAAAAAAAAAAA
>NC_041221.1:75891044-75897639 GCF_002837175.3 Physeter macrocephalus | reverse complement strand
AAAAAAAAAAAAAAAAAAAAAAAAGTTAAGATAGTGATTTTATGTATATTTTACCACAATTTTTAAAAAAAATTTTTAAGGGAAATTAAAGCTGCCAGCGGCTTTGAGATGTGAGTTAGGTGCTGGCTTGTCCCAAATAAGGAAAATCTTGGCTCTGGATATTAAAACTCTAACAGAAAACTCAAAGGGTTCTGGCGCAGTGGTGTGCAAGGTATGTGGGTTGATTTAGCTTTTTAGGAACTGAGGGTGCAAAGCTATTTGTTCATTAAAAAAATGAGTAACTAGCATGTGATAGATCTTGTTCTAGAAGCTGAGGAAGCAGCCGTGTACCAAACAGACAGAACTCTGCCTGCAAAATGCATAGTGTTTCAAAGCAGGGTTTGAGATAGAAATTGGGCTCTTCAGGAGACAGGAGCCACGAGAATCTGAACAAACTTGTGTGTTCCCCAGAGCTTCTGGAACACCCTATCATGCTTTTACCCTGACGTAGATACTGCCCCTCCTGAGTTCCTACAATGCTCACCTGAATGCTTTCAAGTCTTAGCCATAAGGGCTGTTTTATTTTTTTTTAACATCTTTATTGGAGTATAATTGCTTTACAATGGTGTGTTACTTTCTGCTTTATAACAAAGTGAATCAGCTATACATATACATATATCCCCATATAGGGCTAATGTTTTATAACCTGCTTCCTAACAATGCAGGGTATAATTAATAGCTGCTTCACACACATGGCACGAATTAGTCAGGCAATCCTCAGATAATCACCTGCACTGCCTTGAGATGCCAGGATTTGTTTTTAAACCATCTCCCAGCTGATTCAAGTTCTGGTTATCTAACCATGGTTAACGTAAGTCTTCCACGCTTTCTTGCCATACTCTTATCACTTCAGCTTATTACCGAGTCCTTATTTTACTAGCAGGATGGCACAGAAGGAAAATCCAATTTTATGAAGTGAGTCCCGAAGCAAATATGGTGTGTTTGTTTTTAAAAGATTTCCTAGTCATGATCTTCCATTAGATGGCCTGCAGGTACTTTTTCCTTCTCAATATCCCAAAGCAACCAACCACCCTGATGTTACTTCTTCATCCAGACTCTAGCCATTCTGACCTGTTAGCAGATTCAACACCAAAGGCTCATTGGAGTATGCATCTAAACTGAGGGTAACAATGTCCCTTTAACGGTACACAACTGAAGGAGAAGAAACCCCTTCTCTGCCATCAACTTCTTGAGCCTCTTCAGCCTAAGCCTAAGCTCCAGGCCTACCTGGGGCCAGCAGGTGTTATTAAACTAGTTTTGCATCTTTCCACCAGCTGCTTGGTGTCCTGCAGGCACAATTAAACTATAATGACCTCTAGGAACAGAGACCAAAATCTGAGGGAGAAAAGGGGTAGTACTGTCAGCACCAAATTACAATCCTTCGGGGCACTGAACACCTTCAGGACAGTCCTACCCACACAGGTCGCAGAGTGAGCCTTACTGAAACATCTCCCCAAGTGCAATCTGTCTTGTACATGGTGCAGTTAGCAAAGCTAGCGTTGTGACACTACACTGTAAATCAACTTTACATCAATTTCATTAAAAAAGCAAAAAAAAAAAACCCCCAAAAGCTAGCACTGTGGGCTCCCTCCTCACTACACAATTCACCCTGTGGCCAACGGGTTTACAGACATGAGGGCTGTGGAAACGTGAGGTGCTAAAGAGCTAAACAAGAAGCTGGGAGAGCAAGCACATAAGCGTTTCTGGCAAACAAAAAGAGAAGCAGATACTGCAGCGAAGCGACCATATCAAAGTAGTTAGGTGAAAATATCCAGCATTTTGCATGGAATAGAGATTTGGGAAGGGAAGGGGAGGTTTGGGCAGTGCTCCAACCTACGGACTTTCTGCCGTCTGAATTGTAACCAGATTTGGGGAGGGGGAGAGATGGCCTATAAATGACAAGCAACTTTGGGGAACCCCTGGTCCCCAAGCTTTAAGCACTCATCTTCCTCTCAGAACTCCCTTCAAATAAACTGCCATTTCCCTCCCTCCTCTCCGTCTACCCCATTCTTCCCTCCGAGGCGAACACGGCCACTGCCTCTGAGCAACGTACTCCTTCCACTCAGTATCCCGCACTCAAAGCAGGGTTCCAGAGCACCCAGGAAGTTCCTTAGGAGGCAGGAGGGGAAGGGGAAGAGCTTGGGTTTCAGTTCGTGTTGGTTCGGGCCGGCTCTGCCATCTTCTAGACCTGTGACTTTGGTGGGGTCACTGGCCGACTCCGAGACTGTTTCCTCCCCTGTCAAATGGAGACTAGAGCGCCAGCGCGGCTGGATGGCTGTGCAGGTGGTAAGAAGCGCTCAGGTGTTCCTCCTCTCCGGCCCTCCCCCCGCCAGCGCCTGCACTGCGTCCCAGGGTGGTCTGTCCCTCCCCGTCCCGGGGTCTCCGGGTCCCCTTCCCGCCCGGCCGCCCGTCGGGCGCACTCACCGCCGAAACGCCTCCTGCAGCAGTGAGCAGGAGGGGCCGGCCTTGGAAGTGGGGCTGTGGCTGAAGACGAAGTTGTCGGGAGAGAGGTGCAGCACGCGCGGGGTGGTCTGCACGGAGAGAGGCATGGGCCAAAGACGCAGGTCCGGCGAGGCGGCGGCGATGGCGGAGGCGCGCAATGCCTGCACCGCCAGCGCCGCCAGCAGCTCCAGCAGCCTGGGGAGCCTCGGCCACCCCAGCCCGCGATGTTCCATGCCTGCTCAGCTGCTCTCTTCCGCGGTCGGCCGGGTATGCCCGAGCCGCCGCCCCGGTACCGGACTTCTCTTCCCCGGCGGGGGAGCAGGGAGTGTGGCGCGCGAACGCGAGACACAGAGTCAGCTGACTGTGTGTTCCGCCCCGGCTCCGCCTCCAGAGCGACCACCGCCCCGCCCCGCCCCGCCCCGCCCCGCCCCAGCTGCCCTCCCCGCCCAGCCCAACCCCGGACTCTTCCAGACGCGGAGCGGGACCCCGGTTTCGTGCTCGCAGCGCTGGCGGTCTCCTTCCGGCTTCTGGACTTAGAGAAACTGCCCAGCACACGCCACGAACACCTAACTTCCCCCACCCCTAACACCAGATAACCGGCTGCTTATTTGCCCCTCAGTCTGGACTTTTCTATAACTGCAGTAAAGCTTTAATTATTAAAGCCTCCCGTCAGAACCCCTCAGGACAGAGTTTTGAACAGATGGGAGGTTAAAAGTTAGGCAGAAGATAGGGACTTCCCTGGTGGTCCAGTGGTTAAGACTCCCCGCTCCCAGTGCAGGGGGCCCGGTTATATCCCTGGTAGGGGGACTAGATCGCACACCCGGCAACTAAGACCTGGCGCAGCCAAATAAATAAATATTTTTTTTTAAAAAAAAAAGGCCGAAGATATTCCGTGAGAGAATGTGCAATATTGAATCTTTCCACTTAGACATAATCTCTGAATTTATAAAGGTGTTTTATGCTTGTCGCCAAAGTCCCATAGTCTACTTTACCTGGGCTTTCTTATTTCTCGTTAGGCGTGTTCCTAGACCTTTCATACCTTTGTTGCTGGTGTTAATATAATCCCTCCTGACCCCTAGTTTCCCCCCAGAAATTAAAAAAGAATGAGGTCGACCTTTAGATATTGGCCTGGAAAGATCTTTCCACATGCTGCTCATACCACTGACCTCACTCCTACCTCAACCAGTGTGGAAACACAGCTAGCTGCCGAAGTCTTCCTTGTAAAGGGTAAACTAAGTCATGTCACTTCTTTACTCAATACATGTCAATGGCTTGTTTCCCATTGTCCCTAGAATAAAATGTATCTCCTACCCCTCCTTCTTACCCTCCTCCTACCATCCCCAGTTTGTCATGGAATGTGAGGTGTAATGATGGAGGAATCTGAACTGGGGGGAAATGAGAAATGTAATGACCGAAGGACTTGATCTGATGTGCGGAGATGAACCAGGGCCTGTCAGAGAACATCTCTTACTTGAGAAGAGATGGCAGTAGCTACCCAGCGCAGGGTTTACTAGGAGGGCACTGCTGCCAGATCTGAATGTTAACCTGCCCTGCTCTCCACATGAAGAAGTCTAGAGAGAGGTGAGGAGTTTGTTTTCTAGGGAAGAGCCAAGTTCTTGGGAGTTACGGACTAGCATTTGGTTTGTTCCCTGCCAGAGTCACCCAGTCTGGTCTGCAGCTTCGGAGGCTGAGAGATTCCAAGAGAACCACACACGAAATGTGAAGTTGACACTGAGTGAGGGTTCACTTCTCACTATAGGACCTGCAGGCAGCTGGCACTCATGGAAATGCTCTGGGAAGTGTGGTGTGGTGTGTGGAGGACCAGAAAATTCAGCTAGAAGCCTTCAGAAGAGCGCTAAACAGGAACTGCTTCCTTTTGTTGAAAATGTGCTGGTTAGAAGAAGGAACCATGGGCTGCCCTGGAGAACTGCCCCATTTGAGCAGGGGGCACGTACCTGCAATGACCTGCACAGGCATGGGGATGAGGGGAGACATGGTGACCCCTTTTGACACTTTATCGTGTCATGGGACCAGAGTGGGTTGGGGTAGAGTACACGGCCTGAGAACAAGCATCACACATACGTTGGGACAGCAGAAGGAACTCAGACAGGAACCTCCAGGAGAACAAACCACATAGACCTCATCAGCCCCGAGTCCCAGCATGAGAAGAGAGGCAGGAGTAACCAGCAGCAAAGGAGGGGTTCCTTCCTGGTTTTACCAAGGTGCCAGACTCCACACGGGCAAGAAAATATTTTCCTAGTGTCCACCAAGGAATCCTCCCATTCCAAAGAGACAGAATCTGAGGACCAGGAAGCAGCTCAGATATCCAGTGGTCCTGAACCTCACTATGCCTCAGGCTCACCTAGGAGCTTAGGAAAAACACTGATGCTGGAACTCAGGCCCAGATCTATTAATTAAGAATCAGCAGGTAGAAGATGAGGGTGATTCTTTTTCTTTTTTTTTCTTCTACAACTTTCTTGACTATAATTGACATCCAATAGACTGCATATATTCAAAGTGTACAGTTTGGTAAGTTTTATGTATGTAACAGTGGAGCCATCACCACAATCAAGATAATGGACATATCCATCACCCCCGAAAGTTTCTCCCTGCCTTCTGCAGTCCCTGCCCCCTGCCCCTGCCCTCTCTACCCTCACCCCACTCCCACCTCACCTCCTGTCCAGACAATTGCTGATTTGCTTTTGTAAACAAAAATTAGCTTGTGTTCTCTAAAATTTTAAAGAAATAGAACCATACAGTATGTTTTCTTCTTTGGTTCTGCTTTTTTACTCAGCATAATTTTTTTTAAGATTCATACATGTTATAGTATTGTTACCAAACCAAATGTGGGTTCACTCGCCCTCACACAGTAAAGCCAATCTACTGACACTGGCCTGTGGTGAAGGAAAGTGCAGCATTTATTGCAGGGCACCAAGCAAGGAGTTCAGGACAGCTAGTGCTCAAAAAACCTGAGCTCCCCAATGGCTTTCAGCAAAGCATTTTTTTAAAGGCAAGCTGAGGGAGGGTCGCAGGGTATGTTATCAACTCTTGCACAATTCTCTGATTGGATGATGGTGAGGTAACAGGGCAATGTCACAGGGGTTAACGTTATGAATCCTCAGGCTCCAGTAGGTCTAGGGGCTATGTGCTCACGGTCATTAAATAGTTAACATCTTCCATTTGGTGGGGGGTTTCGTATCTGTAAAACAACTCAGGAAATGTGCATCAGATACTGTTATCTAGGTAATTCAGAGAGGAGCTAAAGCAGAGGATATGAGGGGAAAGGGTCTGTCCTGGGAAGGCCCCATAGGGTCCTGCTTCATTTCAGTATTTCTCACAGCAGGAGGCTCCTGGGGGCTCAGAGAAGCTATCATTTTAAAAGCCTTCTTGGGCTTCCCTGGTGGCACAATGGTTAAGAATCCACCCGCCAATGCAGGAGACATGGGTTAGAGCCCTAGTCCAGGAAGATCCCACATGCTGCGGAGCAACTAAGCCCATGTGCCACAACTACTGAGCCTGCACTCTAGAGCCCGCGAGTGACAACTACTGAAGCCCGTGTGCGTAGAGCCTGTGCTCTGCAACAATAGAAGCCACCACAATGAGAAGCCCGCGCACCACAACGAAGAGTAGCCCCCGCTCACCACAACCAGAGAAAAGCCTGCATGCAGCAGCAAAGACTCAATGCAACCAAAAATAAACATAAATTAATTAATTAAAAAAAAAAAAAAAGCAGCTCATGGGCAAGGATGTTAAAAAAAAAAAAAAAAGGATTAAAGACCTAAATGTAAGACCGGACACTGTAAAACTCCTAGAGGAAAACATAGGAAGAACACTCTTGGATGTAAATCACAGCAAGATCTTTTTTGACCCACCTACTAGAGTAATGGAAATAAAAACAAAATAACAAATGGGACCTAATGAAACTTAAAAGCTTTTGCACAGCAAAGGAAACCATAAGCAAGACAAAAAGACAACCCTCAGAATGGGAAAAAATATTTGCAAACGAATCAACGGACAAAGGATTAATCTCCAAAATATACAAACAGCCCATGCAGCTCAATATCAAAAAAACAAACAACCTAATCCAAAAATGGGCATAAGACCTAAATAGACA
>NC_041221.1:75770214-75891026 GCF_002837175.3 Physeter macrocephalus | reverse complement strand
AATAACAATGTGCTGGTAAAGATGTGGAGAAAAGGGAACCCTCTTGCACTGTTGGTGGGAATGTAAACTGATACAGCCACTATGGAGAACAGTATGGAGGTTCCTTAAAAAACCAAGAATAGAACTACCCTATGATCCAGCAATCCCACGACTGGGCATATACTCAGAGAAAGCCATAATTCAAAAAGACACATGCACCCTTAAAGACCTAAATGTAAGACCGGACACTGTAAAACTCCTAGAGGAAAACATAGGAAGAACACTCTTGGATGTAAATCACAGCAAGATCTTTTTTGACCCACCTACTAGAGTAATGGAAATAAAAACAAAATAACAAATGGGACCTAATGAAACTTAAAAGCTTTTGCACAGCAAAGGAAACCATAAGCAAGACAAAAAGACAACCCTCAGAATGGGAAAAAATATTTGCAAAGGAATATTACTCAGCCATAAAAAGGAATGAAATTGGGTCATATGTAGAGACGTGGATGGACCTAGAGACTGTTATACAGAGTGAAGTGAGTCAGAAACAGAAAACCAAATATCGTATATTAACGCATATTTGTGGAATCTAGAAAAATGGTAGAGATGAACCGGTTTGCAGGGCAGAAATAGAGACACAGATGTAGAGAACAAATGTATGGACACCAAGGGGGGAAGGGGGAGTGGGATGAACTGGGAGATTGGGATTGACATATATACACTAATGTGTATCATATAGATAACTAATGAGAACCTGCTGTATAGCACAGGGAACTCCACTTAGCTGTACAGTAGAAACTAACACAACATTGTAAAACAACAATACCCCAATTAAAAAGAAAAGATACACCATGTAAAAAGTAAAAACGAAACAAAAACAACAACAAACAAACAAAAAAGACAAGCTGCTGGATGAGGCACACTGCTACAGCTCTTGGGATTTCCCTTCCCCCACCCCTGCACCTGTTCCCTATCTCCATCAGGTAAGCCTGCCTGGGCTGGGTCCAGCCTCCGAATAGATCACAATCAAGGCATTTTATGGCTGAATATCAAAGAGCCAGGCTCCGTCCCTTTGTGGAGCAACAGAACAAGTTGTCCATTCTCTGGGAGCCTTTGTCCCTTCCCGACCCACTCCTTATGGATTGTGGAAGTCATATAACCTGAGATCATTTAGTTTAATATTATCCACTGTCAACAGTGTGATGCATGAGGGGCTAGTTAGCATTTGAGGCCCCCTAATCAGGAATCCACACTTCAGGGGGGTGATTGGTGAGCATCTAAAGCACCCTAATCAAGAAGATACACTCCAGAATTATGGATTTGAATATTGCTTTTGAAATCTAACAATAGAGGGTTGGTTAACTAGTGGAAGTAATGACTGGAAGGATTCCCCTTTGAAATGCAGAGTTGAAATCTGTGGCTGACTAGAAAGACGGTCATGGGCCCTAACTGCCCTCACCCGAGCAAGAAAGACAGGAAAGAGCCAATTTTGACTCCATGTTGGGTCTGTTTCTTTGACTTTAACCTTTGCTTTTGTTGCTTTTGTTATAATCATACACAATGGCCTGCCTCAGGGAACCCTTCCCACCTGTGAAGGGCTGCAGAAAAGAAGAAATTAACACATGCCCTCCCTGATGCAGGCCAGTGTGAGGAGATGTTTTGCAAGATAAATGGCTTTTTCACTTGACTTCCTCACCTCCTCCCCCTCTCTGTTCTATAAAAGAAACTGGCATCCAGACCCCGTAAGATATTTTTTTGGAGACATTAGTATGTCATCTTCTCAGTCTGCTGGCTTAAAGCCAAATAAAGTCCTATTCTTTGGGCTTCCCTGGTGGCGCAGTGGTTGCGAGTCCCCCTGCCGATGCAGGGGACGCGGGTTCGTGCCCCGGTCTGGGAGGATCCCACATGCCGCGGAGCGGCTGGGCCCATGCGCCATGGCCGCTGAGCCTGCGCGTCCGGAGCCTGTGCTCCGCAACGGGAGAGGCCACAACAGTGAGAGGCCCGCGTACCGCAAAAAAATAAAATAAAATAAATAAAAAATAATAAAGACCTACTCTTTGCCTCAACAACTTGTCTCCCAATTTATTGGCCTGTCATGCAGCAAGCAGAGTGAGCTTGGACTCGGTAACAGGAGGATCTGGCCAGCCCAGCCCAAGCCTTCGGAGCAGTACTTGACCCTCAGACGTTTGCTTGACTCTGTGCCCTTCTCATCCCTGTGACCTCATCCCCTGACCCAACCAGTAAATTGGCTAATCCCACTCTAAAAAATATTGTTCCTCCTTGGAGTGAATCTCTCAAGCAAAGAGCTAGTTGGAATACCTGAAGAGAGAGGGGACATTTCCCCCACTCACAAGAAAGCACTATACGATCATTTTTATACCTGCTTGTTAATAAACACTGACATACTTAGCAGAATTTGGTCTCAGATTCCATTTCATTGCAATAAACAACCTGCTAGCAAAATTGTCAAGGAGAAGACGTACAGTCTCCACTCTCTCGAATGCCAGAGGTGACCAGCATTTACAAGAATACCAAAAACAACAACAAATAAATTGCCCAATACTTACTTGCTCATCAATGCTTTGGCTTAGGGCAATTTGCAACACGGCCCTTTTAGCCTGAAAACGTACCTACAAGATGCCCTGAGATCTCCTACATCTGTATGTGAAGCAAAGACACAGAGTGACTGTGTCTGGCTGTGACTTCAGAGCTGCAAAGCTAAAAAAGATTTTGCTCCCTGCTCAAATCCCTACTTTGATAGACATGTGGAGAGAATTGACCACAGTGAGATGCCTTCTAATTAGCTGCAATGACTGTGGCTGCCAGGACCAGCTCCACTGATGTCCCAAGGCTAGTGCTCTGCAGGTTCTGATTGTGTGGGGTGGTGGGGAGGAATGGGGGAGGCTGGAGCAGGGACACCCGGCTGCTGCAGGGCTGGGGGAAGCCACACCTGCTCCGGTGGAACCTGATCCTCTTGTCTTTATGAGAACAAGACTTCCAACTGGTCCAAGGGAGTATTTTGTTGCTGGTAGACAATGAGAACCAGGCCTCCAATCACAGCTAAACTGTCACAGCCAACTTGACCTACTCTTATGGAAATTGCTCCAATTATGTACATTACATTTGCATGTGAAATGACAACTAAGTGCTGGCTTAAGAGGCAAATTTTGCAAATGAAGCTGGGTGTTAACAAAATAAGGTAGTTTGTCCTTTGTTGGGATTATTTGTGACCCAGTGAGACAGCAGCCCTCCTCAAGCATTGCCTTGTGGCCTGTCATAAATTACTTGTCCCTCAAACGCTTCCTACGGCTTGCAGACGAACCCCTTGAAATAAATGGGCTTCAATAACCAGTTTCAACAATTGTCCTGTGTCCAAGCAATAAAACATCTGGAAAATTGGGCTAAATGGATAAAACAGTTCTCTGTAATAAGTATCTGGCATCCTTGCGACTCTGTATAATGCATGTTTTTTTTTAAATGACCAGATGTGGTACTTTTGTGTTATGAAGAACAGAGGCATGTTTAGTCATGCTTTTTATTACCTTAAAATGCAAGGTATATTTTCATAGCTCCCTGGAGAAATGCTATCCCATTGATTGGGAATTGTTGATGTGTTGGTTTACAAACTTGAAAAGTAAGCGAATCGCTAAGAAAATTGCAGATATAATTTAAACCGTCATTAAACTGGACACTCACAGGGAACTGGCTTAAGAAGAAGAATTCAGTCTATAAATTTTACCTTCTCTTCTAGTGTATTTGTTCCAGAGGGTCTTTGATCTTGCCGTCGTTTATGTTCTTGTCTGTATTCTGGAATATTTACAGCTTTATGAAAAAAATGATTTCATCAAACTTGCTGTTCACTTCTTTCCAGTTTCTCATTAAGAAAGCTTATCTGGTAACCCACCTGTGTAGTCTCCATTTTATAGGCCTTTGTGGGGTTCCAACAAGATGTTTTTAACATGTGTGTGTGGGGGGGGAGGGAGGCGAAGATATTTAGAGCACTGTCCACTGGGCTACTATTCCAAAGATCTCCTGTACACCACACCACCAAAGACACACACAGAAACACACACACAAACTTATTTTAGACAGTTTGGAAAACACAGAAAAGTACAAGAAGACATTTTGCTGTACACCTGAAACTAACACAACATTGTAAATCAACTACACCTCAATTTTAAAAAATAAAATTTTTTTAAAAGTACAAGAAGAAAACTAAAAAATCATCTGTAACCATATCCAGTTATCACCACAGTGTATATAGGTAGTATTTTTCATTTTATAAAATTACAATGATGCTCTATATACTGTTTTGTCACTTCAAATACCACAAAAATTTTTCCTTGTATTAAATGTTCTTTTAAAATATGAGTCTTTATGGAAAGACCATTATTGAATTAGCTTACTTGGGGACATTTAGAATTTTTAGAAATGTTCACTACTATAAACAGTCTATGATATTGTGGTTGCCAAGGAGGCGGGGGAGAGGGAGAGGGATGGACTGGGAGTCTGGGGTTGGTAGATGCAAACTATTACATGTAAAATGGATAAACAACAAGGTCCTAACATATAGCACAGGGAACTATATTCAGTATCCTGTGATAAACCATCATGGAAAAGAATATGAAAAAAGAATGTCTCTTTGTGTATAACTGAGTCACTTTGCTGTACAGCAGAGATTGCCACAGCATTGTAAATCAACTATACTCCAATTTTTAAAAAAGTCTATGATAAATATCTTTATATAAAAATCTTTTCACAGATCTCTGATTCTTTCCTAGAAGTAGAATTGCTGGATGAAAGGGTATGAGCTTTTATTTTTAAGACTTTATTTGAGACATACTGTCCCAAGCGTTCTTCAGAAAGGGTGTAATGATGTATGTCATACACGCCCACTATGAGAATAAGGGTGTTCTACTTTCCATGCTCTCTGGGTCTTCCCATTAGTAACAGTTCCATAGTAAAGATATTAACCCTGTGTCTGCTGTTTAAGTTGCTACTGTTTCCCTAGTTTAATATTTGCCTTTTAACTTGGACGGTGAGCTGGAAAATTTTTATTTGTTTTGCCAAGTCTTCTTCCCTCCCTCTCCCTTGTTTAGACGTTTGAAACTTCTTTCCTCTGTCTCTTCCTTTCTGGAGGCTTCCTTGGCTTTTAAGCTTTCCCACCTTGAAATCAGAACCTAGATTTAGGCTTTTCTTAAATTTGTGCTTTTCTAGTTCTTTAATGGCTTCATTTTTATATGTAACACCAATCTATCCAGAACTAATGGGCATATTACATGAAGTAGGGAATAATTTATGCTTTTCTAAGTGGTTAACGGATTGTATCAGCACCACTGATTCAATATTCCATTTAAAAACAATCCATTTTTAAAAAATTAAAAGCAGAAGTTGTGTTATTTCTCTATCTGGGTCTTTCTTAAATGTATTTACTCTCACAGATAATTCACCAATATTTAATTTTTTCCTTAGGCAATCACCCTGCCTGAAAATAGGATTTACCTATTTTCACTGATGGCAAACCACAACTCTCTGCCTGACTTTGAAACCCTTGACTCCTAAGAGTTTTGTTTAGAAATTAATTCTTCTCAGTTTTGCTCCTAGCTTGCCCATTACATTTCACCATAATATATACATCTCTGTTGTGTAAGCATCTAAAGCCTTAAGCCTAAGAGAAGTCACACAGCACACAACTAGAAACAGGTCCTCCTTCCAGTTGAAGAGCCGACTAGGTCTGCAACAGATATCTGCCCACGTGAGTCTGTGGGCTTCAGTTTACTCAATGATAAACCTGCAGAGATGCTATGAGCTTGAAGTGTGTGATTTAAAGGAACTAATTTTTTTAAAAAATATATTTATTTATTTTTGGCTGCGTTGGGTCTTCGTTGCTGTGCATGGGCTTTTCTCTAATTGTGGGGAGCGGGGGCTACTCTTCGTTGCGGTGCACGGGCTTCTCATTGCGGTGGCTCCTCTTGTTGTGGAGCGCGGGCTTCTCATTGCAGTGGCTTCTCTTGTTGTGGAGCACGGGCTCTAGGCACGTGGGCTTCAGTAGTTGCGGCACGTGGGCTCAGTAGTTGTGCTCGCGGGCTCTAGAGAGCAGGCTCAGTAGTTGTGGCGCATAGGCTTAGTTGCTCCGCGGCATGTGGGATCTTCCCAGACCGGGGCTCGAACCCGTGTCCCCTGCACTGACAGGTGGATTCTTAACCACTGCGCCACCAGGGAAGTCCTGAAGTGTGTGCTTTAAAATGTACTTATCTTGCTAATATTTGCAAGTAGGTTTGAGGTATTAAAAAAAAACCTGGGGGGCTTCCCTGGTGGCGCAGTGGTTGAGAGTCCGCCTGCCGATGCAGGGGACACGGATTCGTGCCCCGGTCCGGGAGGATCCCACATGCCGCGGAGCGGCTGGGCCCGTGAGCCATGGCCGCTGAGCCTGCGCATCCAGAGCCTGTGCTCCGCAACGGGAGAGGCCACAACAGTGAGAGGCCCGCATACCGCAAAACAAACAAACAAACAAACAACCTGGTGGTGGTGGTGGGAGGGGCAGTTACCTAAGTAGGCATCTAAATGCTTGAACTGGATCCCTCACTTAATCATTTTAATAACTGTGTAGTCTTGGGGAAATGGTTTAACTTCTGCTAGCTTTTTTTCCCCATTTCTGACCTAGGACCAAATCCTTCACAAAAGAGAAAATAGAGCTAGTTAATAAATTTCTGGAAAGATGTACCAACTTCGGTGGTAATCAAAGATGAGGTAAATTAATATAATAATGAGATATGATTTGTTACTGATAAAGAAATTTTTTTTAGAACACCTGCTTAGTGCTGTAAGGGTGTGGTTAAATGGAAACTTTGGCGTATAGATGGCTATAATACTTTTGGGAAGCAATTTTTACAATCAAGCACCTTAAGACATTTTTTTCCTTTGGGACCAGCAGTTCCATCTCTAGTAATTTAGCCTAAAAGAAATTCATCTACGATATATAAAAAGATTTGCACATAATGATGTTCCTCGGAGAGCGAGTGAAACCAGGAAAATCTCAATAGTAGGAAGAATGATTAGCTTGGTAGATCTTATAATAACATAATTCATTTAGATTTTTGCTCAAATGACACTGACAGGGTAATTCAAAACAAAGCAAGTATTTATTTTAGTAAAGTATTTCATTATCAGAAATACGTAAGTAAATTATAGTGTGCAATCATTAAAAAATGATATTTAGTAAGAGTAACAATAGCCTGAGAAAATGTTCATGTTATAATGTTAGGCGAAAAAAAAGCAGAAAATAAAATTGTCTAATCGATATTATGCCTATGGAAAAATACCACACACAGCACAAAGACTAAAAGAAAAACTTATGGGGATATAATGTGCGGCATGGTGACAGTAGTTAACAATACTGTATTGTATATTTGAAAGTTGCTAAGAGAGTAGACCTTAAAAGTTTGCATCACAAGGAAAAAAATTGTAACAATGTATGGCGATGGAGGTTAACTAGACTTAGTGTGGCAATCATTTTGCAATACATACGAGTACTGAATCATTATGTTGCACACCTGAAACTAATATGATGTTATCTGTCAATAATACTTTAATTAAAAAATTATTTAAAAAGAAAGAAAAGTTTAAAATCATGGAGGTTTTCTTTGGGGTATGGTAAATTTTTCCCCTTCTACTTTTCTGTATTTTCCAATTCCGGGCAATGAACACATATAAATTTTATACTCAGCTAAAAGTAAACCCACTTTTAAAATGAATATGTCTTCTTTGAACAAAAACATAATTATGAAAGGAAAAATATGTTCCTTTCATAATCATAGGGTTGCCATAAGTTTTAAATGGAATTGTCATGAGGGCAAACAAGTTGTGGACACGTTTTGTAAAGTATGAAGTGCTTTACACACAGGTAAGATGTTATGATTGTACATGGACACGATACTGAAGAATTCTGCTGAATTCAGATCTTGGAGTAAAGGTATTATGAGAGTGCATTTTATGAACAACTTCTGCAGTATGTAAAATGAACTCTCCATCCACAATGTGAATGATCTTGTTTCAACATTTTTTTATGTATTGAATTTCCTTTAAGGAGAACTCAGTTTTACAATATGTCAGTTTCAAAATATAGTCAGAACTAAAACAGAAAAGCCTTCTTAAACTAGAGGAAGACATGAGCCCTCAGCTGGTTTGTCTAGCATCTGCTCCTTTTCTGGCTTTTCTTTTCCACCCCTCTGTCTTCCCATTGGTTTTCCCTATTCTCATTCTCCTTCAGAGGATAACTCTTGGGGGTCAAGGACTGTAAACTTCAATTTATGTTCAGCTTCCAGAATGCTCTGGGGATCTAATGCATGCTCGGTACAAGCGCAATTGGCCCCTCCTCCAGCTCTGGGCTTGTCATGCTGGGAGCCAGAGAGGGGCTGATTTCTCCTCGACCCCCCGCCACCACCAACAGACAAGGCTCCCTGGCTCCTGGCGGTTCAGTCCACTGCTGTCTGGCCTGAAGGGTAGAGGCCGAGCCAAAAGGGATTTGTTTTTTGTTTTTTGTTTTTTGCGGTACGTGGGCCTCTCACTGCTGTGGCCTCTCCCGTTGCGGAGCACAGGCTCCGGACGCGCAGGCTCAGCGGCCACGGCTCACGGGCCCAGCCGCTCCGCGGCATGTGGGATCTTCCCGGACCGGGGCCCGAACCCGTGTCCCCTGCATCGGCAGGCGGACTCAACCACTGTGCCACCAGGGAAGCCCAAAAGGGATTGCTTACTGTCATTTTCCTTCTGCCGGAGGGATGCTGGGCCGGCCCATGTTCCAGTGCCCATGTTCTCACTTTCCTGAGCTGACCCTTTTCTTCCAGTCAATGCCCTGTCTTTCTTACCCTCGCTGTAACGGCGTCTCTGGCCTAGTTCAGTTCTCAAACTGGAGTGTGTGAAGCCCTGAGAATCAGAGGCCTCTTTGATGGATTCCATGAGCTCCAAGACAAATTTCTCTTTTCCTTTTTTTTTCTTTTGCAGGATTTTTTGCCTGTGATCATCTAAACTGTGGTTTTACCAGTTATAAAGGCTATCAAGATTGAAAGATGTTTTCTTGGAATAAGACTTTTGTATTGAGGCTGCACTCAGCAGCCGCTGAGCAGACACAACCGAGGGTAGCTTAAGCAAACAAGTTCTGGTTTTTCCTACCTCCCATGACGTCCGCAGGTGGGCAGCTGCTGGCTCACTTCAGTGGCTTAACGTCGTCAGGGCTGGTGTCTCTGTGACTCTCCTGTCCCGTCCCTTGCGGCTCCATGTTGGCTGCTGCAGCTTCAGGCATCACGGGCAGCCGGGGCGGCAGGAGGAAGAGGGAAAGGGGTGGCACCAGCCATATGGATTTGTTTTAACAAAAAAGCAAAACATTTCTGAGAAACTTCCTAGCAGGCTTCCTTTTATATTTTATTGGCACCAACTGAGTCACACAGCTACCCTAGCTAAAGAGGGAGGCTGGGCAACCGGCACTTGGTAAGAGGAAGAGGGTTGCTATGATTGGCTTAGACCAATCACCATTCATTACTTAGGGCTGGGCACAGTGTGGCATAACATCCGTGTTTGGGGTTGCTGTCGGGCCTGACAGCGGGCTCTGCCAGGCTGAGGGTCTCTGTACCACACGTGCCCTATCCTCTTGCTTCTTTCCCAAATGACCCGTTTTTCCTTGACAAAGGTCAGAGCCTCTCTTCTCCCTTCGCTTCTTGCTCAGGTAACGTGGCGACTGCCTCTCTGCCTTTGGGCTCCTCCCCTTCTTCTCCACTCCATCAGTTATAGACCCGGTGTAGAGAGGGTTATTCCCCTCTCGCCCTTCACCCTCAGGGTGGAAAAGCACATGATTTCTAAGGCAAGAGCCTTCTTTGACTTCTGAGGTATGGTACTAAATTCCAGCTATTTGTCAAGATTTTAAGGTTTGAATTCCATTTATTCACATCAAAATGCAATTTCCTGGGTTGAGGAAGAACACTCATGTTCAGCTGACAATAAGGCAATGCTAGGTTCTGCTGAAAGCCCCTAGTGTTACATGTTGGCTGACTGAAAAGTTAAAGGGAGAAAGCATTGAGCTCAATCCTTGCTTTTTCCTAGAACAGGGATGAGCTGGGCTTATTCCTCAGCTCTATGGTCTCCTCCCCACTTTCTCTCTGTGTTCACGTCTACTAAGTGCCCTGGGTCTTTCTTCACCCGCTCCTTTTTTCCTTCTGCTTTCTTATCGCCTGCTGGTGGGAACTTCATGTATCACCTTGTGATCTCTTTGAGTTCAGAACTGCCCTGCGGCTCCCCCTTTAGCATTTCTGTATTTTTCCCTCATCTCTTGCTGGCTCGGCCCCTTCACCTGCTCTGCACTGGGGCTCGTGTCCTTTCCAGTGTGTTCTAAGGTTAGTGTGTCTCTGGTCTTGACCATGGTCTGCTGGGAAGAGGGAAATCAGGCATTTCATGTTCCATTCTCAGTTTTGCTCTGAGTGTTATGAGGCCTTAGGCAGGTGATTGAATTATGCTGAAAAATTAATACTGTGCTGGGAAATCATTTTGAAATTTTATATTTTTAGAGTATCTTGGGACTTACTGATGCGAATATTACATAAAGACCAGACATGTTTCTCTCCTGTTTTAGAAGTCCCTTTCCTCTGTGAAAGCTTTGAAACATGATATAAAGAAATATAAAAGTTACAGCTAAATGGAAAAAGAGAGGATGCATGTTGTATTGAATTGAAACACCTCAGACCAGAAGCATCAGTCTCCTTATGGCACAGAGACGGACCCAGAGTTAGCCAAACTGCAGGGTGTGGAGGCACAGTCCTCAAGACTGCCCTCACTTTTGACACCAACTGCAGTTTGTGGGAAGAGGTTCCCCAAACCACCCTCAGTTTTGGTAATTCACTAGAAAGAAGGACTTACAAAATCCACTGAAAGCTATTATACTCACAGTTATGGAACACCACAGGAAAAGGATACAGATTAAAATTAGCTGAAGGAAGAGACACGTAAAGCAGAGTCTGAGAGGGTGCCGAGAGCAAAGTTTCTGTCTTTAGGACACATTACCACCCTGACATCGATCTGCAACAAAACACACGGAATATTACCAACCAGGGAAGCTCCCCTGAGCCTTGATGTTTGGAGGTTTTATGGAGGCCCCTATTCCGTAGGCATGGTTGACTGACCAACTGCCCATGAGTTGATCCCAGCTTCCAGGTCCACTGATACCGTGTGACCTAAAGCTCCTATCCTAAGTCACAAGGTTGGTCTTTCCAGCCTGGCCAGCTCCCACCCTAAAACTATGGGGTGTGGCTGCCCACCCCGCCCCCCAAGATCTGCTGTGTCCAGGCTCTGCCCTAAACAAAGACACTTCTATCAGGAATGACACAGACTGCCTTCCAGAAGCTGGGGGCAAGGGCCAGACATCTCTGTGGGCAAAGCCAAGTTCTTTACTAGCAGGATGCTTTGCTTCTTGCTGGTCATTGACATCATGGTGCTGTCTCCAGGGAAGTGTGAAGTGAGAGAGGCGTGGGGCCATCCTGGAGGCAGCAGTTTGTTAGTGGGGCTGGTAATCACACACAGTTGCTTTGAGCCATTTTCCTTCTCACCAGAAATGCCTTAACGACGCTGGGGGCCACACATACTAGAGCCCCCAGCTACCACTCCCCGCGGCTCACAGACATCAGAGATGCTGAGAAGCCAGGGCTCCGGAGTCTTCTGTGTTTCAAGACACCAGTGCCCTGGGGACTCACAGATAGTTGACGCTTCTGGAGGCAAATGACCAGCTCTAGCTAGTTCAGAGTCTGTGAACACCTGAACTGGAGATCTGGGGGCACGAAGGCTTAGGGGATTCAACGAGACCAAGCAGCTT
This sequence comes from Physeter macrocephalus, assembly GCF_002837175.3. Taxonomy (NCBI): domain Eukaryota; kingdom Metazoa; phylum Chordata; class Mammalia; order Artiodactyla; family Physeteridae; genus Physeter; species Physeter macrocephalus. The sequence goes on along the minus strand of NC_041221.1, from coordinate 75,879,193 downwards.
GACTTGGAAACTGGACAGGAAAACTTGGACCTTATATACAACAGGTGGGAGGGGCAGGCTGAGGGTAGAGGGCACCACACAACACGTGAGGCACAGAGTCAGGAACTAAAGAAGCCAAAGGGGGCAAATAGAACACAGAGATTCGTTAGGAAACTTGTGACTACACAATTAGTGTCAAGTTTCAGAAGGAAAATATATTCTTCCTTAAGTGAAGGATTTATTAGCCTTCTCATAAGATCCTGATGAATAATTGCCATCTATTCATTTAACAAATATTTATTGAGCATTTACTATTTCCATGCAACATTCTAGGTGCTGAGGATTCAGCAGAGAACAAAACAAAGTCCCTTCCCTCATGGAGCTTGCTTTCTAGGGGGAGATACAAATAATAAATAAATATACACCCTGAAGTGGTGATAAGTGTGCTGAAGAAAAATAAAGCAGGGCGAAGAGATGGAGAGACAGGAGCTTGTTATCTTTGTTCAGGAGCCTATGGACAGCCCCACTAATCAGGAGAGATCTGAGCAGAGATTTGAGTAAAGGGAGGTACCTGGTCATGTGGGTATCTGTGGAAAAGTGTTCTGGGCAGTACAGTAAAGTGCAAAGGTCCTGCGGCTGGAGGATGGCAGGTGATGAACTATGAAGTAGCAGTGTGGCTGGAGCGGAGATGAAGCCAGATAAACTGGGCTTTGTGGTTGTAGAAAGGAGATGGGAACCACTGAAGGATGTAAACTGTAAGTTTGTGTGACAGGGACAACAAAGGTTCACGTAACACACACACACACACACACACACAGATACACACACACGGCCATCTCTGCGTCTCCATCCTCAGCCTGAGTTCTGTGTTGCCTTCTGGTCCCATGGTCATCATTTTGACCAGAGGTAACTGCGGAAGAGCCTTAGAGGGAGCTGAAGTGTTAAACTGATTTATATTAGAAAGGCTGTGGAATGACCATGGAAAGAAATGAACTCCGGAAGGCATGAGAGGTAAGGGTGGCCGGCAAAGGGGCAGCACAGCGGCAGAGAGGGGGTATGGAGGTTGGTCTTTTGGGGAAGAGCCATTTTAGGGGGAGCAGCTACCGGAGATGAGGGAAACTTTAGAAAAAAGATTTTGGGATGTTCCCCAGTGTGTCATGCTGCTTCTCCAAGAGACTCCTTACATTACATTGCAAGGCTTTTTTGCAGCTGGATTCGTGTTTCTTTTGGACATGACACTCTGCCAAGACCAGCCCCAAAGTGGCCCAGCTTTATTCAGGTTTCATTTCTATTTACAGTGTCCATGACGAGATCGATGAACTAGCTGTTCAATAGCCTTTTCTGGTCAACTCTAAATATTGTCTTTTTCCTTGAACAATTGAAAAAAACACTCTGTGTCACTTTAGAATATTTATGCAATTGTCATCACGCAACAAGTAACTTCAGTTGGAGTCTCAAATTTGCTACTGAGGCCATGTTTTTTTGTTTTGTTTCGTTTTTGTTTTTGTTTAAGGCAAGGCTTTATTGGGGGAGGCCATGTTATCTCAGATGAGTCAACTGATCTTTCTGAGCACCAGTAGTCTTATCCATAAATGAAGACAATTTAAAAAAATTTCTACCCAGAATCTTGAGAATTAAACAATCCTGTGCATGTAAAAAATAATGCAAATGACAGTCATCATTTTAACTGATCACTTTTCCTTTAATTGCCAATTTGGATACTACTGTGTGCTCACTAAGTACATGTGAAATAAATTTAAGAAATAATTAAAATGAATGATTCTGTACATTGTCAGCTTAGCTGTGCATAAACGTCAGTAGTTGACTGATTTGGTAAGAAGAGAGAAAATGTGTGTATCAGAGTACAGTAAATTTTATCAAATTGCTGGAATCTCTTTTTTATCCTCCATAAGTCAAGAAAGACATAGAAAACGTTGCTTCTCTCATATGTCAGGGTATGCAATCCTGTGAATAAATTTTCTTTACTAATAATCAAAATAAATTCTTCCAAACTATAACTTGTATAACTCAAGTTGCATAATAGATTATTGAAAGTATAACTTAAAAAAATAAACACCAGTAAGTATGCATATCCATTGCGGGGCGGGGGGGGGAACCTAGTATGTAGAAGTTCTGACAAATAACACATAAAGTAGCAAGAATAATCATTGGTAGGAGACTGGCTTTGCTGTGAAAATTGGATTTGACTCCCTTAAAAATAAACTGATTTTTTTCATTGCTGCAAGTCATTTGCATTTAATAATAGTGCAGTACCTAATTGTGTGAATTAGCATAGAGACTGATTGCCGACCGGTTCTAACTAACTGGCTTTGCCACAGAATAATGAATGGTGATTCTTATAGATGCTGAGAGATCAACAGTCAGTAGCCTAAAATTCTATCCAAAATTTTTTAAAAAAGGTTCAACACTTTAAGGGTTAGTATCACCATGCTTACCTGGATATTGGTTAGAACATTCTTAAAATAACATTGATATTCTCATCACAGCCCTTATTAGTGCCCAGCAGAAGCAAACATATCATTTTATATCCTCATGTTCATAGATACTCGGTATTGTTGAAATGGGAAAGGGCACCCTGAGCCAAAGAACCACTTCGTGCGGCTTTCCCAGCGCCTCACCATACCTGCACCCTCCCTGGGAGGACTAGCGCCCCGACTCCACCACTGCTCCTGTGCTCATGGGATCAAGGTCAGATAGCTGGTGTCCGTCTCCTGGACATTCAACCCCACCCAGCCTCAGCACCTGCACAGCTGTGCCCCTTCCTTCCACATCCACAACCGTCCCAGTAAAAGGCACCAGGCACCCATCCACAGGTTATGAAGATCCCGCTTCCTGATTCCCTGCTCTCTCTACTTAGTCCAGACTTGTGCTATCTCTTGCATTGGACAGAGCTATCTCCCTGGTCTGCTTCCTCTCTAGCTGGCTCCCTACACAGAAGTAGTGTGCTCTCTCTGAAATACATGGTCCATGGAGTCTTTCCAGTTTCACCTTTCAGTGTGGCTGTGTGTGCCTTGCAGGCACTCACCCCTCCATGGCTGTCCCTCCTCTCCACCCACTGAACTCCTATCTTTACACACCCAGCTCAGAATTCACCTCCGCCCAGAAGCCTTCCCTCACCTCCCCAGAGAGTCCGTCATTCTCCTTACATTCTATGTAATGTATTTATTTATGTGTCGGATCCCCTTAACTAAGGAATGAAGGCTAACCTCATCTCCAAGGAGTCATAGTCCCAGGGGATTGAAGAGCTGTCTGTAAAGCTCACGGGAATGTCTTCGTGTGATTCTGTGGTTACAGATGGCTTCCATGATGCTGTATCTTGTGAGGCCTCGCTACTCAGGTGTGGCCTGCAGCCCAGCATCATGGGCATCACCTGGGAGCTTGTTAGAAAAGCAGAAATCTCTGCACCTACCCCAGACCTTCTGAATCAGAACCTGCCGTTGAACAAGATCCACGAGTGATTTGTACACACATTACAGTTTGAGAAGCGCTGGAGTGAGGATTAAATAGAAAGTGCACAATACCTGCTAATTCCTGGGCGCGGATGTTTTAAGTTGGCCAGATTCCAAAGATGTGTTGGCTCTTCACACTGGGCACTAGCATGGCTGGCCACACCTGGCTCCAGAGGCACGCGTCTGAGTGAGGCAAAGGGAGCAAAGGCCGCTTCACCAGGAGAGAGCTGGGTGGGCTCGCCATCTACACCCTGGAGCCACCCAGGCGGGCATCCACGGGATACGCGACATCTTTATCTTTTTTTTTTTTAATTGAAATGTACAGTTTGGGTTTTTTTAAATTTTATTTTATTTATTTATTTATTTATACTGTGTTGGGTCTTCGTTTCTGTGCGAGGGCTTTCTCTAGTTGCGGCGAGCGGGGGCCACTCTTCATCGCGGTGCGCGGGCCTCTCACTATCGCGGCCTCTCTTGTTGCGGAGCACAGGCTCCGGACGCGCAGGCTCAGCAGCTGTGGCTCACGGGCCCGGTTGCTCCGCGGCATGTGGGATCTTCCCAGACCAGGGCTCGAACCCGTGTCCCCTGCATCGGCAGGCGGATTCTCAACCACTGCGCCACCAGGGAAGCCCGACATCTTTATCTTTTGTTGCATAGGACACTGAGGTGTTTGGCACGAGGTGGCCTTATGGCTGCTTTAGAATGCTTAGGCTAGTCTCTGAGCTCCCTGGAGGTGTATCCTCCAACCCCCCAGAACCAGACACATAGCAGGGGCTCCATAAATGCTGATGGGTGGCTTTTGGCTTAAGTGATGCACGTTGTGTCTGCTCATGCCTCTCAGGCCAGCACAGTGCACAATGCCACTGATTTTACCAGAAATGAGTCAATCATGACAGAATTCCAGGGACTTTATCAGGGTTTAAAGGTATCACTTCTAGCCAAAACTATCTACATCGACACCACCACCAACCTCACCACAATTCCTGTGGAAGCCTCACTTAGTAAACTGTAAATGTGTGTCTGTTCATTCAAGCAAAGAGAGAGGAGGTACTTAGAGGTCCTGTGGCCTTCATTGCCTGACGACCCGATGTCTTGAGGCCCTCGTTTTGTATGCTTTGTCTGGTTTTACTTGTTTCAAGTGGGAAGGTAAATCTGCTCTCTGTGATTCCATTTTGGCCAGAAGTGGATGTTACCTACTTTACTTATAAACGCATAGTACTTTTGCAGTGTTTTGATACCCACCAGATTATTCAGGACGGGGACTACTGTGAAAACTGAGAGGCAGCTCTTTGCTCTGTTTGGGACTTTCGCAGGAGCTGATCATCATTCTGTTAAATCATGTTGCTGATGTGAGTCGCGGTACTTGAATGGCCAATATAAGGCCCAGTTTCAGGCTACATCTGGAGACCCATATTCACAATGATTCTGCATACGTGTTCGGCCATCTGACTCTTTTGATGTCTTTTAGTGTAGTCATGCTAGGGCACTTACATATTTAAGTGTATATGATTTTATTATAATTTTCCATTTGTTTCTCCTCCACATTACAGTTAAGGAATTTTATTGAGTTTTTGTGAAGTTATATTTGGTAGATTATATTGTCTAAAAGTTCTGTTTTAGGAAAAAAGGGGGCATTAAAAATAATTGACATAGGGCTTCCCTGGTGGCGCAGTGGTTGAGAGTCCGCCTGCCCATACAGGGGACACGGGTTCGTGCCCCGGTCCGGGAAGATCCCACATGCCGCGGAGCGGCTGGGCCCGTGAGCCATGGCCGCTGAGCCTGCGCGTCCGGAGCCTGTGCTCCGCAACGGGAGAGGCCGCAACAGTGAGAGGCCTGCGTACCGCAAAAAAAATAAAATAAATAAATAAATAATAATTGACATAAAAAGAGACTGTCCCTGGTGTAGGTGTGGATAGTTCCTTGAGAAGGAGGCATTTCCCCCTTACTCCTGATGGGATAGGCCTGGGGCTGTGACATGACCTCAGAGGAAGCGAGCTGTGTGGTGTGTTTGGGCTGAAAGGGCCTTAGACAACCTAGCAGAGTTTCCAGTGTGAACAGGGCAGCAAAATGACACTGGGTAACTGAGAAGGGCAGGGAAGCTGGGGTGACTCAGTGACCACCTAATGAAGATCTAAAGGGGGCATGGTTGTTCTGGCAGTGGTGCCATGGACAGATGGTGGAGGGCACCAGATGGGCCTCTATCCTTGACTTTCTGGCTCTTAAAGAGCACTTTGGAACTTGGACACAGCCCTAGGGGAAAAGTGGGAGGGTGCGTGGTGAGGGAGGGAATCCCTTAAATGACTCAGATTAAGTTTTCACCAAACCAGCAGATTAGGGGCTTATAATAAAAATCAAGTTCTATTCTAGAAAGAGAAAAATATATTTCTTATACTTCTAAGTTTGTGTCCTAAGATTCATAATTACTACCCAAGTATAAGGACCCCTTTCAATGTAAAAAATTTGCAGAATGTCCCCAAGTATGAGAGCTGCTGTGATTTTTGTATCCACCGATTGAGAAAATACAGGAAGGTAAGAAGCCACTCTGTATTCAGGAGCTGCCTGCTGGTTGCACGAGTGGGTTCGATGACCAGTTGACACACAAATTAGGAAGAACACAGGTTCTGAGTAAAAAAGTCTGGGGTCTGGTGTTTGCCATTTACTAATTGTGGGCTCTTGGGCAAATTAAAATACACTGTTACCCCTGTTTCCTCATTAACAAAACAGGGATAATGATAGTACCTACCTCACAGGATGACTAAGCGTTCAAAACACTCTGTAAGTCATGGTGTGACTGTAAGTCGACGTGAATTATTATTTATAGGTGATCCATGTATATTGTATTACCTGTGGACTTCAAACTAATTTCTGTGCAGGCTCCTCACTCCAGACTTAAGTATTAGACCCAGAAAAAAAATTTAGGGTTAGACTTTTAAGGGAATTCCTAGTTTGTCTGACATAAAGGTACTGTTACATAGAGCTGGTAAATAGACTTACCTAGCAGACCACAGGACAGGAGGATTTGTGCTGGCATGTTAGAATTAACAACCCATGACTTACTGTGAGGCTTTCCCACCGGGAGATATGCTCTGGTTTTCCATTACCTAAGTCTTATCATTTCTTGCACCAAGGAGTACAGACCAATTAATCACCATGGAGCAGAAATAAATTACCTCCCCTTTGGGTGACTTGCTCTTTGGGTGATTTAACACTTCTTATCTCGAGAGGAAAAGCACAGAGATGTTGGTTAGTTTACAGCTGGAATGGTCCTTGCTTCCAAGGAAACCCAAGTTGTTTGCAAAGGTTCATTCACCACATGCTGATGACGGTTCTTCTTTGGAGGTTTGGGGGAACTTTCCTCTAATTCATAGCTCTGAATGTGGTCCTATTTCTTGAGGCATCCAGTGAAACTCTGATTAGGCAAAATATTCTGGAAATGGGGTTTTCCAGATCATGTCAGACAAATCATCTGGGCTTAGCCCAAGCTGAACATCTATTTTAAATGCTTTGTTAGATTTCTTGACTTAGCAAGTACAGAGCAACGAGCATACTTTGGATATTTCTTTGTGAGATAGTTGGGAGAGTCAGTCATTTGTTAAACCATTCATTTGTTCATTCCACAAATGTTTATTGTTTTACTACTGTGTGCTGGGCTAGGGGCTAACACACGGTGGAAAAAAGACAAAGGTAGTCTAATGGAGGTCAAAAGAACCCATGGGCAGGCTGTAGCACCACCACTTCACAACTATGTGATCCTGGGCTAGGTATATATTCTCTCGGACTCAGTTTCTCATCAGGAAAATGGGCCCCAATAACCATAATATCTAGTTGCCAAGGACGTTTGAGGATTATAAAGCACAAAACACTCTAAAAACTGCAGTTCTCTATGAATCGTCATATTATTTGATGCCTGAGAATCTTGTGTTGCTCTATGAAAATCATTCTAAATGGTCCAAACATTAGGACATTTAAAAAGAAAAAGCAGGGCTTCCCTGGTGGCGCAGTGGTTGAGAATCCGCCTGCCAACGCAGGGGGCGCGGGTTCGCGTCCCGGCCCCGGGGGGATCCCGCGTGCCGTGGAGCGGCTGGGGCCCGTGGGCCATGGCCGCTGAGCCTGCGCGTCCGGAGCCCGTGCTCCGCAACGGGAGAGGCCACAGCAGTGAGAGGCCCGCGTACCACAAAAAAAAAAAAAAAAAAAAAAGCATTTCTTTGGAAGAAACTATCTGGTTCAATTCCTTCCTTTTACAAATTAGGAAACCAGGGCCTCAAGAGATGGACTGACTTGCTCAAGGACGCTGTTAAAAGATAAACTGAGGCATATTTAAAAATTTAAGAGTTTATTTGAGCAAAAATCTATTTGAATTGATTAGCATCCAAGTTAGCAGATAGAAAGGAGCTCTAAGGAGCTGTACAGAATGGAAGACCCTTACAGGCGGAAGGCAGCAAAGACAAGCAAGTTATAGTAGGCAAAAAGCAGGTTGGTTATAGCAACCTTTAGGGGATGACAGGGCTATCAGGCAGGTGACCTTACTAGTGCTGATCGGGCCATTCCTGATTGACTGGTTTAAAATTCCATTTCTGGGAGAGCCGAAACTGTAATTAAGACTCGGTTTGGTGATGTGGGGCTTAGCATAAATGATTCCATTTTGGGGCCTGTTGTCTTGTATTTAACAACCCACAGGGCTGGGACTACAGCTCAGGCCACTCTTGCTCTGATCCAGTTCCCATCACGTACAGTTACGTGCCAGACCTACAAAGCATCTGATGATACTAGCTGACAAAGAACAGAAGCCTGTTACCTGATATTGGGCTATAACTTCTCTCCACTTGCATCTGTCTTCAAGGAAGAAGAATATAATTATTGTTCCTTCATCCATTTCCAAGAACTGTTGATTTTATCTCGATATTTAAGCTTCTGTAGTAGCTTGGCCCCCACGGTCTCTGCCCTCCATTGTCATGCCTGTGGTGATGTTGTATTCTGTAGCAAAAGGGACACTGTGGATATAATCAAGGTTACTAATCAACTGGCCTTGAGATAGGTAGATTATCTTGTATTATCCATGTGGACCCAATGTAATTACATGAGCCCTTAAAAGCAGAAAAGGCAGACAGAAAAGGAAAACAGATAGATGAAGGAGAAGGATTCGATGCACCATCATTGGCTTGAAGATGAAGGGGTTTGTGAGTCAAAGAAACGGAGACCACAGTCCTACAGCCTCAAGGAACTGAATTCTGTCAACAACCTGAAGTGAGTTTGGAAGGAGAATCTTCCTCAGAGCCTCTAGATAAGGGCTCAGGCTGGCTGAACCACAGCTTCAGCCATGGGAGGCTCTGAGCAGAGGAAACAGTTGAGCCACTCTGTGCTGGCACTTCTGACCCACTGTGAGATAATAAAGGGGTATTTTTTTAAAATAACATTTTAATTTTTGTTGTTGACTTTTAAAAATGCCTAACATTAACCAAACTAGTGGACGCATAATCAGCACAGAAGGACAACAGGAAAGGCAGCAGTCTCCGGTCCCCACCCCACAAGCTCCAGCCCACTCTGCAGAGGCAGCCATGTGGGATGGTTTCTGTTTTCTGTTCTTCAGCTGTTTCCCACATCTGTCAATATTGCCTTCATACTGTTCATTTTTATTTCTCAATTTGAGATATTTCTTACTGATTTGTTGCTTGGGTAGATGTTACTTGCTTTTTAAAAAAAAGCTCCAACAGGGACTTCCCTGGTGGTCCAGTGGTTAAGACTCCATGCTCCCAATGCAGAGGGCCCAGGTTTGATCCCTGGTGGGGGGAACTAAGATCCCACATGATCCCACATGCTGCACGGTGCGGCCAAAAAAAAAATAAGAAGAAAATTTTAAAAGCTCCCCCCCCCCCAAAATAAATAAATAATAATAAAAAAAAGCTCCAACAGGGACATATTTTCTTGTGTTTAGCATCTTTCCTCTAAAAGTTCAGTATAGGAAAATGTTTTATTAATCATTCTAGATGTTTTATTAGTCATCTAGTTTTATTAATGTCTAGTTGGCTTCTAGACAATTGAGGTTTATTGTGTTTGGCTTCTTCAGGGAGTGAAAAGCACCGTGACATTCTCAAGGAGGATCCATGTCTCCTCACTGACAACATCCTTCCCATCTGTAAACCACTGTCCAATCTAAGGATTTCAAACTTTAGCATAATCTGTATATCTTAGTTTTTTTTTTAATTAATTAATTATTTGTTTGTCTTTGGCTGCATTGGGTCTTTGTTGCTGCGCGCGGCTTTCTCTAGTTGCGTCGAGCGGGAGCTATTCTTCGTTGCGGTGCACGGGCTTCTCGTTGTGGTGGCTTCTCTTGTTGCGGAGCTCAGGCTCTAGGCGCGGGTTTCAGTAGTTGTGGCTCGTGGGCTCCCGAGCGCAGGCTCAGTAGTTGTGGCGCACGGGCTTAGTTGCTCTGCGGCATGTGGGATCTTCCCAGACCAGGGCTCGAACCCGTGTCCCCTGCATTGGCAGGCAGATTCTTAACCACTGCGCCACCAGGGAAGCCCCATATCTTAGGTTTTTAACTATAATCTCACAGTTGTTGGATATAGCCAAGAAGTTCAGTGCTTCATTTTCCATTGCATGTTCTCTCCAAATCCTTCAGGAACACACACAGAGCTTCCCCGGATATTTGGACTGCAGACACTGAAGTGGGCAGAGATGTGACTCTCAATATTCGGTGTTTAATCATAGCTGGGGAAATAGTGCTTCGTTCCATAGTTAAGAAACTATGTCTGAACTACATTTTTAAAAGCAGCTTGATTAGAACATTATTTTGCTTGTGAATTGATGTACCCATTTCTAGTGCGTACAGCGTGCCAGAATGAAAGAATGGTCTGGTAAGATGTTTAATCAACTATGGTTAAAGGGTAAAAATGAATTTTAAAAAAACATGTAATTTTAGTCAGTTGATTCCAGCTTCTCATTTGTCACATCCTTATCAGACCTGTCAATGTGAAGCAAAGAAAACCAAACAAGTCACTTTTTCTCCTCCTCTTGTTAATTCTCTACATATGTGCCAGGGGTCCAAACCTGGCCTTCCAGGGGATGGAAAAGCAGGGGCCCTAGCTAATCAGGTAAGTAGAGGAGACAGGGTAGGTCAGTGGTTAGGAGCGCAACTCTAGTGGGATAAAACCCACCTTGGGTTCTGGCTTCACCCACTGAGACTTTCAGTCTTTCTGGGTTGCTGCAGGGATTAAATGAGACAGGCATGTGTAGTGTTTAGCACACAATGAGACAAAAATAAATGCTAGGCATTCTCGTCATTCTTATTAGCTCCAAAACCATCCCCGTGGACAAATGGGTCCCTGTCCAGTAGCCTTGAGGACAACTTATATTAGCATTGTGTGCAGAAGGGACAATGGCACTGGACTGGCCAGTGGGAATTGCCCAGTCTGTGCTGGGGAGACAGATGCCCAGCAGTGCCCTCTGTTTGCCAGTCTGTCAAGCACAACAGTGGCATCACATTGTTGCAGACAGACCGGCCTCCAGATTACACTTGGCCATGCTCATCTGAGTCATAACCTTCAGGGCCATGCAGCTGCTCAAAAGGCTCCACACTGTGTTCACTCTTTCTTTTCCAATATCTTGTTTTTTGTTTTTTTACTTAAAAAAGCACTTTATTGAGGTATGATTGATGTACAAAAAGCTGTACATTTTTAATATATACAACTTGATGAGTTTGGGAGTAAGTATATATCCATGAAACCATCACTGCAATCTAGGCCATGGACATATCCATCACTTCCAAGTTTCCTCCCGCCCTCTTTATTTATTATTATAATTTTGTGATATGAACACTTAACGTAAGACCTACCCTCCTGGCAAAATTTCAAGAACACAATACATTATTGTTACCTATGGGCACTATGCTGTACAGTAGAATCTCTAAGCCTTAATCGTCTTGAATTTTGGCTGATTCTTCATGGCAGCCAGAGGAGGGCACTGTTGCTTCACCCAAATTCTGCACTGTGGCCCTGCATCTTTGTCCTGCACTAGTGTCCCATTCCTGGCTTTGTCCGGGATGATAGTTTCTTTTCTTGTGTAACCAGCAAGGGGTGAAAAAAACCCAACCTTTTGTCTGTAGCAGGAATATATATACCAAAAATATTGAGACACTTTTTAAAGTTTTAACTTGTTTAAGTTATGTAACATTGTATATGGCATTTTAAAAATACACAAGTGAGACAGAGAAAAGGCATGCTGATGAAACTGATCAAGGATCTGCCTGGAACACCACCACCATCAGAAAAATCAGAGTGTAACTTGCTGTTCCTGCTCATCGGGGGCATCACAAGTGACCCAGAAAAGGTGCAGAAGAAATTGATGCACAGTTTTGGGAACCCCTGGGATGTTTCCTCACACTGTGGCAAAACTTGGTGCCTCTCGAAAACAGAAGCCTTTGTGAAAAGCAAGGAGACGCAATGTTGACTCTCTCACCTCCTGCCTATGAGGTTTTCCCTTTTCCTTTCCTGGCTGGTGCCATTCTGATCCACTTTACCATTTTTAACAGGCCAGGTTTTAATGAGGCAATAACGGCTTTATTTATAATCCTTGGGTGAAAAATGGCAATTGAAGACCACCATTTCACAACCTAGGCACTCTGCATTCTTCTGGTTCTCTTCTAGACTAACCGTCTAATAAGGGTGACAGAAATTGAGCTCCTTTTCTGCCTGTGCTTTTCTTCTTTTCCCCCTCATTCCTCTCAAGTTTCCCTATATGACTTCTTTCTGTGGTTTCAGAGTTGGGAGGAGACACATTCAAAATGCAAATATGAGTACACTGATGGCAAGCCAAGCCTACACGGTGTACAATCACAGTGGAAGGCTGGAAAAACCCTAATGGAACTGGGGAATACCCCAGCCTTAAGTATTAATCCGATGCCTGTAAATAAATATTTGCTGGATGAATGACAGGTTGAATGAATGAATGAACCAATGAATGAAACCACAACTTCTCAGATAATTGTGGGTATGAAAATGGATTTAGTACTATGTGAATATACATAATTTTTTAAAGTTATCATTTCCTCCTGATAGTTCAATATTTCCAAATATCCTCAGATAAAGAAATAGCAAGTCTTCCAACTTTATTTGGGATTTTATAGCAACTGCTGTCAAGAATGACTTACGTATAGCTAAGGGAAACTTGAGACCATAAAATGCACGTGACTTCATATCCTTGCTCAGGTTGTATTTTCAAAATCACAAGGAGAAACAGTTACGAGAACTTAAAGACAATACCCTCACCAGCATGTCTCTCCTTTTTCATTCTTCCTTCATTCTTGTAACATTGACTTGCAGCTTCCTGATTTCAGACTCCTGTCTGAGTGAAGTGTGTGCTCACAGAGTGCCATAAAATCCTCTGAATATTCATTCATTCAGAGGTACGAGCTCTTGGGCCACAAAGGTCCCTTCTTCTGGTCCCTTCTTCATGCCCAGACATGCTCAGACTTGGCATCTTGCCCTGGAAGCAAAGCCTATAGGCCAAACAAAACCTTCATTTTCACTGCTCGGAACAACGGTCAATTCTTCAATGTAATTACGGAGAAGAAACTAAGAGTTTAGATCCAGGGGCTTGGTGCACTCAAAAATTATGGAAAAGAGAAGGAAAATGGTTCAGATGCCCCTGGGCTGTGAAAGGCCACACCCCGCAGAGACCTGGTATGATTCTGACAGATATGAGTAAGCTTTTACCCAATGCCGTCTACCAGATCTTCAGGGCAGGAAAAAGCAGGGACCTGTATTTCACGTCTGCTCTGTTTTGGCCTGCTGCCTTCCAAATACAGCTAGCTGCTTTTAAAAAATGTGCTTTCCTAAATACTTTTCCCTTTCAGCAGCTTAGTTTTTAAGGTAATGGAGAATAAAGAATTGTTTCTCCAGCATCAACTGAAGAACGATGGTCCCAGGACCAAAAGAAGACAGTGTCTGTAAGAGGTGGAAGGGAGCAAAGGTGATTGCCATGAATTTGAGCTTTCAGTGCACAAGCTAGGTTTGAGAGAAGCAGAGCCTCAGATAAACACTCCAAAAGAGTATGTAAATTCATTCAAGACCAGAAGTGTCCTTTAATCCAGTGCTATTGCGCAGATTGTGGAAACAGCAACTTTAATAAGGATTCAAGTCACTTTTGTTTAGGAGAGTTCCTAGGAAATAGCTATGGGGTTGCAGGAATATCATTCTCCTTAGACAGTCTACCACAATCATAAAAGGAGCCATTATATAGCACTTACCACTAGCTGGGCTCTGTTCTACGTGCTTTACATATGCTTGTTAAGGAGCCAAACAACCCTCTGAGCCAGGCACTGTTATTAGCTCATATTGCAACCTAGGAAGCTAAGGCACCCAGATATTATAATACTTGCCCTCCAAACACCTTGCTAGTGAATGTCAAAGCAGGAATTCCAGCTTGGTTCTAGAGTCTCTGTCCTTAACCACTTAACTGCTAAAAATAAAATACTATGTGGATACAGAAAGACTAGAATTTATTTATTTATTTGTTTTTTAAAGGAACATTTATTTATTTATTTTTTGGCCGCGTTGGGTCTTCGTTGCTGCGTGAGGTCTTTTTCTAGTTGTGGCGAGCGGGGGCTACCCTTCGTTGTGTTGCGCAGGCTTCTCATTGCGGTGGCTTCTCTTGTTGCGAAGCACGGGCTCTAGGTATGCGGGCTTCAGTAGCTGTGGCACGTGGGCTCCAGTAGTTGTGGCACGTGGGCTCAGTAGTTGTGGCTCATGGGCTCTAGAATGCAGGCTCAGTAGTTGTAGTACACAGGCTTAGTTGCTCCATGGCATGTGGACCTTCCCGGGCCAGGGATCGAACCCTTGTCCCCTGCGTTGGCAGGAGGATTCTTAACCACTGCGCCACCAGCAAAGTCCCAGAAAGACTAGAATTTAAATGCTAGGTGTCATTATCTCTAAGTGGTAGGTTTATGGTTAATTTTTTCTTTTACTTTTCTGTTTTTTTCCAGCCTTCTACCATGCAGTGCTTTTGTGATCACAGAGAAAATAATAAATGCAGTTTTAAAAGCCTGACCCTAAAATATATAACCACCCACAGGCTGTGAAGGGCCCTGCAATAGAAATAGCAGAAGCATCCTAAATGGTTTGATTTACTAAGGACTGGACCTTAGCGAGGAATACCAAGGAAAAATGCCTCAAATGTGTCCCTCTGCAGTCCTGTAAGCAGCCAATAAACTATCTACCACTTGCAATGTCACTTGGGGGTGTGGAAAGTGACAGAATCTCAAAGGAAGAATGAATTCCCCAGCTCTAACCCCGAATAAAGGAGCTCAGCCCCATGGTGGTGCTCAGCACTGAAAGGACACAAATACACGGTCACAGAAAACTTTCCATTAAACATCATTATACAAAAGTCCCCTGTATTCCTATATATCAGCAAGGAGCAGTTGGAATTGGAAATTTAAAAGTCACACTATAATCCAACTTAATTCACAAAATACACGTAAAGTGGTAGCACATATAATGGATTTAGGAAGCAGCTAAAATTTTAAAATATAACCATGCCAATTTGGATCCAATTCTAAGAATACTCTCAAAGTTTATCATGATGTGTTTAACACAAATACAGTTAAAAAGACATAAATGCAGCAGGTGGTAAACCAAAATTTAGACAACTACCAGTTTAGACCTCTTGTTTGTCCCCAGAGAGACAAATAACTGACTTAGACAATGCTGGTGACTTCTTGTATTGATTACCTTACTTTTTTCTTATCCTTGTCTTTTTAATAAATAGCCAGAGGTTAAAAAAAAAAAAAAAAATCTCCCTCTTTTTGAAAGAGGATTGCTGGCAGGAACTGAGGCCTCATTTCCCTATGTTTGTATCTCGGTGTTAGGGTGAAGGGTCAAAGCGGGCATTGCACCGAGCGCCTCAGAAACTCCTTGGAGAATGAAGGACTTCTTGCCTGGCCCCTGGGGGTGCTGGCAGCAGACAGCTCTCTGCCCTCCTCAGAACTGCCTCTGAGGAACACGACCGTGGCCATGGCCCCCTTCCTGGCCAGCCTGCATTCAGCAACTGGTAATGCAGCAGCCCTCTAAAGCCTGGCCTTCTCGCCTTACCTGAGGACAACTCCGCAGGGTCATTTCCGCTCTTGAGCTCCACCTGGGGTCGGCCAAGGCCTTGACTGAGAGCGCACCCCAGCTCAACTTCTTCCCCTGCCCATTCAGCTTCCCTCCCTTTCCTACCACAGGTGTGGCGCCCAAGATGTAAGCACGCATGCGCGCGTGTGCGCCACGGCGGGCTGGGGGGCGGGGTGGAAGGTGAGGCGTGTCGTCCCTGGCTGGGAATCCACTTCCAGCACGAACTTGACACTAGGGGAGGAAGAGCACAAGTCTTTGTCAGGCTGTTAGGCTCTCGGCCACACTGACTACAGGCCACAGTCTTGAGGCCCATTTCGCAAATCACAGGAGGAAGGAAAGCTGTGCTATCTTCGTCACGCATTCAGGAAGAGGAGCAAAGAACAAACAAGACACTTTTGGAAGACTGGCATGGAATGTGTCTGAAATGCGGGTGGGGCTTCGGGGTGCGGGGAACCACGGGAGGCAGGATGGCAGCTGCTTAGCCACTGTTTGGTCTAATCCCCTGAGCTGTCCTGTCCCTGGTACTATGGTCACACAGTGTTAATTAAATCATTCTCATTAATTCAGCCAGAGTGTAAATTAGGATGGAATGAAGATAAATTACGTTTGAAGGCAGCTAATACATTTAACCCCATGCTGCTTATTTTTCAGCCTAACAAAATAACATCGTTAAGGGAGATAACAAGGCCAAAGCCTTGGGCATAGCTTTTTAATAGCATTAAAAACAAGACCTTGGTTTGGTGTCACAAGGCAGAGGCGCAGACCAGCTCCCAGGGGCCCAGGGGACCGGCCTAACATCTTGAGGGAGGTGGTGGCCATTGTACAACAGGGATGTCTGTAGTATTTCCCAAGATGTTTATGACTCATATCTACAATGTCTATCGTCATCCATTTTGATCACAAGTCTATCTAGAGTTCTTCCTGTACAGATACAAGACTTGCTCACCTTTTCTTCCTGTAAGTGAAGTGATAAGAATTACCTTTAGGATTGGCTGAGAGACGCCGGAGGAATAACAGTTTTAGTTGCTGTGATTGTAATATGCTAACTTGCAAATCACTTTCAGCTGTGGAATAAACATTAGAAACTGCCCGTAGGCCTGACAACTTTTCATACATCGGTTCAAGCAAACCAGCGTACGGTTTGCAGCAGGTCATTTGTCTTCCAGTTTTCATAACCCATATAATAAGTAATTTCTTTTCCCTTCGTCCATGTTGCTTATCTCCCTAAGGCAGATGAAGCAAATGTATGTGGTCACTGAATACTTTCAAGATTTTCCAGGCCACAACTTTTTTTTCCTTCTCTTTTCTTGAAGCTTAGAAAGGTGGCAACGTTAGGTACAACAGACACAGGAAATTAGCATCGGTGGATGATGACACAATGGCCAGACGAGTTCACTCTTTTCTCAGCCCTGCCTGCTTAGCAAAGCTATTTGGAAAGACATGTAAACTTTGTTCTCTTCACCCCGCCCCTCGGTTAAGGACACTGCAGTTTCCGGGTGGTAAAGATGCAACCAAAATAGATGGCCTGTTCCTAGCTCAGTGGCTTTCTGTGGCAAAATCCCCAGCCAACCAGCTGAACTGAGGACATGTTTTATTCCTAGGCAGGGTCATCTAGGTACAGTTCCTAGTAGATTTGTTAGGTAATTTAAGTAAGAAGGAAATACTCCTTAATGAGAAAAAAATGTTAATCTCTTAATTTAAACAGAACACCCCACCCCACCCCAAGTCCCACTCCCACTCCCCGAGGAAGAGATTAACATTTGGTCTTCAGAACCAACCTGCTTGTTTTTGACCCACAACCCAGACAGACAAAGCACTTGGAGGAGGTGCCTTTGGGGGCTGCACTGATCACCTTCCCCCCACTCCTTGTCGCAGGCTACAGAAGCATGTTTTTTGAAAGACATATGTGCAATAGCTTCACGTTTCCCTCTCCCGGCTTTTCAGCACCTATCTCTGACGTCTACGGTGTTTCTATCCGTCTGGTCTTCGCTGATTTTATCCACATCTTTAGGAACCGGGTCGGCTCGCGGCGCTCCCCGTCTTTACCTCGCAGCAGGCAGACCCCTGCACGTGGGTCTGACCGGGAATTGATCTGGCCTCTCCGGCTTTGTGAAGCAGTCTCGAGCCGAGACTCTGCATAATACGTTAAAATATGAAGCAGATTTGTAAAGGCTCGTGGTGAGGCTGACGAGTTAATGCTAACAAAGGACTTCAGAGGGCACTGTCTTTCTTTGTTTGCAAGGAGCGAAATTTCTCAGCGCGAATACCAGAAGGGACCGCGTGTAAAGGAAAGTGGGATTAAAGGACCGACAGAGCCTTGGTTTCGGCAGTCTCTGGGCTCTGGGCGCGCCAGGCAGAGCCTCTTCGTCTGTTAAACCATTTCTGCATCTAATATTTAAAAGAAAGCTGGGAGGTGGAGTGGGGAGAGAAAACTCCGTCGTGGGTCCCCACTCCAGCTATAGGGCTGGGCCACTGCAAGTAGCTGTGTGCCCTCTAGCTGGACAATTCACATCTCCCTGGGCCTCAGTTTCCTAACCTGTAAAACGAGGGAGCTGGATCGGTAATCTCTACAGTTCATTAATATACTTTATTCCAAATACCCAATAAAAAGAAAAACAGGCATTTCAGCTCCCAGTGGAAAGACGAGCCCTTGGTACAAAGATCAAAAGTGGGCTTCATAAATAGTGATCGCCGTTCGAGATTAGTTTTCTAATCGCCTTCCCTTCTCGTGGCACAAGGGCGCTTCAAACGTGTGTGTGCTGAACCATTTCTTTGCTGAACTCCTAACTAACACGACCCGGTGATAAAAGACAGGAAAGGGCCCAGTCTGAGAGGGCGATTGAGGCTTTATCGCTACGAAGAGGCGGCGGCGGGGTAGCTCCTAGGAGCGGGTCGCTTTGAATAAAGCGGCGGCGGCGATTGGCTGCAAAGCACGTGGTGCACGCCTCGCCGGAGAGCGCCGGGCTGCTGCTGCCCCGGGCGGCGTGGGGCAGAGTACAGCCGCGGGTGCAGCACCCGCGGGGGGTGGGGAGGGAGGACTGGGGGGCGGGAAGCGCCTGGGGCTCGAGTCTTTCTGGTCCACTGTCACCGAGAAACCCTACGGCCCGGCTTTGCCCAACCTGCGGTGTCCCCGGAGTGTCCAAAATTGTGTCCAAACCTCGCCACTGTCCTCTTTCCAGATATCCCACACAGCGCGCGGGCTGCGGGCGCCCACGGCGCGTGCCGCGGACACCCGGCTCGCCCCCTCGTCGCCCTGTCCTGAGCATCAGGCGGGCTCCCGCAGCTCGGAGCGCACAGCGAGGGGCTGCACTCCCCGGCCGAGGATCCCTCAGCACCTGGCTGGGCTAGAGACGCAGACACTCCGACGCAGGAAAACTTGTTTTATTCGCGATCCCCGAGGGTTGCAGCTGCTCTTGGCTGAGATTCCGCGTGCGCTTTGTCTCTCTCCACTCGCCACAGCCCCCTCCCCCGCTTCCTCTCACGACTAACTCCCCCGACACACTCTCCTCCGACTCTTGTCCTCCTTCCCTTCCTCCTCCTCCTCCTTCTCTGCTGGCCGCATTCACGCGCTTCCTCCCTCCCTCCCCTGGTGTCACTTTTTGCCTACGCGCCCTCTCCCCTCCCCTCCCCTCCCCTCCCCGCCGCTCCGCTTATAGCCGGGCGCTGGGCGGCCGGGCGCAGAGTGCTCGGGAAGCCGGAGAGGAGGCGGCACGGCGGTGGCGCTGCAGAGACCAAGTCGAGACGCCAGGCGGCCGCCGGCGCGCAAGGCGCTTTCCAACTCCCTCCCGCGAGGGTACAGCCCGCCTCCTTCGGCGGCGCCTGCAGCCGCGGGCTCGCTCTCGCCTCCAGAGCTCACTCCGGGAGCTGCTCCGCGGGTGGCGGGCGCGGAGTCCGCGACGTGGGGATCGTGAGGCCGCGGCGATCCGCCCGCGGTAACCAGCCCGCGAGCCAGAGTTCCATGCGCGCTCCTTTCGCCCGGGCAGTCGCTGTTGCTTCCTGGGGCTGAGACGTCCGCTCCGTCCCCTCCCTACCCGGTGACCGAGGCAAGAACCCAGCCGGTCGTGTACTGTGGCCGGTCGCCACTGTTGTAAGTCTCTCCTACCGCCGCGGACCTGTTGCGGGCGCCGCGGGTTTCAGGGGCTACCTGGCCTGCGGGGTGTGATCGCGAGGGGTGTGTGTGCGCCCCGGAGCCTGGAGCTCCGACTTAGGCGGCGGTGGGGAGCTGTTCTCGGGGCGGAGACCTGGTGTCCACCGCTGCCCTCCCACAGCAAGAAGAGCCGGGCATTGCTGGAGGGGGCTCCTCTCGGTGGCGCGCCGCCCAGGCGAGCTGCTGGAGAGCTAGGAGCTGAGCCGGGATACGATCAATCCCCCCCGCACCCCCCTCCCCCCCAGCGGAAAGAGCATTGTCGAGCGCGCGGGATTGTTGGTCCACGTTGCACCCTACCCGGCACGGTGAGCAATAGGGCCACGCGCAGACACCCCTAGTGAGGGCACGTTCACTGCGGCCAGACGTCTGTAGGGAATGAATGAAAACTGGTTTCTGAAAAATTAGTTTCTTCTCATGGAAGTATTTAGTCTTAACATGCTTAGTTTCGAAGGATAGGAATTGGTGGGCAGGGTGGAGATGAACCGTTGAACTTGGCGAGTGTGTGGTGTCGCCCTCACAGGCCTGGCCAGAGTGTTAAAGAGCGTTACAGGTGTTATAGAGGACTGTATAGTAAAATACTTTTCTTGTTAACAATCTCTTTATAATGTTCCGTTGTTATCAATAATATGAATGTCCGAGAAAATCTGCCTGGTTTCTCCTTTGATTGCATTGAGATAAGGTTTAAAACCCAAAGAAATGTGACACGCCGCTAAGTATTGGAGGCCCAGAGCCTGGTTAAAGAGCATTAAGTGAACTGAAGTTACTGTAGCTAGAATCCCTTTTGATGTTCACTGGTAATAGCAGCCCTTTTCCCCTTCTTTGTAGAGGCAGGTTAAGTATATGTGTGCGTTTTTTTGGCCACTTAACTTGGCATGCAAATATTGTTTCTCTGGGGGCTTAAAAAAATGCCAGAAGGATGATTCATTTCACGTTGAAGGTGTGTTTAGTGGCTGTAAACGTGGTTTTTGCTGGTGTTCTCACATTTGCATAATTTTAAACTAGAAGGCAAGTCGTTTCCCTTGGGTCTTCAAGTTTACCTTTTATTTTAATCAAATATTGCTGCAAGATTGTTGGATTTTGACTGACAGACACACTTCTCCATCTGGGTGGCATCCAAGATGACAGGCTAGGCTCTTTCTGCTGGCTTCATGAACCTACCTGGGAAATACAGGAGCATAAACACAGGATGCAAAGAGATGCAGATCCTATATGCCAATGTCTTCTAAACTGTTTTGTTAAGTGTAAGCCTGGCTGTGAGTGTTGTTTTACACTGCTTAGGGAAACACCTTCCGGGCCGGTGGGTGTAATTCCAGCTCAATCTGCAGGCACTTTGGTGCTTATGTACCTTGTGCAGCCTCATTCTTCCGTCAGAGCTGCATTCACTCTTAGCCGGAAAGAAGGCAACTTACTTACTTACTTACTTACTTATTTATTTATTTATTTATTTATTTATTTATTTATGGCTGCGTTGGGTCTTCACTGCTGTGCGCAGGCTTTCTCTGGTTGCTGCGAGCGGGGGCTACTCCTCGTTGCGCTGCGCGGGCTTCTCATTGCGGCGGCTTCTCGTTGCAGAGCACGGGCTCTAGGCATGTGGGCTTCAGTAGTTGTGGCACACGGGCTCAGTAGTTGTGGCTCATGGGCTCTAGAGCGCAGGCTCAGTAGTTGTGGCGCACAGGCTTAGTTGCTCTGTAGCATGTGGGATCTTCCCGGACCAGGGCTCGAACCCGTGTTCCCTGCATTGGCAGGCGGATTCTTAACCACTGCACCACCACGGAAACCCTTTTTTTTTTTTTTTAAATTGAAGTATAGTTGGTTTACAATGTTGTTAGTTTCAGGTGTACAGCAAAGTGATTCATTATATATATATTATACATATATACTTTTTTAGATTCTTTTCCATTATAGGTTATTACAAGACATTGAGTATATTTCCCTGTGCTATACAGTAGATCCTTGTTGGTTATCTATTTTATATATAGTAGTGTGTATATTTCAATCCCAAACTCCTAATTCGTCCCTCCTACCCCTTTCCCCTTTGGTAACCATACGTTTGTTTTCTTTGTCTGTGAGTCTATTTCTGTTTTGTAAATAAGTTCATTTGTATCTTTTTTTAGGTTCCACATATAAGCAATATCATATGATATTTGTCTTTCCCTGTCTGACTTACTTTGTATGATAATCTCTAGGTCCATCCTCAGGAAGCAGCTTTTGAGGTTGCTTTGGAAGCATTAGCTTAAAAAAAAAAAAACAGAGCTACTCATTTGCAATTCTTGCACCTTTCTGTATAAGGCATGGGAATATTTATACCATCTTTTGAGGTTTAGGCTTAAAATCTTCCTCAAAGAATTTCAGCTTGAATGTACTAATGCCAGTGATCACTACAGCAGTAGAACAGCAGGGATGCTAATACTGTTTTAACACATTGGAGAACCTAGTGTATTCACATAGGGTCCTGTCACTTGCTCTTAGGAGCATTGGGCATTGGGTAAAATGGACTAGACCATAGAGGCTTAGCTTGAGGGTGGTGGTGATGCTTGCC
The DNA here is from genome assembly GCF_002837175.3 of Physeter macrocephalus. Classification (NCBI taxonomy): domain Eukaryota; kingdom Metazoa; phylum Chordata; class Mammalia; order Artiodactyla; family Physeteridae; genus Physeter; species Physeter macrocephalus. Next base: position 75,856,954 of record NC_041221.1, on the reverse strand, counting down.
TTCTCACCATTTGTCAAAGCCCAAGTCACTGTGGAGACTGATGGGTGCTTCGTAAAGGCTTCTTAACACCAGAGCCCTAGGACTCTGTTGTTTATTTTCTTCCACTAAGTCAGTTTACTCACAGTGAAAAGTTACATGCCCAAAATGAAAGAAAACAAGTTGCAACTCCTAATAGTATGAGGCCTGTGTGTCAAAGGCAAGTTAGGTACCTGCCTCTGTTGTTTTCTGTGCCTGCCTTGCCTCCGCTGGTCAGGTTGAAGGAAACAAGCAGGCCTTGGGTTTCAGCTCTGCCATAAGGACTGGCTGTTCCATGTTTGGAACAGATACTGTAACCACGCAGTTTACCCTCCTGGTATAAACAGTTTCCCTAGGAATCCTTTGACAGGCGGGTTCTTGAAGCCATTATTTCTTTGAAGTAACAGAAGGGTAGGGTGAAAAAAGAAAAAGATGGTTCAATTTTTGAAGGTAGGTGATAGGCATGTCCTGTATCTTTAGCCTACAGTTGGATTACTGAGGAAAGCCAAAGAGAGCATTCGGTTCTGCTATAATTTCCATTTAGATACTGAGGAAAACACTCTAGTCAGCAAATAAATTCTAGAGTGGCCCTAAATTAACAATGGCAGGCAACACACATACACACACACGTGTGTGTATTTTGATTTAGATAAAGCGACATTTGCATTTTGGACTCCCTAGATGCAGGTGCCAGCGTTTGCAGGTACACAAAAATGGTCCTGGTGATGCCCTGTTTAATCAAGAGAGATAGATGGATACATCCTTTGTTCTTGCAACTGGTTTTCTAAGATTTGATTTAAAGCAGGGAGAACAGAACAACAGAACTCCTGACTTTGCTACTCAAAATATTCTTCTCTTTCTGTGCCCAAATTGCCACTTGAGAAGCTGTCCGGAGCAGGAAACGGGAGTGGTGACTGTGGCCAGAATGTATCCTGTTTCCACGATAGCTTGCTGATCAGTATATGGTTGTGTTTATGTTGGGGCTCTTTCAGGACGCTGTAGTGGTAGAGGTGTCTGGTTACAAATTATTTGTAATGATAAATAAAGGTTTGGTCATTTTAGAAGTTGGCCTAAGCCTGTGGTTTTAATGTTACATTTCCCATTTACTGCACTTACACTTTGGTAAGACACTGGGTCTTACCAAAGGAATTCTTAATGGAATTAATTAGTAGGTATTTGTTTTACACATGGCTTTATGTTGCTTGCATAGGGCATTAAAGCCTGTGCCCATCCCGGCGTTACGAGAGCTGGAGGCCTGGCATTTCAAGTGGCCAGCGGTGAATCAGCTGGACTAGGGCCAGGGAGCTGTGAGAATGAGACCTTGCTCCTCTTGGCTTTTGCTGACTTACATTCTCAAGGACTTCAATATCCTGCAGGTTGGCAATCAGGTTTTCCAAGATGAACCTGCTCTTAAGCAGTGATTGTTTTTTTTTTTTTTTTAAACAGTGTATAGTTTAAATAGCTCAACAGTATTATAATAAGTGTCTTTCCTTATAGGTAGGTAGCCGTCTCTGACTTTGTATAGGCCTGGCTGTCCATTATTCAGAACAGTAGGCGGCAGGGCCAAAAGTGTTCTGTTTCCTCTGTCCAAAACAACTGCTGGTTTGGTTCGGCCGTTCTGAGCACTGGGAGCATCAGGTTCAATAGTTGTGTTTTGTTTTTCAGGAGTGGAAACAAAATGTCCGTCAGCGTGCACGAGAACCGCAAGTCCAGGGCCAGCAGTGGCTCCATTAACATCTATCTGTTCCACAAGTCCTCCTACGCGGACAGTGTCCTCACTCACCTGAACCTGTTACGCCAGCAGCGTCTCTTCACCGACGTCCTTCTCCATGCCGGAAATAGGACCTTCCCGTGTCACCGGGCGGTGCTGGCCGCGTGCAGCCGCTACTTCGAAGCCATGTTCAGCGGCGGCCTGAAGGAGAGCCAGGACAGCGAAGTCAACTTCGACAACTCCATCCACCCGGAAGTCTTGGAGCTGCTCCTCGACTACGCTTACTCCTCCCGGGTCATCATCAATGAAGAAAACGCGGAATCACTCCTGGAAGCTGGTGACATGCTGGAGTTTCAAGACATCCGGGATGCCTGCGCCGAGTTCCTAGAGAAGAACCTGCACCCCACCAACTGCCTGGGCATGCTGCTGCTGTCTGACGCGCACCAGTGCACCAAGCTGTACGAGCTCTCCTGGAGGATGTGTCTCAGCAATTTCCAGACCATCAGGAAGAACGAAGATTTCCTCCAGCTGCCCCAGGACATGGTAGTGCAGCTCTTGTCCAGTGAAGAGCTGGAGACGGAAGACGAAAGACTTGTGTACGAGTCTGCAATTAACTGGATCAGCTACGACCTGAAGAAGCGCTACTGCTATCTCCCGGAGCTGTTGCAGACGGTGAGGCTGGCTCTGCTACCGGCCATCTATCTCATGGAGAATGTGGCCATGGAGGAGCTCATCACCAAGCAGAGGAAGAGCAAGGAGATCGTGGAAGAGGCCATCAGGTGCAAGCTGAAAATCCTGCAGAACGACGGCGTGGTGACCAGCCTCTGTGCCCGGCCCCGGAAAACTGGCCATGCCCTCTTCCTCTTGGGAGGACAGACTTTCATGTGTGACAAGCTGTATCTGGTCGACCAGAAGGCCAAAGAGATCATTCCCAAGGCCGACATCCCCAGCCCAAGAAAAGAATTCAGTGCCTGTGCAATTGGCTGCAAAGTATACATTACTGGGGGGCGAGGGTCTGAGAATGGAGTCTCGAAAGATGTCTGGGTTTATGATACCCTGCATGAGGAGTGGTCCAAGGCGGCCCCCATGCTGGTGGCCAGGTTTGGCCATGGCTCTGCTGAACTGAAGCACTGCCTGTACGTGGTCGGGGGGCACACTGCCGCCACTGGCTGCCTCCCGGCCTCCCCCTCAGTCTCTCTAAAGCAAGTAGAACATTATGACCCCACAACCAACAAATGGACCATGGTGGCCCCTCTCCGAGAAGGGGTCAGCAATGCCGCCGTGGTGAGTGCCAAGCTCAAGCTGTTTGCTTTCGGAGGTACCAGCGTCAGTCATGACAAGCTCCCCAAGGTTCAGTGTTACGATCAGTGTGAAAACAGGTGGACGGTCCCGGCCACCTGTCCCCAGCCCTGGCGTTACACGGCGGCAGCTGTGCTGGGTAACCAGATTTTTATTATGGGGGGAGATACCGAGTTCTCCGCCTGCTCTGCTTATAAATTCAATAGCGAGACTTATCAGTGGACCAAGGTGGGAGACGTGACAGCAAAGCGCATGAGCTGCCACGCTGTGGCCTCCGGAAACAAACTCTACGTGGTTGGAGGGTACTTTGGCATTCAGCGATGCAAAACTCTGGACTGCTACGATCCAACGTTGGATGCGTGGAACAGCATAACCACGGTCCCGTACTCGCTTATCCCTACTGCGTTTGTCAGTACCTGGAAACATCTGCCCTCTTAAACACAGTGCATCCTAAAGAGAGTGAGCATAAGGTAAGAGTCCGTTTAGCTGTAAGTATCTGTATAGTTGAGCTAGCTGTGTAAGCCCATACGTGAGTGAAACAGGCTCCATATAGCCCATCCTATAGAGGTTCTACGTGAACTACAAATAAAAGCACTTGTACCCTGGAACTTAAACACTTGTGTTGACCACAGCTGCAACCCCCCAAACATAAGCCAGTGGTTCTCAGCCTTTATTGGGCCTCAGAGTCTCCCAAAGAGCTTTTCGAAACCTGCCCACTCCAGAGGCTGGGTTTCATTAGGTCTGGGTGGGACCCAGGCATTAGCATTTTTAGGAAGTTCTTCAGTGATTCTAATTACGGCCAGGTTGGGAACCTCGTCTCCTGAGCCCTCCCTGTGTGCCGGCAGCTGGGCTGTGTGTTTCCCATGGATCATTTCATTTGGTCCTTAAAACAACCCTGTGGGATATTATTATGAGAGCACTTCCTAGATGAAAACACCTGATGTACACAGGGGTTAAGTAAGTTGCCCAAGGTCATAGGGCTTGGCAGGCAGAAGGGTTGGTCAAGACATCAACCCAGGCAGTCTGGCTCCAGAGCGTAAGCACTTGAGCTCACGCTGAATGGCTACTTAATAAACTTCACATTGTTATCACCCCAGGAAATAATTGTAGATTTTTAAATTTAACTTCCTCAAACCCTTTTTAGAATGAAGTGGGGTTTAAAAAATTGAATGCTGAAAATTATTCCCATTGTATTCTGTCCAGAATTCTTCATTAGCTTATTTTAAAGGTTCTTCCTTCTCCCCCCGCCCCTCCGCCCTCAAAATAGCCCCCTTTAGGGCATTTATTAACTTTTGAGAAGTCTAGGTCTGTCCTTGTAAAAGGTTGCACCTGCATTGTATAAGCTTGTCTGATGTGTGGACACACTGAGCCATCTAAACTGCCCTTCCTGCAGCTTTTCAGAGTTAATCAGTCAAGCTGACCCCATTGTCAGGGCGAACAAAAGTTGTGTTTCTGTGTCATATATCTGGGTACATAATGGTTGTCTTGTGTACTTAAGAGTATATAATACTCTTGGCTCAAATAATTAATAGGCCTACACAGTTCAGGGTTCAGGAAGCTAATGGCCGCTTTGCTGCTGTTAAGGCATTCTCAGGATTGGCCCCGGAATCACTTAAGCTATCTAAGTGTAGCACAGAACCCACGGAATGGGTTGATTTGTTTTGGTGACTAATGGGCTCATTACTGATAATAAGAGAATAAAATTTAAAAATCTGCTTTGGAGGAACTGCTGGGAAAATGAACTCATTCCTTGGAAAGGTTTGGTTCTGTGTTCCCTCGTATGTTTCACACTTTTGAAGGGGACCTTCTAGCAACGAGGGGTTTGGACTCATTTGTCTTTTCTTTCCTCATCTCTTACAGCTCATTTAGAAACACCAGTAAAACTGGCCTCCCTTTCACATGTAATCGTTCTGTTTCTTTCATTGCTTCAGTTATCTCCTCCAGCCTATTACAGTTAGTACAGTTCTTAGTAATGTAATGTTTTCCTGGACTGAGACTCCTTCAAAGGAGCAGGAACTGTCAGAACCGTCCTCTGGGGAGCGAATGGGGCTAACAGTGTCCCACACCAAACTGGTTTTTGCAGCCTTGCTGGCATCTCAATAATCCTGAATAAACAAATGCTCTGAAAGGGGTTATTTCATTTGCGATATGAATGCTTTACTCAACTCTAAAGAAGGTTTAAAGAACCTTCTAGGCAAAAGCATCAATTAACAGTGCACTAAATTGGGTGTTAGTCCAAAACTGACTATATTTGCATCGGAGAGCCTTAAAAATTGCCAGTGATGGTGGCGGTACATCCAAATGGTAACTGGCTGGCATCCTATATGTCATATAGGTAGAAAAGAGAGAGACCAAATGTACTTTCTGTTTCTAGCTGTGGAGTCTGGACCTCTCTGCCCTTCAGCGATCTCCTTTGTCAAATGAGTGATTCGAATTGTGCTTTCCTTAAGATCTGTCCCAGTTCAGACTTGGGTGAATTGATAAATGAGGAAAAAGAAAAGAAAGGCGTGAAAATACCTAGCCAGTGCCTGGTACATATTAAGTGTTCAATACTCATATTAGTTTTCTTTCCTCCCTTCAATTTAGACCTTAGCTCGCAGTGGAATTAGCTTTGTGTGTCATGCGAAAATGAGGTTTCTTTGACTATTATCAGCTTGTTATCTTTATACTTCATTTTTGGTACCTCCTTTCTCAGTCCAGAGTGAGTATGTTGGCAAACACTCGAATTCACCCTCTCCTGGGTATTTGAACCTAATCACACATGTCCGGTCCCTGGGAAATGGAACAAATAAAGTGTTCGGTTATATTCGAAACAACATCCCCTCTGCCCTTGGTGCTCTTAGCCAGAGAGTCAAGCACAGACTAAGGAAATTCGACAGGGCCAGGTTTGCCCTTTTAAAGGGTGGCGTGGGGCTGATCAAAGCCACTGTTGGAGTTTCCGACGGAGAGAATGTTGGTTTAAATTTCTAAAGTTTACTACACACAAGATAGTGTTAAAACACTTAAACCGGATGGAGTGACTTAAAAGAGGTGCTGTGTAGGTATCAGTCCTAAGCTGCAAACGCTTCCGGGACCTGGCTTTGCCCTCCACATGTAGGCGCTACCTGAATTAATACAGTGTTAACAAAAAGTTTCCTTAGGTCTAAAAGTTTATCCACCAAGGAGATTTTAACTCTCTCCAGCTGCTCCCAGCTGCTGGGAGGGACAAAGAGGAAATGACGTTTGATTTCTCTCCATTTTCATGGATTTTGGTTTGCTTTGTTCCCGGCCCCCCTTTTTAGTGGTGTTTTTGTTTTGGGGTTTTTTGTTTTTCTGTTTGAGTATGCAACATCTTGACATTTCATATCACAAGACACATTCTTTAGGCCTAATGTTGATGTATAGGTTTCAAGGAGGTGAGGGTGGGCGATGACACCCGTAGTCTAAGGAATGCCTTGAAAGCTTGAATCACTGTTATGAAACTGCCAAAAGAAAGAACTAATGAAATGAATCAGACTTCCGAACACACAAGAGCAAGAAGTAGTCAGTGCAAGTGATGAGCGTCCCTCCTGAATTCCCTCTGTCTGTACTTCGAGTTTCAGCACTGGGGCTGCAGACTCTTATGCTAGGGCTGGAAATGGGCTCCAAGAACAGACAGGGTGAGCATTTGAAAGACAAAAGCCCTCTGCAAACTCTCCTGTAAAATTACACTTAACTAAATGGGAAGGATGGGTGGTGTGGGGAAACACCAGCTCCCATGAAACGTGCAGGCTTCGTGGTTATGGCACCTTGAATTTATATTCACGTCTGACGGCGGTTAATTCTGTAGATAATAACACTGCATACCACAGCCGGAGTCTCCTAAGTGTGGACTGATGAACTTGGAGAATAAACTCCAGCCTTGGGCTGGTGAGGCCTGGCATGCTGTCATGTGAAAGAAAGCGAGACTGATTTCTGCCGTAATGAATAGCAGAGATGCATTTAAATAAGAGGATTAATATGTCTGCCTTCTATATGGTGAATAAATTTAATTTGGAATCCTTTATGGTAAATGGGCCCGAAGCTGGGGGGAGGGGATTGGCAAAGGAATCTCTTGTGACCCTCTGGTGATCACTTTACCGTGGCTCTGTTTAACTGTGGAGAGGAATTATGAATGTCTGAAGCAGAAGAAGGCAACTCGTAACAGCACCTAGATGTATAGGTTTGAATTTTAAACGTATATATGTTTAGGAAAGAAGCGAAGATCTTTCTTCGGATACCACGGTTTTTGTTGGGCCATCTGCATGCATGAATGGGCACCTACCGAATGTGTAATTAGGACCTTTGGAAGCCATATTGACCTACTCTGTCCCAAGTTTAATTTTTTTTTTTTCAGATTTTGAGGCTAACAAAAAATTTTCCTTTTCCTCTATTTTAGCTGACTCCATCCCTCAATGAGACAAGATGGGATTTCTACTTTGGAGAGGCCAAGTTGAATGAAGAGAAGGAAAAGAAAAAGGAAAAGAAGTTGCTACAGTCCAATCCACCACACCTTGTAAATGCTTCTAACTGGACTTGAAGGAAGGGGGGAGGGGGAGGGGGGGTGGGATTTTTTCAGTGCAAGAGGCACATGGTTTAAATATGAATGAACGAACCTGTGATCTAGTCCTTGTCTTGTAATTGTGGATTAATGTCAGCATTAATCAGCCCCTCAAAGGGAGAGAAAAGCCGGCCCTTTTCCCTTGCTGTACCATATTCAGCATTTGATTTCCATGGGTTCCACCATTTATGTGTAAAATTTGAAATGGTTGTCACCTCTCTCTGAGGAGCAAGCTTGAAGCCTCCACACCAGCTGCTGTTGGAGATTGAAAGCCCAACTGGGGGGCCTGGAGGGACGCTTGCCGGGCTGGCTGCAGAGTGAGGACCACTGGACTCCACGATGATCTCCGAGGGGCTGTGCTCCCCAGGAACGTTTCTGAACAATGGGGACGTTGTTGGTAGCTGTTTCGTAGATGTTCTTTTCTATTTATAAGTGACTTTAAACTTTCCCTTGGCTGGTAAGAAATTTGTTGTAGATTTAGCTATTTATTGTTTGAGGCCTGCATGCTGAAACAATGCTTACAGTTGTCTTCACGTGTATGGACGCGTGTGAATGGTTGTACGTTTTGCACAATTTTGTGGCTGTTATGATGTGCTCTGCTGCACAAAAGTGAAAACTTTGGAGTTACAATTAGGAATATAACTGGAGGGTGGGTTGGGAAGGGTGGGGGGGTGGGATTTTGTAAATGTCAAGACAGGGAAGGATTACAAGACAGAAACTTAAGCTACATCCTAGAGGTAGAGAAAGCATGAAGGTCATTTTTCTCAGACTCATCAACTTTGACTGGGGTTTTGTGGGCTGTGGTCCTGCCAATGGCTCCTGGGGCAAGGGAAGGCTTCTTTCTTCCCTTCTCCTTCCTGTCCGATTCACTCGCTTCAATCTCAGCTACTGAAATTTGAAAAGGACCAAATCGCTGGGCAGTTGTGTTTTTTTTGTTGTTTTTTTTTTTTTTCTCCTCTGTGTAATATCCTGAAATCCTGGAAAATGCTATGGACTAGTTCTGTATATAGGGCACAGGTAAAGGCATTGTCCAAAGTTTATTTATTTATCTATTTATTACCCTATGAGAATGCTTGGCCATAACCACAGTTAACAGGAGAAAACGAAACACTCACGCATGGAAATTAATTCACTCACCGGATTTACTTGACCTGGATGGGTCCTTCTCTCTTCCTGCTGTAGGGTTTAGCAAGTGCTCAAAGTTCTCCAATGCAATATTCACATGGGTACAATGTATACTTTAGTGCTCCCTCTTAGGTAAGTCTCTAAAAGAACTCTTTGGTGCACAAAAGTGACACATGATGGCCCCCAAACACCAAAGAATTGTAAGCAGTGGCCCTTGCTGAGATGCTTTCTGGGAGAGTTGGGAATCAGTTGTGAATACGTTCTTTGCTAGTTCAAGTGCTTGTTTCCTAAACACGTGCCGTGATAGTTATTAGTGGTAGCCTCATAGGTGCTTCCTCACAGGTGTCCGGGGAAGCTCAGAATTTGCAATTTCGCACTGCTTTCATTGCTGTTTCTCTCATTACTGTATTTTAGAAAATAGGGTTTAAGACCAATAACCCTTGACATCGTGTGTTTGCATTGTCTAATGACAGATGAATCCTTCACATTTCTCTCCACCTGAATATATTAGACTAATTGTACGTGTTTGTTCGTGCCGTGAATAAGTGGGCTATAGTTGGACCAAAATAAACGAACAGTTGGAATCAAAGGGTCTCAATACTTTGCGGTAGTCAGCCCCTCGCTTCTAGATGTGTTCTAATCCAGCGGTCCCCACCCTTTTCGGCACCAGGGACCGGTTTCGTGGAAGACAGTTTTTCCACGGACCTGGGTGGGAGGCGTGGGGAGCGGTTCAGGAGGTAATGCGAGCAATGGGGAGCGGCAGGTGAAGCTTCGCTCGCTTGCCCTCTGCTCACCTCCTTTTGTGCGGCCCGGTTCCTAATGGGCCTAGGACCGATACCAGTCCACGGCCCGGGGGTTGGGGACCCCTGTTCTAAACAATGCAAATGTCTGATTGTACCCTGGCAGGATATTGTAGCAGTTACAGCTCTGTAGTTTATGATGCAAATCTGCCAACATGTGGGTGTCACTGCGTGGCTTTTGAAAGCAGGGTGAAGTTTTTGCAGCTGTTTCAAAGTTGTGGTCTGTCCTTGAATTCTCTATTAATTGCTGTGTGTGAGCCAGAGGGAGCTGTGGTCAGGGTGGGCCCCCAGCCTGCAGGGAACTTTCTGGACTCCCCGCTCTTTGAATTGATGGAGGCATTTGGGCTCACTACTTGACCATTCTCACCCTGTGAAACGTCCTACACTTTGAAGCAAATACAATTCACAGCACAGTGCACACAAAAACCTTGGCATAAGACAGAGAAGGTTCTTCTTATTCTGTGGACTGGTTGCTGTGGAAACGGATAACAAAGGGCAGCCTTCCACTTCTGGTATAATTGTGTAGCCCCCTTTTCTCTGGGCTTGACACCTGTCTGAATAAGAATGATTAGAGCTGAATAATATCCCTCTCTTGACTATTGAATATGTGGTTCACATACAAAACTGTATAAGTTGAAGAAGTAAAGTGTCCGTGTTCATATGTACTTGTTTGCTACTACATTTTTGAGGTTTTGTAAAACTGTTATTTTTTTTTCACAATGTGAAACTGAAGGTCAAATAAATTATTAGAGATTTTCTCTTCATCGTGTGTATGGGTCTTTATTTGAATACAACATAATTTTAGGCATTGAAAACTTGTGCTTTTTCTAGCTTAATCCAAAAGAGGATCATTTCAAATTTTTTTGGATGTCTTCTATTTCACCATTTAGTTACGTCCATTTATGAAAGCAATTTTGCACGTTAAATAATTTAAAATTTTGACCTTTTAGAATATTTAAAATATTTAGAATATTTAATACCTCAGTTAGGGTTATTGATAGCTTAGAATATAAAGTCATGTACTATGCAATGATGAGACAGCATACTTAGTATATAGATGGAATTTAGTTTCTATACTCATCATGTGGGATATATTTTGATAGGAAAGCTGTGAGAGAAGGGGCTGTAGTTCAATCCTCTTTTCATCTGACATGACCTTAGAATCATTTAAAGTGAGTGGAAATATGTGCATATTATTTCTCTGAAATGGCACAGAAAACCACAAGTTTAATCCCTCTGGTATACTTAGCTTCTTCCAAGTTGAAAGCCGCCATGCCAGCTGGCTCATTGTAAAGCCAGAGGAAGCCTGCTCCCACCTCATGACGGCTTCGTGTCACAACGAGATGCTCCTTTATCATTTAGGGTGGACGCCTTGTTGTTTTAACGGGCAGAGCAACATTTTGCGTAATCTTTTTTGGAGAGAACATAAATACTACCTAATTAGAAATCTAGGAGCTCTCACAAGTAGGCAGAATGCAATTACCACCCTTGGACATTGACCAAGATGCCAGAGCAGATGCCTCAGGTTTTACAGAAGCAACATTCAGTTCTGTGCTGGGTGAGGCTGGTCTAGAGCCAAGCTTTGAGAATAAATGACTCTGACAAGGGTCCTCAGACACCTTGGTGCACGGTGCTGATGACCCATGGAAACCCTGTTGATGACACCATATATGACACCACTCGGAAGGGTTGAGAATAATTCACGTAGAGATGATTGGGAACCGACTTTTCATTCTCGGGAGTTTTTTTTCTTTATCATCTCCGTTGGGATGTATAAACAGATTAAAAGAAGATATTTCAAATTCCTAATTTTCAGTTGTTTTGAAATTTCAGTTCATTCAGAGATTCATATCACCCCAAGCAGCAGCTGTATTAGTTTGGATCGCCTTCAGCTGCACGTAATAGAAATCTGGCCATGGTGGTTTAACCACAGTGGTGAAACACTTTGGAGGCTGGCAGTCCACAGCTGGGACAGTATCCCTACAAGGCCATCAGGGGTCTGGGGCTCTTCTTTCTGCCTTGGCATCCTGGGCATGGGCCGTTAGTCCTCACGCTTACAGGATGGCAGCTATACCTCATGGCATTCCATGTGCTTTCGAGGCAGCAAAGATGGGGACAAAGGGGAAGAAGTATGTGTCAGATGAAACTTCCTTTTTCTTGGGACAATAATAGTTTTCCCAAAAGGCCCGCCTAGGTGACTTACACTTATCTCTCATTGGCCAGAATTGTGTCTCATGAACTTCCGAAGAAGTAAGGGAGCCTGATAAGAGGAGTACTTTTATGGAGGCATGATGCTGCCTCACACAAAAGGTGATTTTTGTTGGCAAGGGTGAAAGGGAGAATAGACGTTGGCTAGGCAATTAATTGCTGCCTAGGGTCTGTCACAGTGGATAATCCAAGGGTCAGCTTAAACAATAGCCCCGGTGATTGAGTGATTACGATGTGCTGGGACTGCACTAAGGACATGTTTCCTTCATCTCTTTTAATTCTCACAAAAAATGCAGGTGAGTACAGAGAGGTTTCTTAACATCTGTAAGCCTCAGCTCCTGCCTCTATAAAATAAGGATGATTAATATTCTCTAATAGAAACATTTAATAATATACATTTAAGCACCAAGCCCAGTGCCTGGCACATAGTAGTTTCTCACTAATTTTCAGCTGTTATTTTTACACATGCTAGACATCCAATAAATCAAAATCCGAGTGCTTATTCTGCGTGAGGAATTGTGTTAAAAGTTTGAATGTCCATCGCCTTAATTGATCCTTACAGCAATCCAATGAGAACAGGCACTATTTTTTTTTTTTTTTTTGGCCACACTGTGCGGGATATTAATTCCCCCACCAGGGGTCGAACCCATGCTCCCTGCAGTGGGCGCACGGAGTCTTAACCACTGGACTTCCAGGGAGGTCTTGAGAACAGGCACAATTATTACCCCCATTTGGTAGATTAAGAAACAGGTTTGGAGAGATTAACTTGCCCAAGGGAGTGGTGAAGCCTGGATTTCAAGGCGCACTCTCTGACCTGTCCAGGAATGTGGAGAACGGTGATTCACGGGGCTGAGCCTGATTGTGGGAAACCCAGGGCTGCCCATGTCTGCTGTGTCTGGGAAGACTTGACTTTGTGACACGGGCCGAGAAGGTTGCAGCTGGTGAGTTCCACCCCTGGACACCAGGACTAAAGAAGCACAGGGAAAGAATCTGCCCTCCAACTCACAGTATTCCTTGACAACAGGCTTCTAAGATTCTGATTGAGGAGAATTTTACAATAAATGGGGGCCCTGGGTGGTTGTTACACTTGATAATTCATTAAGCTGTACACTTAGGCTCAGTGTACTTTTTTGTTCATACAATGTTTATTGCCTGAGAGATTGAATATACAAATGGACAATGGCCAGAGCATAATAAAAATAGAACTCTGACCCACAATCTGCAGCAACCAGCGCAGGAAACCAACCCCATTATCTGCGTAACCAGCCCAGGATGTCAGCCTGCAATCTGCAAATCAGACTTGCAGGAAGTCAGATTACTATCTCTAGCAACTGGTCCCGGAAGCCAAACAATAACCGTGTTAACAATTGGCCCCAAACAGCCAGGACTTGATTAATAACTTCCAGCTTCCTTAATTTCTGTTACTGCTTCCAACTCGGGACCAACCAGAAAAAAATCAAATATGCCCCCCTAACTATCACATAGGGTGCCTACTTCTAGTTAGCCTGCTTCCTGCTTCCAGCTTCCCTAGGCCACCAGCCTTCAATCAGGGCGTATCTGAAACCTTCCCTTTTTTCCACTTATACAGCTTTCCCACTTCTGAGCCTGCCTTTGAGCCTCTGCCAAACCCAAGTGACAGTGACTGACTCCCCTGCTATAGCAAGCTCTAAATAAATAGCCTTTGCCTGTTCTCATTTGGTCGGTTTTTGTTTATTTTGACAGACAAATGTTTGTTCAATAAAAAAATTAAATATTTCAACAAAAAGCTTCATAAAAATGAGGTGGGAACCAACATTTTGGGTTCTGGGCAAGCAGGGCTTTCAAAGGGATGTTATTTTCATCCTGAATGTCGGAGTAAGATGAAATGTACACAATACATATAGTATGAGAAAAATGGATTTTGAGTTAATGGGGCTGAGATTAGGGCATCTGGTTTGCCAAACGGAGAGCAGTTGCTTTGTTTGGGAATATTTTGAATAAAGTGAGAACACTAAAGTGAGTTTTATAGCTGTATTCGTGGTGCACATGAATGTATGAATAAATGCAAAAACTTAGCAGTTAATTCCTGGTCTTGCCTGTCACAAATCTTAAGTGCTTTGCCTGTCTGACACATACTTAGGCAAGCCATCTGTCCTGTATTCGAGTTTAATCATAGACAATGCATTTTAAAGCTCTGTTATTTGTCAGACCTCGGACCACTAAGTGCAAGACCTAACTTTCAGAGGAAAAAACAAAAGCGTACATTAAGGCATGACTAAGAATTAAAAGCAATTTGACTAAGGAAATTACAAATCTACCATAATCTCATCCAGCTCTGCTTACAACCCAGCTTGCTTTATGAATCCGGGGAAAACCAAATGAGACAAAGTTCCTGTCTTTCTCTCTCTGGTCCTGTTTCCTTGGCAACCATAATCTTTATCTGCGCAAAGATGGGGGACTGCGTCCAGGAAAGGCAGTTGGAGGTGCAGCCAAGTCTCTCACTAATCCTTTTCTTCGGTTATCAGATGATTGTTTTGTTACGAAAAGTGATTTTACACCCAGTGTTTAGATGCTGCTGGGAGTGTTCATTGGACATCCCAGAAGGGCTGAGGGTACTTGCTAATATTGTAGCTACAAAGAAGATGAAATCAGTAGACACAAATCGGGCACCTGCAAAGTGAAGGACTAAAATGTCTCCCTCTGAGGATCTAACTCATCTAGGCGCAAACTCTAAATTGCAAACACCGGTGTCCCGCTCAGCCATCTCCACACATTCTGGTCCAGGCGTTGCTGCCACGAGAACCATTTTGAGAGAACAGATCTAGGAATTGTACTAGCATGTGTCTGCCCTGAAGGGAAGGAAGGGAGAAAGAGGAAAAAGCAGAAGAAACCCCGGGGAGACGTGTCTGCTGGGTGGTGGTCCACCTCACGTCCCTTTCTGGTACCTCCTGAGAGTGCAGCTATTCAAGAGGTGGAGGGGGTCAGTCAGCACCCTTTCTCAAAACGGAAATACCTAAGCTCCATTGGGGGGCTGTTAGTCATTCATCCCCTCCTGTGAATCAGGCCACTCTGAGGGTGGCCGGGGGTTGGGAGGGCCAACCAGCTGCCCCAGGTAACCCTGGGGGCAGTGCCTGCCCGAGGCGGGCTCGAACAGGAAGACACACGCAGGGGAACACTGGGAGTCAGGAGGCCTGTTGGTGAGGCAGTAGCAGGTGGGAGAAGAATGAGAAAGGCGATATTTGACTTCAAAATGTTACAGTTAAGGGGGAGGGAGGGATGAATAGGCAGAGCATGGAAGATTTTTAGGACCCTGAAACTATTCTGTATGATACTATAATCACTGATACATGCCATTCTATATGTGCCCAAACCCATAAAATGTACACCAAGAGTGAACCCTAACAAACTATGGACTGTGGGTGATAATGATGCGTCCTTGTAGGTTCCTAACAGATACAGGCTGTAACAAATGGACCACTTTGGTGGCGAGGTTGATAGAGGGGAAGGTTGTGTGCTGTGCTGGCCAGGGGAGTGGGTAAGGGGGTGTGTGGGAACTCTGTACTTTGCCCTCAATTTTGCTGTGAACCTAAAACTGCTCGAAAAAAAGAAAGCCTATTAAATGCCAAAAAGTAAAAAGAAACAAAAAGAGTCTTTTAAGGATGTCAAATAAATTGTTAAATCTAATAAAGTATACAGTATATATATATATATATATATATATTTTTTTTTTTTTTTTTAAACTGTTACCATGGGTGGACTCCATGTACTGGAAAGAGAGAAAACTCCTCCTCCCATCCCTGCATTCATTGTCCCGGGACCCAGGATCAGGCCCGCCTAGCGGAGGCTTAGGACGCGGAGTCATGATGGGTGACCGGGGAACCAGTCACCAATTATAACATCGCCGCTAGGAGGATTTGTCCCACATTCCAAACGGCGAACTTAGAATTCACACTGCCAGAATCGACTGACTCACAGGTTAATGACAGTCAGTATTTTAGCAAAAATCTTGAAGTGAATATCTGCACTCCCAGTGTAAATGCCGATTCAGAGATTTTTATTTCTGCACATTTTTTTCCTCCACAAGACTTTGTGTTTGAAATTTAATTACTGTAATATATTCTTATTTCCATGTTCAGGTATTTCTCTGGAGCAGAAAGCTAACTTCATACGTGGCAGTGTGGGTGTCCAAACGCCCATATAACTAGAAATTCATTTCGTCATTCATTGGTTCATTGGCTAGGACAAAAATTTAAAAACAATCAGAGAAGGAAGGGATAATAATCTCAGGTGGAAATGTAGAAATGTTCAGAGATAAACCAAACCACTTGGGAAAAACAATGGGTCTTTCAAAAAGCTCTGGTGGAGCTGATGAAAGTTAGCTGGGGGGAAGCAGAACGTTTCTCTCTCGGATGACATAGGCGGGACTTGCTGGCCTGGGCTAGGGCAGGCTCCTTGAACTTTCTGTGAAGAGGCACCTTTCTGCCTGGGCATCGCTGGGGGTGGAGAACAGGATGGGGCACAGAGGCACCATGGAGGCAGGTAACACCGCCGGGTGCCCTTTGCTTCCAGCAGACCAGAGAGAAGGCTGTGAGGAGAATGGGTCTAGGGGGGTGACCGCCTGTACAACCTCTGAATGCACTCAGAGCTTTTCTTGCCATCCAAGAACCATGTCCAAGGGCAGAGAACCACGGAGTCCTGGGGCCTCTGGGTTGGCACTGCTTGCATTCTGACGTTTAACATTCAGTGAGTTACTCAGGCTGGGCGGAGATCCCTTCCTCCTTCTGAGAGCAAGGGATGGGCAGCAACCCTCCTTTTGCATCTCTGAGAAAGCTTGTAGGGGCTCTTTCAGAACCAGAGAGGAAAGGAGCCACTCTCGAGGTGGGAAGGGGAAGTTGTAACTGCACCTGGAGACTAGGGGCCAGGCAGCAGCCCTCAGTGGGGAGCAGAAAGGGGGAAAGCAGAGACAGAGAGTGGAGAAGAGCTGCCCACTTCTCCTCTCCGGGGTTACAGGTGGACCTGGAGAGGTATCAGAGTCTGTGATGGGCATAGCATCGGTCCCGGTAAGCTACGACATTGGATAGGATCTGCACGAAAGGGAAGTGGGGTGAGTAGACGGAGCAGCTGGTGCCTGACACGGCGGCCCCACTACCCACTACCAACAGGAAACGTTAGTGTTTAGAAAAGTGCTTTCCCTCCTTGCTGCCTTGCTTCCCAGGGGTCCGACCTGGGATGCAGTCTGAATGCCATCCCCGCCTTCTCTGGTTGTCTCCCCTTACTCTTCACAGGCCTTTCTCCTGAACGTCTCTTGCTGGGCTCCTCCTGTCTTGATGTCTGCTTCTCGGAGGACCCGACTCACTCAGGAGGGTTACAGCTGAAGGCTAAGATTGAAATCACCCCCTACCTGCTATCTCACCCCATGGCCCTGTGATTTCATGTAGGCCAGGCAGGTGTAGGAGCAGGTGAGGGAAGGTTTAGAATAGGGATGAGATCACCCCAGTGGCCCAGCTTTCAGTATCTCACTTTCAGAGGGATAGTTTCTTCACTTTCCTTTTTATATTTGGGGGGATGACTAAATGGTTTTGAAAATTTCCTAGCATTTGGCAACAATCTGTCTGAGCAGGGTGATATGATTGCTCTGCTCACAAATAAGCTGCAAATTTAGGCAGGATTTTCCGAGCATCTCAGTGTCTAACAACTCATGAAGACTTGGCGGTAATTTCAGGATGCCTAACATCTGCTTAGTTCATTTTGTTACAAGTCACCTGGGCAAACACTCTTCCTCCGTCTGCCCCATAAGTGAGCTTATATCCAATTAGAACATTCTGGTTAACAGCAGCAGCAATCATCCAGGGGCAGAGTCTACAACAAAGCCTCAAATGTAATGGCACTTCTCCATGTTAACAAAACCAAACCATTATTTTTCTTATAGCTCAGATGGACTATTTGCTAATGTCTTACCAGCTCTCACAGCTTATTCTTTGAGGAAGAAGCAGCCTTGGTTTCTTTGAGAAGAAACTACTCCTTTTATCTGGGGGTTTTGAATAAAAGGATTTGGTAGGCATTTAATGTGCATTTTACAATAACGTGGTTCCATAATAGCACCACAGCCCATCCCTTTCTGATCAGTTTTAAAAGCATGGCTATTGCATCTATTCAAGATTTTCCAGTGGAGACCTTTGAGCATGGTTATGAAATAGAGGCCGAGCAGGCCGAGTTCCACAGTTGTTTCTCCTCCTATTTTTCCCCCCAGCTGTAATGTTACTCAGGAACAGCATGATGATTGAATGCACCTGCAAAGATCTTAACAGCTTTAGAAGCAGCAGGAAGCCTACACTGGTCACTTTCAGTTTATTCAATATCCTGACCCCCTAGCAAGTGTTTTTCTTCAAAGTCAGTTTTCTGTTGTCGGGACATAGAATTGGAAGATGACCGGAGGACAGCACCTTGGAAGCCGCCACTAACGGATGCCAGCGTCTTGATGCCATCAGCCAGGCACGAGGGGAGGCGCAGGCCTTGTGCGCTGCGCTCCCATCCTGCCTTAGGGTGCCCGGGACAAACTCCACGGGGCAGGGGTGACTGAAAGTGTTCTCAACTGGGGCCCCATGGAAGAGCTGAAAGTTCCCTTTCAGTGCTCATCACGGGTTTTCTCTCTCTACTCCAAAAACAAAGCTTTCGCAATATCATGGGATCAGAGCTGATTACCACTCTGGGGTTTATATTCAACCTCGGATCCTGACTCTCAGCCTGTGCTTAATTTTCTGCGGTGACAATTAAAGTTTATTAAAAAGCTGACACATTGTTTTCAGCCTTCAGTTCATCTCTGTGATTCACTTAGAAGAAACCATATTAGTCACAGGAAAAAAAAAAAGTTTGGGGCCTCCCTTTCTCCATTGTAAAGTTATTTGTAATTGGCGAGTTAGCGAATGATTCCACTAAGAAGATCCACTTCTGTTGAAATGTTAACAGCAGGAGATGAAGTTAAGCCTTGTCAGTGTTCCGTCGTTCACCCACTGGAAATGGTATGAGTAGCTAAAGTAGAATCACTGACAGCCACAGGCCTTGCTTGTCACAAACTCATCCTTAGAATTTTAACTGAAGGAGAAATGACAGATGATGAAGAATAAGTTTTTTAAATCCAGAAAAAAGTTGACTGGATGGTTTTCATGTGGCAGCTTGATAAAAATAACTTCAAACTTCTTTTTACCAAAATTAAAAAATCTAAGTAACTCGGCCTGTTCCCTGTATAGTGTGATGCCTAAAACTAGATTTATTTAAATAGTAATACATACTCAACTTGTTATTTAACCTGTTAATCATAATTCCAGATGGGAATATTTTCCAGGGGATTTGAAAAAATATTTTTGGAGGTGAGGTTTGGGTCTTCATGGGCCGCCTATGGTGGGAGGGTCCACAGAAATGCACCAAAGGCCTGAATGAAAGATGATGAGAACATGTTAGCTTGCTCCTGGGAAATAATTTTTATAAACCAGCCAGCTTTTGAGAAATAAGAATCAAGGTAGGGCCAAGTTAAGCCATTGTGTAACAAATTTTTGGAAGCCTTTGAGAATGACTCATGTTTAAAAGCTGATAAGCAAGAATTGTTTGATATTTGGGACATACCTTTCCACAGAGAAGGTGTCATCCTTGATGGGTGAACTTTCTGTGATGGCCTCTAAAGGGCTGTGGCCTAAATGCAGGTGATCCATAATACCGTGCTTGCTTGGATTCTGATGAATTTGGTCATGGGGTGGAGCAAGGAGGATCAAGCATACTACTGAATCTGCAACTTGCATTTTTCTTTTAATGTGTCATTGACTTCTTCCCATGTGAATATTTTTCTAACCTTGCTCTCTTTTCCTCTGGAAGCAGGCTGGGCATCAAGACCTTAGGAATATAGTAGGCACACTATGGCCAAGTTTTATATATCATTCAACAACAGATATACTCAACCAGAAACAGACTTTATTCTTTTCTGTTTCACGTTCTATTGGCCCCCTTAATCCAAGCTGCCTAATAAATGCTTGTATTTCTAGCTGCCTTTTTTGGGTTCCTTTGCCAGTTCAGACCTGGAACTTCAAACGTATTTGAAAGAATGGAATCAGAAAATATATTCTCAGTGGCTTGGCTATGGACAGAACTTCTTAATACAATCTCTGATAAGCATCATTTTATAGAAGTACAGTCTGTTGGCCAACAGCTCAGTCCTCTAAACCACTTTTCTTGATATCATTGCAGGACATTTGATACCACCATTGTGGTTTGCAGCCTTGGCACTGCTGAACCTCTAACAGTGATTTGCCAGGATCTGTGTCAATCAACATTGTCCTGGGATATAAGATGTTCGTTCGGCTAAGAGCTGCTGTGTGGGGCAGCAGAGTAGCCGTGCCACAGCATAGTACGCCAATTGTGTATGTGAGAGAAGAAAATGAACACGCAATGAATTTGCCTAGGTTAACTGGCAGACCTTATGTGGTCTTCCTGCCCTTAACAGCAACATGATTTTTTTTTTTAAATTGAAGTATAGTTGATTTACAATGTTGTGTTAGTTTCTGGTGTACAGCAAAGTGATTCAGTCATAGATATATATATATATATATATATATATATATATACACACACACACATATACATTCTTTTTCATATTCTTTCCCACTATGGTTTATTATAGGATATTAAATATAGTTCCCTGTGCTATACAGTAGGACCTCGTTGTTTATCTATTTTACATATAGTAGTTTGTAAATGCTAATCCCAGACTCCTGATTTATCCCTCTCCCACGCCCTTTCCTCTTTGGTAACCATAAGTTTGTTTTCTATGTCTGGGAGGTGGTTTCTGTTCGTAAATGTTTGTGTCATATTTTCGAGTCCACGTATAAGTGATATCATATGGTATTTGTCTTTCTCTTTCTGACTTACTTCACTCAGTATGGTAATCTCTAGGTCCATCCATGAGCATCATGAATATTTTAATAAAAGCTCTCTCTGAAGTACAAATGACACGATGAACAAATAGATGGGCCATCTATTTCTCAACTCGATTTTTAGCCTTGAACTAAGTGACTGGAATAGAATTGTACACCTTTGTTGATTGGTGAAATGGAAGTTGAGTGAATGAAAGCATTTCTTTCTCAACCTGGTGTCTTCTTTCTTGGGCACTAGGGCTTCTTATATTGAGGCAGGCCCTAAGTCATGAGAATAAGGCAAATGGCATTGTTGCTGTAATAGGGACGCCTGGCTTAATCTTATTTTCCTAGCTTGCTGTTACATCAGTCTATGTCATTAGAAGCAGAATGTGTTCCATTATGTAGTGTCTTTAATCTGGAATGTCTCTGTACTTGAAAACTATTATTGCTTTAATCATCACCTCACCCCTAGGAGGAACCAGAGGTGGAAACTCTGACCTGCATTCTAGCTTTACAGGTGAAGGAGTTAAGAAATACTGAGTGACAAGACAGCCTCTAATGCGCAGCCAACCTAGAGGCAGCCTGCCAGCCCTGAGCAACCGGGATCACACTTTCAGACACTGATCTGTGTTTCTGTGTGGAATGTCTGACAGCTAAGATAGTTGATGGCCCTGTGGCACGCTGAAGAATTATGTCAACAGTCAATTTGAATGAGGTCACAGAGCCAGGTAAACAACCCTCATTCTGGCTTTACTGATTATAAAGGAACACTTGCCTGGCATGAGGAAAAATTTAGTTCTTTCCAAGGACTTTGAATCATTGGTTTGAGGCAGCCTGGTCAGAAGGTTAGACCAGAGGAACAAATGTAGTGCTCACCGGTCTTGCTTTTGGACTGTCCTCCTCTGCCGCCCCTTAGGCCAGAAAGCACTCTCTCCCACGCAGACACATAGAGCATCCGCAGACACACACATGCACAGACGCTAATGCACACACACACACGCTCCAGCTCTCCTCTGGCTTTGTGAATCTTCTTCAGTTGACAGCTTAAGGAGAACACAGTTCTGTGATATTAAGAATTACATTAAAACTGTATTTCAACTAAAAAAGTCTCGAAGGGCAAAGTGCCTGATGCTATTGAGCCAGTTGACTATTTCCTTAGGCACCTCGTGTCTCTCAGGGAGCTAAAGAGGTGCCGGCCACTTGCAGGTGAGGCTTCAGGAATGTAGGAAGGGCACGCACTCCCAGGGGTTTCTGGTCGCATCGTATAATAGCAAGAGCTTGCCGAAGGATACAGGGCCTGGTAGGTAGATAATCTGGAGGAAAAAGTGCTTATGTGAAGTGACGCTGAACAGGACCACTTATTTTATTCAAGTGCATGAGAAACAGTTACAGAAGGTGTCATTCTGAGTCCAGGTTACTTGCAGCCCTTCTGGGGCAAACAGTGTTCCTGCCCTAAAGGAAAGGGTCTTGAGGTGGAGGGATCCTGAAGAGATCACCTAGTCCAGAGGTTCTCAGGCCCATCAGATCCAGTGCTTCTTTTTTAAAAATTACAAATGTTTTGTAATTTCCCCCTTTACTATCCTCAATTAAAATTGCCAGATAACATACTACCCAACGTCCAAATGCCATTATAATGCTCTACTTGTGTCGCGGTTCAGGTTGCCCAGGAAAGAGACCCTGAGATGGCATTAGGTGGTAGGAAGTACATGGGGCACGCTCTCAGGATCAGCACGTGTGGGAGAGAGAAGGCAGCAGGTTTGGGCGGAGGCAGAGGTTGGGCTCAGCCTTGATGCAATCCCACAGATGACTCCGCAGATCCCACAGGGAGCTCTGGAGCTGGGGTGTTCCCGCAGAACTGTGCCAAATTAGAGCTTTATTATCCCCCCAGCAACCAGTCAGTGGATGTAGGCAGCTCCTAGGGAGGAGTGATGGGGCGGGACCCTGGCAGAGACAGCCCTCTGGAATTATTGCTGGGAGAGGGTGGTGGCACTCAGCTCTGGGCTGTCAGCAGTCAACACTCCAGCAGCTGAGGAAGCCCTGGAGTGGGGACTGGGGTGGGGCACACGGGGTCCAGCACAGCCTATAATAGATAGGAGAAAATAATAGGAAAGTAACTCATATTAAACGCATACATATATATATTTTTTTAAATAAATTTATTTATTTATTTTTGGCTGCGTTGGGTCTTTGTTGCTGCACGCGGGCTTCCTTTTTAGTTGCGGCAAGCGGGGGCTACTCTTCATTGTGGCGCACAAGCTTCTCATTGCAGTGGCTTCTCTTGTTGCGGAGCAGGGAGTCTAGACATGTGAGCTTCAGTGGTTGTGGCACACGGGCTCAGTAGTTGTGGCACACGGGCTTAGTTGCTCTGCGGCATGTGGGATCATCCCGGACCAGGGTTCGAACCCGTGTCCCCTGCATTGGCAGGCAGATTCTTAACCACTGTGCCACCAGGGAAGCCCAGCATATGTATTTTTGGTATGCAAAACTAAAAGATATTAGGAAATAGTTCAATTCTATTGGAATTGAATTCTACTGTGTAGCCACAACTATTTCTTGTGAATTGGGCTTAAGAGAAAACAACACTCATCTGAGTACTGTCAACACTTTTTCTTTATATTTGGCATTTTGAAAGAAGGACCAGGGAAGTATATTTTTATTTATATAGAAGTTATACAGGCAGACTGATACATTGTCATCAGAGATTTACTCAAAGGGTGATCAGTCTTGGTCAAATTACAAACAAAACAGGTGTTTGCTCACAGTGGTGGCATTCTAGAAAAATTCAATGTATATTAAATCTGTGAAAAAATACATTGTGTTTCCAGGTTAAATGGAGTTAGACCTTAGGCTCAGATAATTTTATCAAGTTTTTCACTTACATAATTGGACATTCATATGAAGTTAGGAAGAGATATGGGAAAATTCTTTGTCATGTGGACCAAATCCCATACTTAGCAAGGTGTTTACCTTCCACCCACTGAACGCTAGTGGTGCCTCCCAATCAGCAATCAAAAATACTCCCACATTGGGCTTCCCTGGTGGCGCAGTGGTTGAGAATCCGCCTGCCGATGCAGGGGACACGGGTTCATTCCCCGGTCCGGGGAGATCTCACATGCCGCGGAGCGGCTGGGCCCGTGAGCCATGGCCACTGAGCCTGTGCATCCGGAGCCTGTGCTCCGCAACCGGAGAGGCCACAACAGTGAGAGGCCTGCGTACCACAAAAAAAAAAAAAAAAAAAAAAAATACTCCCACAGATTTCCATATTTCCCCAAAGGGTACTATCCCTTCCCTTGAGAACTGAGTTGGTCAATCCTCTGCTTCTAGCCTAAATACACCTGTTTTCTCTTCTCAAGGTTTTGTAAAGCAAGAGATGTGGCAACCTCTGGTCGCTCCCTGTTTCAGCAAAGTAGTCCAAATTAAAGAGCTTCCATGGCTACGTGCACACGCGGGGTCAAGACCAAGGTCACGCCTGGGCTCCCATGGCCTTGAGGGCGGGCCTCCCTGGCCCTCCCACGAGGCCCGGGGATGTCGCCCTCAAGTGTTTGAAGTCCAAGCAGGTTGTCAAAGGTGCAATCTGGTTTATTGATTTCTAGCATCCAGGAAGGGCTGTGCGAGTCTTACTTAGCAGGGTTTTGTATTGCCCACTGTGGCTGCTCCCCTGCTTCTTGCTGTGGGAAAGCTAAATTTCAGGAGAAATAAATCTATCATACCCGCTTAAATACAAGCAAAGGAAATGGTTGTTTTCCCATATGCTTGATTTGACTCTTAGTGGTGCAGACACCATATTCCTTTCCCCCTGCATCAAACGTCTGTCCCAGCAAACACAGTGGAAGTAGCCTGCCTGAGGGACTGTCAGGCCAAGCACCAAGGAAATGGGATTAGAGAGAAGGGAAAATGTTTCTAGGCTGATTCGAAGTATAAGACAATAGCAACACCAATTTGGAAATTGAAAAGGAAAGCCTCTGATGTGACTTATTTTACACAGAATGTTTTATGCTAGTTTGGATGTTAGGATTTAATCTTAAAGTGCTTATGCAGCAAAACTGCTGATACCCATGGTGGCTCAGGCTGCATAAAGACTTTTCTTAGTTTTTGAAAAAATAATAAAATACTATTCTGAGTATTTGAGCTTCAAGTGAGGACCCAAATGGATTTTTTTTCAAATGCACATTTGAGAAGTAAGGCCATCACACTCAGTGGAACAGGTTGTGCATGGCACAGCTGCTCACGGAGACCCCAGCCAGAAGCAACATATGCAGATGAACCTGGACTCCTTCATAGTAGGTGCCCTTAAAAGCATTATGCTTATTTCAAGGACATTCTCTTACCCCAAACCTCCTCCTACTTTGGTTTTCAGATTTGGACTTAGATTCTTGGGATTATGGACTGATGTAGCAATTCTCTAGTCCTGGAGATGAGAGAAACTTTACCATTGGAACCCTCCCAAAACAGGTTAAACCAAAATAAGTGAATAAGAATTGTACCAACCTGGGTAATATCATTTGCAATAAAAATGAAGGAGGCTCAGAAACTAATTGGAAGTCAATTCCAAAAGAGGATTATAAAAAAATGTTTTCAGTGAAATTAATGCACAATTTTTCAAATAGTTATTTTTTTAAGTAAAGTACCTGCTTAATCTATTTTAAAAATTAAAGGTTCTCATTAATTTTTTATATTCAATTCTCAATTTTCTATGCTTCTAAGGACAAGAATATCATATGTAATTGACACCTATAACTTAGCCAAATATTTTATTGGACTGGTGACTAAAACAAAAAAGAGCAAATTAAAATTTATCTCCTTTTTTTGTCTCTGCCTGCACATTGTGTGTATGAGTCTGTGTGTGTGTGTGTGTTTATATACATTAAAGTAAGGAGGCAAGCTATAAGAACATAAGCAGGAAAAGACTTAAGCCTAGTAAAAAGATACATTGTAGCATCAGTCTCAGAGTAGTTGAATTAATTTGAGACAAAAATGAGCTGTGTTTAAATAGTATCTCAAATAAAAATTGCATTATTTGTGTTATGGTCATAGTTTAGAATTATCATCACAAAAATGAAAATGTTCAATATGTTAAAAAATATTAAGGCACAAACTGGGCAATTTTTTCCCCCAAAGCATAAAAGAAGACTAATTGAAAATGAACAAAGAGCATAAATGGACAACATATCAAAGAGAAAATATAACTAATACAAAATATGGGAAAATGATCAAGCACACAGAAATGCAAATTAAGACAAGATACTGGGACTTCCCTGGCGGTGCAGCGGTTAAGACTCCACGCTCCCAATGCAGGGGACCAGGGTTCGATCCCTGGTCAGGGAACTAGATCCCATGCCGCAACTAAGAGCCTGCATGCTGCAACTAAAAAAAAAAAAAAAAAAAAGATCCAGCGTGCTGCAACTAAGACCCAGCGCAGCCAAATAAATAAATATTTTTTAAAAAAACAAAAAAGACAGGATACCATCCGTGACTTTTTTTGCCTGACAAATTACTAAAAGTTAAGAGAGTGAAAAAGAGAGGAAGGGAGAGGAAACTGACAAGTGTGTCGTAGAACAAGTGCTTTCATACATTTTCAATGGGAGGATAAATTGACAATATTTTAAGACACAATCTGGAAATAAATTTTAGGGATCTTTAAAAGTTTATACCTTTGACCCAGTTATGCCACATCCAAGAGTCCTTACTATGGATATAGTCCTCATTATTCAAAAAGTGTTAGGTTAAGAGGCTTATGGAAGCCCTAAATGTCCAACAGTAGAAGATTGGTGGCACCTCCACTTGATGGACTATTGTGCAACCACTAAACGTAATGTTTACAAAAGTTATAACAGAGGACAATGTTTATGATAAAATGTTAAATAAAAATTAAACAGCTCTCAGAGCCATATGTGGATTATTAAATGGTTATATTTAAAAGAAGAAAAGGTAAAACCTGAAAATGATGGATGAGAAAGAAGATTGAAAAGAAATATACCCAAATGTAAACTATGACTTTTATTTGAGTGATGATTTGAAAGATGGATCATGTATTTCCTTTTTTCCCTACATTTCTCATTTTCTTTAAAAAAACAAAAACTACTTCCAAAGATATAAATATAAAAACTATCAGTAATAACATGTTATGATTGTAGGCCAAGATAAGTGAGTGGTGAGGCTCCTATTCTGGTATCACATGAAAAGTCCTACCATTAAGGGAAATGGGTGAATTTTCCAAAAATTCTGGATGTTGACATGGTTTAAGCTGAGTCATTACAATCAAACGTGAGGCATAACATTGACAGTTATCTAGTTATATTTCTCATTTTGCACATGTGAACAAACCTCCAAGGAAAGGAGGTATTCTGCATTTTTCTTTTTGTTTGCCTGAAATGGTTCTGTGGACTAACTACCACCATTTACCCTGTCCTGTGTGAGCCCAGATTGACTCAGTCCCTGTCCACCAGCCCCTCCTTCTTTGGCCTGCCCATGTGTCCCCTTCCTTCTCTTTACCAGGGAGGCCTGACTCCGGGATACTCCACAGAGTGGATTCTGGAACAGGCCACTCCCAGGCCATTCTGAGTTTAATTTCTAATGATTCATTATTGCCTGTTTACAAAAAGGCCTGGTTTCATCAGATCTGATATTTCTTGTTCTTTTAGAGTTATGCCTGCAGCTACCAGTAACACCAGAAGTTATAGCTAGAAAAATATTAAAAATCTTAGCTACAACAAACAAACTGGGCTGGGGAGCTTCAAGGTTTGGAGGGAGAAAAGCTTTAAAAGATAATCATTTTGAAAAGTCCTTTTGCATTACTTGGCTGGAAAAAAGACTGGTTTTGCCCTTCCCCTTTCTCCAAGCTAATAATGCCGACCCAATCTTAAAGTCTCAGATTAAGCATCGCTTCCTCATAGCTGCTTTCCTTAACTCTTAATCTAGGATAGACCCTACACTCTTCATGGTGGGCTGCCCCTTTCTTTCCCAGGACCTCTAAGTATTACTTGTAAGTATTTGTAATTGAAATGAATACTTGTAAGTATTAGTAAATCTTTCTTTCCTGCTGGACTCTGAGTCCATGAGAGCAGAGTCCTTATCTATTTTATTTATCATCATGTCCCCGGTGCCAAAAACAGGAGCTTGGTATGCACTGGGTACTGAATAAATATTTGCTTAATGAATGAATTTTCCGGTGTGACCTACTAAAGCAGAGAAAGAATGGCTGGCAGAAAATCAAACAGTGGTGGAGTCAGAAACATAAATGCTAAAGGCTTTGTTATGTTATTTTTTCTTCTTCTTTCTTTAAAATTCTAATTTTATACACACACAAAATCTCATATCATTGCTCTAGTATTGAGTTCAAGAAGTTTGGTTTTGGCATTTTGTGTTTGAAAGTGATGAATGCGTGGTTAGGGTGGGTCCTCTGTCATGAGAAGGGCAGACATTAGGAACCCTCCAGAAGCTTAGGCTAAATACCCCTTAGATAGCGTTACCCACTTGAGCCGGGCTTTTACGTAAATAAAGTTTAGCACAACCTCAGAAATGCACAGGAAGTCATTCTGCGACTTGGCCTCTCTATGAATCCAGAGACCCCTAAGTCCCTCTTTCCTGAAGTTCACGATCAACTACTCTGCTTAGCACATCTGTTATTCTGCCACCTTGACTTCCTTGCCTTTTTTTTTTTTAACATGTTTATTGGAGTATAATTGCTTCACAACGGTGTGTTAGTTTCTGCTTTATAACAAAGTGAATCAGTTATACATATACATATGTTCCCATATCTCTTCCCTCTTGCGTCTCTCTCCCTCCCACCCTCTCTATCCCACCCCTTCCTTGCCTTTTGTAAAAGCAAAATTCTTGGAATTTATCTTACAGGCACAAATCACCTTGTAATTCTTTGCACTTAGTTAGTAGCTATTGAGCATGTAACTACAGAGCTTAACAATTACCAGATACTGTAATCATGCAAAGATTTTAATCTTTCAAATTAGATCTCACCTCCACACTGGGGAAGAAAAGGAAATTTACAGGATAATTAGCTCACAGGCTAGTCGGCACTTCCAGGGATTGTCAGGAAGTGTCTACATGAATGGTCTTAAGGTATTATTTATTTTTTATTAAGTGCCTTTTATTAAAATTACCCTGCATGCTTTGCACTGGAGGAACTGGAGAAAAATGTCTTTTGCAAGCTGAGGCAGACCTTCTGTAATGAATCCTGGGCAGAGGGTGGCATATTTTGGGATGGCATATTCTGCTACCCTTCCGGGTAAATAGTCTTCCATGTATAAAAAGGGAGCCAAGTCAAATTTTTAAAGTGAGATACCAAAAAAAAAAAAAAAAAAAAAAGAAAGAAAAAAAGAAGCCAAAGTTATGCTTATTTTTTATGAGCTGAGCAGTTGGAGTTGCCGAGCTACCTACCCTTCCCCCGAAGTGGAGCCCGTTCCACCCTGTTCACTGGTGCAGAGGAGCACAGCTCTTGTACCTCTGCGTTCAGTGGTGTCACATTTGTAACTTGCAATTGGCCGTGGTGGCGCTAATTACACCAGAACCATCTGCCCAGGCTACACATCAGGGCTCCCTCCTGCAGATGGGTTGTTACACGTTTACCATCACTTCCCCACCTGTAGCAGAGGAGTCCACACCCACACAGGCGCTCAGAGAATGCGATTTCCTCCTTCCCTTGAGCAGCAGACAAGAGGAGTGCGACCACGATAGCAGTACATGGGGCTGGGGCTGCGGGAGCGTTCTGGCTACTGGTCTATTGTCACGGATAAATAGGGCATTTTCAGGGGTTGGCGTATAAAAATGAGGAGTCTGGAGAGGGTTGTGGCCAGGAAATGTGAGTTGAAAAGAGAGGTGCTCCCATTCAGCATCAACTCCTGAAAGCAGGAGACAGGCTGGAGCAGGGAAATCGCTTGGGAAATTTGGCGGCAAATAGCGGGATTGTTGGGGACTGCGTTCAGGGCTTGGGGGGCTTGGAGCAACTCCTCTTTCAGAGAAATTTTTTTTTTTTTTTTTTTTTTTTGTGCTTGGCGGGCCTCTCACTGCTGTGGCCTCTCCCGTTGCGTAGCCCGTGTCCCCTGCATCGGCAGGCGGATTCTCAACCACTGCGCCACCAGGGAAGCCCAATTTATTTTTTATTTATTTTTTTTTTTTAAAGGCATTGAACTTATCTTTCAACTTCACAATCTCATTAGAAGTCATAAGCCATCCTTTATTCACTAGGATGAAGAGAATCCTCAGGATGAAATTCTATATTGGCAATCAAAAAGTGTTACTGTTTTGTAAATAAGTTCATTTGAATCATTTTTTAAGATTCTACATATAAGTAATATCATATGGTATTTGTCTTTCTCTGTCTGATTTACTTCACTTAGTATGATAATCTCTACATTGTAACTATATTTCAATTGAAAAAAAGAAAGTTACTGAGAACTTACATGACCCATCCTGAAGCTGGTATACTTCAGAGGTTCAGGAGAAAGCCCAAGCCTGAGCCTTATTTCCAAGGGTCTTACAATCTCATTAGGACAAAGCTAACCCACAGAAAATTATAAGATAAAAATTAATCACTGGGCAGTTTGACATGTGCTAAAAAAAAAAACTCAGTGGGGGGGCTTCCCTAGTGGCGCAGTGGTTGAGAGTCTGCCTGCCGGTGCAGGGGACACGGGTTCGAGCCCTGGTCTGGGAGGATCCCACATGCCACGGAGCAGCTGGGCCCGTGGGCCACAACTACTGAGCCTGCGCGTCTGGACCGTGTGCTCCACAACAAGAGAGGCCGCGATAGTGAGAGGCCCACGTACCGCGATGAAGAGTGGCCCCCGCTTGCCACAACTGGAGAGGGCCCTCGCACAGAAACGAAGACCCAACACAGCAAAAATAAATAAATAAACTCCTACAGCCAGCATCTTCTTTAAAACAAAACAAAACAAAACAAAAAACTCAGTGGGGTTTAGTGAAGGGAGAGAGCACAGTGGGCAGATCATGCTTAAAGGCTGTGGTGGTAGAGCCTGTCTGAGTGAGCTTCCAGGCCTGCTGATGGATTTCTTATATTATTATGAGCTCCATTAACAACATCAGTAAAATTATAGGACTGCTAATAGAGATCCATAATAATAAAATCTTGACTATAGCTACAGACTCATTCATCCTGAGAGCTACACTCCAAAGTGGATGAATGCCAAGTATTTTAAATTCCTGCTTTATACTAACTGAGAGAGTCAAGTTCAGTACCTTGTCTCCAGCTTTTTGTCATATGAGTAGCAGAGCTAGGGGGAAAACAAAATAAAACACTAGTCTCCACATGGGATCACTGGCTCTAATGAAATAACTTGAAGAGCCATATCAGATTTGAAGATGGCAGCTCTCCTAGAGAAGTCCCAAATGTCCCAGGAGACGAGGATAACCAAGGAAGTGATGTGTGCACTTCTTGGATGTGGAACAGACACGGGGTTTTCATCTGCAGACTGTCAGACAATAGGGAGGTATGTGGACCATGTATGGAAAAATCGGACCTGTCAAGATAAGTTGAGATTAGGTGTGCACATGGGTTTCGATCTCAGCAAGAAGCAATTCTAGGAATGTTTTAGAGATAGTGCCAGGCAGGCCAGCTGAGGAAGTGGCTGTGGAAACTCAGTGTAAGTTCAGGGGTCAAGGCCTTGGGAACAAATTATAGAAAAGCAATAAAGGAAACAAGATATAAATTTTTTTCCAAAGGAGAGATTTAATTAGAACAATATCAGGCTGGAAAGACAGGAAGTATTAGTGTGTTCTAAAAGTGACCGAGAAGACAAATAGGGGAGAAATGCACATTTAAGGGAAGTCAAGAGCATCAGATGATACTAAATAATATTTAGTGTCTGGAAAAAAGGGAGGTTAAATAATGTCAAAGCACAAAAAACTGCACCTAAGTCTAGATAAAGCTCAATATTGAATGGTCTATAAATTTTAGTCCAACTATTCAGAGAATATAGGGCAGAGCAAGTTTCTAAGACCTGGAAGTGTCAGTTGTTGCCTGTCACACTATGGTGCAGACAGGTCATGATAAACAGTTTGACCAAAAGATGCTGTTCGGATGGTTCTTAGAGTTAACACGCTGTGTCATCCAGAAGACAGGACTTCAAATCTCGAATTCCTTCCCTCCTTCATTATTCATTCACTCAACTTTCCATTTATTCACTTAACAAATATTTACTGAGTGCCCACCTTGGGTCAGTCTCTGTGCTGGCTTTGAGGCTAGGGAGATAAGTAAAGCCACACAGCACATGCTCTTGGTCAAGCAGACAAAACAGATGGCTTGGAAAATATGTGATTACAAAATAATGTAATAATGTGTTGTGAGGAAAGAAAGTTCAGAGACAATTGCACTTTTTCTTTTAATTGAAAAATAGTTGACATCCTATTAGTTTCAGGTGTACTACATAGTGCTTTGACATTTGCATACATTACGAAATGATCACCATGATAAGTTTAGTAACCACCTGTCCCCATACAAATTTATTACTGTATTCTTGACCGTATTCCTTATGCTGTATATTACATCCCCGTGGCTTATTTTCTAACTGGAGGTTGAAAAGGGCCTTCATCTCATTTCTGAAATTCTATGTTTCTTGCCCTGCACTGGAGAATTATCCACATCCTCTGCACTGCTCTTTGGGGACTCTGAAGGCAAGGGAATGCTGTGTCAGAATCACTCGTCATCATGCAGAGACAGCACAGATGTGACGGGGAGATATGAAGCTTGCATCTGAAGGACACTTTTTGTCGGAGAAGCTTTCATTTTCACAGCATTCAACATAGTTTGATATTGAGCATCCCCGTGGTAAGAATGCCAGCATTCTTCCTTATCTGGCAGGGCAGCTCTTGCCAGATGGCCTTTCCATTTTGCACAATGACATATGTCATCATCAGACACAAAGGCAAAATACTCAGTTGAAAAGTCAAAGATTCAATCAATAGGTTATCTTGTCGAATTGATATCAAACAAAAGATTTTTATTAATCTCGGGATTGAAAAGACATCTTTTAATCCAGTGATTTAACTAAATTGGAGGTGTTTGAGGGCATTAGATGGATAACCAAGTACCCTTTTCGAATTTTGTTCGAGAAAAGCAAAGACAATACTTGTAAGCATTCTAGAAAGACCATGTGAAATACACGTAGGGGATAAGATTTGATGTGGAGCATGAATTGATGAAATAGGAAGATGTCCTTTATCATGGTTTGTCTCAACTGCTGGTCCATGCCTCTAGCTAACTGGTTTATTTCCACACACTTTTTGGTATGAGGAATATGTCACTAATAAGGCCCAAATCAGAAATGATCTAAGTATTCTATGAACAGAGGCTGCACATATTCATACAAAAAGATGTTAAGAACTGAAGCAAGTTTTCAGATAATTCAACAGAAAAACATCTGATGTGCACATATGGGTATTCTAAGGAAAGTATCGACACATAGACATGTTCGGGGGTCTGGCATTATATTCGCAATTGCTTCAACTGTTTACTTCTCCTGCATGATGTAAGTATGGTCAGGGTTTCTTTGACCTACTGCTCCAGAACTTTTTTTGCCGAGCACATTTTGATCGCCAGTTATGCCCAAGCTGCTGGTATGAGCCTGTGCGAACAGGCTTCATCACACCACTGCCTGAAGCTCGTGTTTATAGTAAGATATGTATTTACTTAGCTTATGTTTTATGGGGGGGAGGTTGGAGAGATGGAGATTATTGGGGCGAGGTGTAAAATGCTCTCAAGTTACCCTTTGGTGCCGCCGCCCCTCTCCTATGGTCAAAGCTTGGGAAAAACTGAAGATTATAGCTCTCTGGAGAGGGTCCTAACGCTATTAGGCTATTAAAAGGTTCTGAGGCCTGTGCCACTGTAACTCAGCACCTCTCAAACTTAATTTACCCCAGAGACCAACCTCCCCTCATTTTGCTTCCCTTCCCAACTTGTACTGACATCCCAAGGAAATTGGGTTTCTTAAAACTCATTTGCTAGGGCAGTCCCAAAAGAGTTTTTCAAAACTATGTACTCTCTTATAAACATTTAAATTAACATCTAACAGTTTTCATCCTGGGTTTAAAGAAGTTCACTCTTTGTCAGGGGAGGCAGAAAGTGTTAAACACATTATAATTTGAAATAAGATGAGCACTGATTGTAATTAAAATACATATTTTATGACACAATAGTTTTTTTTTTGTTTTTGGGGTTTTTTTGCGGTACGCGGACCTCTCACTGTTGTGGCCTCTCCCGTTGCGGAGCACAGGCTCCGGACGCGCAGGCCCAGCGGCCATGGCTCACGGGCCCAGCCGCTCCGCGGCATGTGGGATCTTCCCAGACCGGGGCACGAACCCGTGTCCCCTGCATCGGCAGGCGTACTCTCAACCACTGCGCCACCAGGGAAGCTGACAAAACAGATTTTAAGTAACTTCCTGAAATGTTGCTCTTCCCTGTTTGCTGGCGGTGGGGTGGGCCTTATCTATGGAGTTTGCCATTTTGGCACCAGCCATACCCTAAGAGACCAAAGGAGGAAGGCATCTGTGCTCCCAACCTACCTTCACTGCAATGGGGGTGGTATGCAGGTGAGTTGCAAGCTGGCTTATATCTGTGGAACAGCTGTGAAACTTGCAGGGCTACCCTCAGATTGTACTTGTTTACAAAGGCAAATAAGTATCTCCTTTAGGTAAAAGAAAAAAAAAAAAAAAAGTCTGCATACCCAAAGTATTTTAGGTAAATGAAGACCTTAGTTTTCCTTAAAGGGACTAACAAAGAATTTCAGTCCTTGTTGTCAGTAATGCCTTTGTGGCAGGTCCCTAATCTTTTTTTTTTCAAATTTCCTTCAGAGGATGGTTAAGGAGTCTTTAATTAACTATTAAAACGGGTGTTCTAACATGGGGGACAAGATTTAAAAAATCCCTTTAATTACTGGAGCCAGATTTTTCTCCTGATGTGTAAATACCAGTTTACTCCTCAACCAAAGTGGGCTTTAATTAAACTGGGGGTGGGGGGTTGGGAGCCTGAATACTGGAAAGTGCCTTAATTTGCATCGGCCCCAGTTTCGGTGAAATTGGCTTAAGGGTGGGGATGAGGGACTCTTATGGTTTATTGTTTAAACTGGAAAATCAAGCAAAATGGGATTTGCTTTCCATACAGGAACTCATGGAAATTAGACACACCCTTGCCACCTCCGATTTATTCAAATGCCTGTGCTATAGGATTACCACAGGGACCCTCAGTGGTATGAGTTTATGAACCAGCCATGCACTTCTTTCTCCCCCGCCCCCCACTGTGGATACATGAATCAGGCAAAACTAGGCTTATGGTTCTAGTGACAAAGAAAGAAAAACCAGAGCTTGCTCTACCCCTCCCTCAGTTTAATGCTTAACATTCAATATGGTGCACAGTTTGTTGAGAAAATAAGGTACATGTTTTGTCATTCCCCTTATGGATTTCAGTCAACACATGGAGGTGTCTGAAATGATCTGCTAATCCAGTTTCCTTTCCTTGAACCATCTGGTTCGAATTCTGTCTACCTGCTTGGAGTGCACCAGTCTCGTCTGCATGTACATATAAGGAAGTCACAACTCATTAGCAGTTTAGGGAAAAATCCCTGTGGAAATATACAACTTGACTATTGTGGTACGTTTCCTCTCGGGAGCAAATTAGATAGGACTTTGATGTAAACCAAAGAAACTTGAGAGTTTTTGGAAGACATGAGTGGTCCCCAAAAAAAAATTCAACTAATTTAAAAGCTTTTAATTTAAGTGGGAACAAAGTTATTGCATACCATCAGTTCACTTGCACCATAGCTCAACTCTAAGTGGTCAAGTGATGAGCAGAACCGTGGCCTTAAGAGCTTCATGATGGGGTGGGTCTTTGATCAAATTTCAGGAATGAGCATCCAGTAATAATAGAGTTAGTGGATGATAATCTGGTGGCAGATAGTTATCATTGGTTGAGCCGATAGACCTACTCAATCTTCTTGTTGCCTCCATTTAAAAAATTTATTTATTTATTTATTAAAAATTTTATTGGAGTATAGTTGACTTAACCTCCATTTTAGAGGCTGGGAAAGCTCAGTGCCCCCTTTCCAGCCTTGCTTGAAGGTATGTCACATGTTTTGGTCAATGAGTTAAAAGTCAAAGCTTGCTAGGGGCTTCTGGGAAACATTTCTCTTTCCTGATAAAAGGGAAAGACATCACCAGATCTACTTCCTTCTCCTTCTTAGACCCTAAGAGAAAGATTGAATGTAAATGTGATGTCTAGAGCACAGGCAATCATCTTATGACCATAAAGGAAAGCCTATAAAAATTGCAGACCTTAAGTAGATAAGGTACTAGACTAAAACCAACAACTTCCTCCCTCTAGGTTTCTTCCTATTTAAGCCATCTTATTGGTTACTTGCAGTTGAGAGCAATGTAACCAAGCAGGACGCTATGGGGTCTCCCTGGGACAGACCCCTCCCCCATGTCCTCTGCAGTAGCTCCTCTCTGAAGTACCTAGATAACAGTATCTGATGCACATTTCCTGAGTTGTTTTACAGATGCTAAAACCCCCACCAAATGGAAGACTTTAACTACTTGATGACCATGAGCAAGTAGCCCCCAGACCTACTAGGGCCTAAGGACTGAAAATGTTAACCCCTGTAACATCGCCCTGTTACCTCACCATCAACCAATCAGAGAATTGTGCATGAGCTGATCACATACACTGCGACCCTCCTCCCTCACCTGGGCTTTAAAAATGCTTTGCTGAAACCCATCAGGGAGTTCAGGTATTTTTGAGCAACAAGCTGGACTCCTTGTTTAGTGCCCTGCAATAAATGCTGTACTTTCCTTCACTGCATCCCGGTGTCAGGAGGTTGGCTTTACAGCATGAGGGAGAGTGGACCCAAGTCTGGTTCAGTAACAGCAATAGTAACTGATTGATATAAACCCTATACACTTGTATCTGCCTTGAAACAGTCTTCCTGAGTTGAATAACTCATTCAACCTTCCTTCCTCCATCGTGGCACCTGGGGTCTCCCATGGGTTGGGACATCTATGCAGGCCTGGGAGGTAGCATTTGGGTCCAAGCACAGGATGGATGATAATAGTGTAGGTTGAAGGAATAAGTCAAAGACCTAAGAAAGAAAGATGAAAGATGATTTCCCAGCTTCCATTACACACATGGGGAAATGATGCAATAAGAATGTTGCAGTCTAACTATCTTATTGTTTTGAGAGAAAATGAAAAGTCAGCTTTCCATAGAGTATTTGCAGCACCCCGTGCCCCATCACAGGCCCATTCTATGATTCACCCAGACACCACTCTTTCTCTCTACTTCTCTCTTCCCACTGCTCCAGCGCCCAGAATCTCCTAATGAGGTCAGTGCAATGGTTTATTTGCTTATTTCTTTATTTGTCATGGCTGAGGTTTGATGCCAATTTACACCCCCTTCTCAATTCCCTCCATCTTCCCATTTTTCTTAAGTACTTTCTCTCAGTTCCCCTGATCTCATCTTACGTGCATTCAAATTTATAGTGTCTGACATTTTAGCCAAAAAAGAAAATCTCTGGTGATGAGGAAATAAAAAGAGAATCCTTAGGAGCAGATGCAGATGTTGTATTTCCTGATTTAAAATGGGATATAATATCTAAGAGAAAAAAATGTTGTCATAAACATTTTTATTTTCCCTGACTGGATTTTTTTTTTTAAAACAGTGCTTCCTTTTGACCTAACATACAGAATAAAATAGAAGAGAAGGCTACAAAAATCTGACTATGTTCATTTTTGGTTTTTCCCTCGGGGTGTGCTGCTCAAGGACAAAGGATCTTTTCTAAGAGGAGTTTTTCCTCTGTCCTGGAAAAATCCCAAAGACAGACCTCCAATTCAGCAGGTCAAAGGCCCACTTCACCAGAGGGACTGCTTGGACAGGAAATGGTGGATTTCCTCTTCAATAGGGATCCCTCCCAGCGCTGGGCAGGTTTGGGGGAAGGGAGGCAGCTGTTCTGACCACTCAAATTCAGAATTTAAATTGGGAGAGATGGCTGGAGCTGAGATCCTGTCCCCAGGTTTATGAGGATGGGAGAAGGCACCGCCCTCTTGTTACAAATCCGCATCAGTGTTGGTAGAAAGGCCGAGTGGGAAGCTTTGGTTGCTCTGCAGAGCCCATGTTTCCTTGGTCAAATGAATCTGGGGAAACACTGACAAAATAAAGTTAAATAAGATTCTTCACTATTGTGGTTCTCTACTGGACACTGGATTTAGTGTCTAGTATTCCCCAAATTTATATGATGCAAACTGACTGTTTTTGTTTTTCTTTTTGGTGGAGTAGCAAAATGTTCCTCAAGCAGGAGCACACAATTCCTGCCATGTGGGGAAATGATACAGCAAGAAATCTGTTGCTAGGATCCATCTTCCTCCTGCTCCTCAATCTTCCTCAGCTCTGTAAGTAATAACAGCTCACTATACTTGGCCATTTGGACTTAACATGTTCCTACCCATTTCTGCAGGTAACCAAAGTGGTTACCATCTGTTTAATATCTAAAGACTCTTCTGAAAGAACATGGTCTTAGCAGAAAGAATTTGGAGACTGCATACTTGTTCTGCCCCTACTTAGTGGCAAAGCACGGTTTACCTTTTCGAAGGGGGAAAGAGCTTCAGAGAATATGGTACTGTTTACACGGGCACAGGAAATTATTGGCAAAACTGCAGCTATATTTTTCAGAGCTTCATGAATTACCCATTGCATTCATGTAGAAAGCCGATCGCTTCCCTCTTTTTGCTTGGTATTGAAACAAACCCTTGGCTAGCTCCTTTGCTGGGAGAGAAAATAATTTGAAAATGATTGTTCTTTTTTAAAAAAGAAATTACTTTTCTTCTTTTTTATTTATTTTTTTGCTAGCTGGGATGAAACACGGGTTTAAGATCGCTATTCTTTTTAATATCCCTAAAGCACTGCATATGCTGACAGCTTGCGAATTGAATTCCCCAGGCCAGAACTCTCCTTTTGAGTCCACACCAATGTTTACCACCACCCATTGCACAGCAGTTCCAGGATGTGGCCGAGACACTGCAAATTCGTCATCGTTACTCCTGTTCTTCCCATGTCCCTACCCTGACTGATGGTACTACTGTCCGTTCACTAACACAGGCCAAAACCTGGGACTCATCCTTCTTTCTCTCTCTCTTGAGATTGACTCTTTCTTGGATGACTTTTTGCATCCAATCGTCAAGCTACTTCAATGTCGCTTTTGCAAATGCTTCCTCTTCTCCATTGTCTTTCCCTTAGTTCAGCAAAGACAACCCTGGCGTTGCTTACCATCCTTCATGACCTGACTCTTCCATCCTTTCCTATCATCTCCTAATTACCCCTGCCTCACCCTGTGTTCTACTCACACTGATTTCTGCACAGTTCCCCAAATTCACCCTGTTGTTTCACATTGCTCTGACTTTACCTGTTGTTTCTCTTTCTTTCAGTGACCTCCTTTTTTCCCCTATTTGCCTAATGAGCTTCTACCCCATGTCTGAGGTCTGAGACCTCCGTTAAATGATTCTCTTTTCAGAGCCTTCCCTGAGCTCCACAGGAAGACATGGCCGCTCCCATCTCTGTGGCACCACTGTCCCTTCATCAGGTTCCTTGATTTTTACCTGGGCATGCAGAATCGGGAGAAATAATACATGCTTGTTGCTTTAGGGTGAATTGTTATGCAGTAAAAGCAAATGGGTGCAGACTGGTATATAATAGGTGCTTAATAAGCATTCAGAATAAGCAAGTTGTGAACACTTGAGGGTATTTTACTTTCCTCTACGAGCTGAAAAAAAAAGGTAATGTTTTGTGATCACGTTGTCTGACTTAGAAGTTGACAAATGGAGGAGAGGGTCATTGGAGGTGTGCCAGGGACTTAGTCATTCTGTCTTTGCCATTCTGGAACGTTCAGTGGGCAGATGGCAGTGGGCTGCTGCTCTGTCGGGGCCCTTCTGCACAGGCATTTTTCATGCCCTGACCTCCAGTCTCACAGAACTGGGACCAGACGTCACCCCACTGGCATCTCACCTCCTATAGCCAGCTGAGCTTCTGAGACTTTTAAATGACCCAGTAAAAGTGTCAAGTTACCTAGTACCAAGTCTGACAGAGAATGCACACTTGCTGAGGGGGAGTTTTCGTTTTGCTGTTTTTTAAGAGGCAAAAAATACAAAACGACTTCTTTTTTTTTTTTTTTCACGAAAATCTGTGCATGGGATGTGGGAAGAGGATGGTTACCAAGGTGCACGATGTTCTGTTGTTATACGTTCATCCATTCTAAGGCAAATCCCCCCTCCAGCTGCACCCTCCCTCTTTCTCTTGCCTTCCAACCGATCCCACTTCACTGATCCTGCTGCTTTACCTGTGAAAAAGGTCAAGACTTTCTAATTATAAAGACCCTTTCTTGATTCTGTTCCGCCCCCAGCCTGGCTACTAACACCAAGTGACCCCCAAACCGGTCTCCTCTCGGGGCCTCTGACTCTCATTACTGTTCTGCCCACTGCAATCTGGCTTCCATCCCAGTTCTTTCATTTACTGCTCCTGCTAACGTCAACTCTGACCTCCTAACTGCCACCTTGAATGGAAAGTTCAGTCCTTATCTAATTTGCTGAGCCTGCTGCCATCGAAACTCCTCTTGGCTGCTGGGACATCACTGTGTCCTGGCCTCTTCTTACCCCTCTGACGATATCTTCTCATATTTCTTCCCTCTTCTTCTATCCACATACTGATGACTACCATGTGTCTGGTCTGGTAAACTTTGGTTGGTTGAAGGGGTAATTCAATGGATGGCCATAGGCACACAATTTGCTGCTGTCACGGCCTGAATCTTCGAGCTGACTGTGTTCTTCGCGCGCCGGTGAGTTTGTCCAGGTGTGCTTTGTGTCCTGCCACCTCCTGCTTCTTCGTGGGCACAGGGCTTCCACCGTTGACCAGACTCCCCCAGCTCCCGCATTTACTCTCCTCGGAAGCTTGGAGAACGTGTCCGCAGGTCTCTTTCCTAAGCAACAGAAGAGAGTTTAGACTAGGTGACCTCTGGAGTCCCTCCTGACCTTGAAACTCTGCGATGGAATAAAGACAGCCCAGAGCCAAAGGTCTGAGTTACGGCAGCAGGATTCATGCTGACCTGCCTGGCTCGTTAGGGTCAATCAGGAAACAGGTTGCTAAGACAATATTTGATTCTAGTGGATTAAGGTGGAGGTGGGTAGAAGAAAGTGTACTTTAAGGAGAACAGTTGTTACAGGGACACACAGAACAAGCCTGGAGCAAGCCCCACCTTTTCCTGGAAGCCTTTTATGCTCTTTGGGCCCTCAGCTCATATAGCACACTGACCTTTAGAAAATATTCTGGTCTTAGACCATGATGAACCTCTGACCACATCGTTTCTCTCTCTCTTAAAATATGTATTTGTTTTGTAGCCCCCAAGATTAGGAGCCGAGATTAGGAGACATTTTTGGGAAATGCCCCATTTCCCATAATACCTAGTTTTATGCTGGAGACAGAGTACAGGTTTCATAAGAATTTTCTTTGTTTGTTTGTTTCATAAGAATTTGATTGATAGCGTGAAAGTGAAAGTTTCCAAGGACTGTGACTGAAGCCTTCTGTGGTGGGCAGGCAGGGGATTGCTGGAGGTTCTCTCTCCTTGGTACAAGTCCCTGAGAAGAAGCTCAGAGATGACCTGAGCTAGAGTTAGGTGATCACAGTGTGGCTTTTCCCAAAACTTGGGAGCCACCAAATTCATTGCTGTTGTGAGCTGAGGTCTTTCATAGTTGGTTTCCAGGAAGAATCAACCAAGTACAGAAGATGGGGTGATAGACTTTCTTTGGAGTGCAAGTGAGAGCTAGCTTCCCATTCTCCTGGGGCAGCAAATACTTTATGTCCCTGACTCTGATTCCCACTTCTAGCTCAGGTCCTACTGTCCTCCTGGAGGCTGAGAATTGCTGTGGGAGTGGTGGATGCATAGCTTTCCAAAATTTCATGCAAATTTGTGATGTATAATTTTTCTGGAGAATGAGTCCGTTGCTTCAAACATCTTTATGCTCCTCAAGATGTTAAAAAACACTACTTTATCCACATTTCTGCTGCACAGACTTTCTTGAGAATGATATATATGGGAATATGCATAGATCTACAAGAGAGGGTAAGGGATGAGCATGCCTTTTGGCTTGGGGCCTCTAGCTCAAAGGTGAAGTTCAAATTTTGATTGTTTTAAAAAAAAAAGACTTTACCTTTTAAAGCAGTTTTAGGTTTGCAGCGAAACTGAGAGGAAGGTACAGGGATTTCCCTGCCCCTGCACGCATGCATAGCTTCCCCCATTGTCAAGATCCCCCATCAGACTCTGGGAGGGCTCACCCCAGGGAGTGCTTCGCAGGGCTTCTGCTGCCAGTGTCCTTGTCCTCACGGTGGGAGACAGCCACCCCCTGCCTCTGCAGGAGACCC
Organism: Physeter macrocephalus; assembly: GCF_002837175.3. Taxonomy (NCBI): domain Eukaryota; kingdom Metazoa; phylum Chordata; class Mammalia; order Artiodactyla; family Physeteridae; genus Physeter; species Physeter macrocephalus. The sequence goes on along the minus strand of NC_041221.1, from coordinate 75,814,938 downwards.
TCCAACACTAGCAGATCTCTTGTAACCAGGGAAGAATTGGATGGTCAGGGCTTCCCTAGTGGCACAGTGGTTAAGAATCCACATGCCAGTGCAGGGCCCACGGGTTCGAGCCCTGGTCTGGGAAGATCCCACATGCCGGGGAGCAACTAAGCCCGTGCGCCACAACTACTGAGCATGCGCTCTAGAGCCCGCGTGCCACAACTACTGAAGCCCGCGCGCCTAGATCCCGTGCTCCACAACAAGAGAAGCCACCGCAATGAGAAGCCCGTCCACCCCAATGAAGAGTACCTCCCGCTCGCTGCAACTAGAGAAAGCCCGCGCAACAAAGACCCAACTAAGCCAAAAATTAAAAAAAAGAAAAAGATCCCCCACCAGTGTGGCACATTCATTATGATGAGCCTACACTGACACATCATTATCACCCAAAGTCCACAGTTTACATTAAGTTCACGCTTAGCGTTGTACATTCTATGGGTTTGGACAAATGTATATACATCCACCATTATAGTATCCCACGGAGTAATTTCACTGCCCTAAAAGTTTTCTGTGCTCTGCCTATTCATTCCTCCCTTCCCACTAACCCCTGTCTCCATAGGGTTTTGTTTTTGTTTTTGCTTTCTCCATAATGACGTATATCTTAGAATATGCAGACATTCCAGATTGGCTTCTTTCACTAAGTCACATGCATTAAAGTTTCCTCCATATCTTTTTGTGGCTTGAGAGCTCATTTTTTTTTAGCACTGGATAATATTCCATTGTCTGTTTGTATCACAGTTTATTTATCCATTCACTTGTTGAAAGACATCTTGGTTGCTTCCAAGTTGTGGCAGTTGTGAGCAAAACTGCTATAAACATCCATGTGCAGGTTTTCGTGTAGACATAAATTTTCAGCTTCCTTGTATAAATACCAAGGAGCATGATTGCTGGATCATCGGGTGAGAGAATGATTAGTTTTGTAATCCAAACTGTCTTCCAAAGTGGCTATACCATTTTGCATTCTCACCAGCAATGAATGAGAGTTCTTGTTGTTCCACATCCTTGCCAGCGTTTGGTGTTGTCAGTGTTCTGGATTTTGACCATTCTAATAGGTGGGCGGTGGTAGCTCATTGTCGTTTTAATTTGCATTCTCCTGATGATGTGTGATGTGGAACACTTTTTCATGTGCTTATTGCCATCTATACGTCTTCCTTGGTGAGTTATCTGTTATGGTCTTTGGCCCATTTTTTAATTAGGTTGTTTGTCTTATTGTTGAGTTTTAAGAGTTCTTTGTGTATTTTGGATGAGTCTTTTATCAGATATACCTTTTGGAAATATTTTCTTCCAGCCTGTGGTTTGTCTTCTCATTCTCTTGACAATGTCTTTCGCAGAGCAGAAGTTTTAATTTTAATGAAGTCCAGATTAACAGCTGTCTCATAGATTGTGCTTTTGGTTTCATATCAAAAAGTTATCACTGCACCCAAGGTCATCAAAGTTTTCCCCTATGTTATCTTTCAGGAGTTTTAGAGGTTTGCATTTTATGTTTAGGTCTATGATCCATATTGAGTTAATTTTTGTGCAGAGTGTGAGGTCTGGGTCTGATTCATTGTTTTGCATGTGGATGTCTAGTTGGTCCAGCACCATTTGTTGGAAAGACTCTCTTTTCTCCATTTTATTGTGTTTACTCTTGGTCTTTTTAGTTGCAAACTTGTTCACGCATGTGGTTGACGTCTTGACACTAATATTGCTTCTAAATAAAATTAATCAATCTTCCTCTCACACCCATATTAGCTAAATCTGAGGATGGGAAGATGGACTCAAGGTCAAGGGCCCTCATAATCGAAAACCCTGGGCTCAACAGAGGCACCAGATTGGTAGTTCCTCCAGGACAATGAAGGTCAACGTCAGGATTCAGAGGGGGCGAAGCCAAGGATGCATATCCTCTTTTCAGAGCTCTGCCTTAACAAGGCTGATTTTTGCCTGGTTTATCTCTGCCACTCATCGTTTTAAGATCATGGCTACGATGTTGACTGTTTCTATGAGCTCAGAAATCCTGTTTTTCTCTATTATTACCTCTTTTAGTTTTAGTCTCTTTGGTTAGAGAGATAAGAAGAAAAGATTTTTGGGGGGCTATCATTGTTGAATAGTGTATTTTTATAATAATAATAGTAATGAGAAGGAGGAGGAGGAAGGAAAGAAGAAGTAGTAATGGTTATTGAGCATTTACTATAACCTAGGTACTTTTTAAAAAATTATTTTTATAAATTGATTTATTTTATTTATTTATTTTTGGCTGCATTGGGTCTTCGTTGCTGCATGCAGGCTTTCTCTAGTTGCGGTGAGCAAGGGCTACTCTTCGTTGCAGTGCGCGGGCTTCTCATTGCGGTGGCTTCTCTTGTTGCAGAGCACGGGCTCTAGGCGCTTGGGCTTCAGTAGTTGTGGCGCACGGGCTTAGTTGCTCCGCGGCATGTGGGATCTTCCCGGACCAGGGCTTGAACCCGTGTCCCCTGCATTGGTAGGCGGATTCTTAACAACTACACCACCAGGGAAGCCCCCTAGGTACTGTTTTAATTGCTTTACATGTATTATACCAATGGCTCCTCACAACCACATCATAAAATACCATGATTATCCCCAATTTACAAACAGAGAAACTGAGGTACTGAGAGGTTAAGAATTTGCCTGAGGGTAATAGCTGATTAGGCAAACTAGGGTTCAAACACACAATCTGGTTCTTAGTGATGCTGTGCTTTTCTTTAAAGGGTCCAGCCTTCCAATAAGAATCTCTGAAAGGGTTGTAATGGTGACTTTGATCTTAGTGGTCTCTGGGCACAGGGTCCACTCGTGTCACTGCTAGGTGAGTGGGCTTTCTCTTGCCCCCTGGTGAGTAAGGTGAGGAGGTTGAGTTGAGGGGAAGCCAAGGACTTCCTCCAAATATACGCATGCTTCTGTTCCATCCTGGGGCACCTCTTTTGGGCACATAATGTTGAATGAATAATGACAGAGAATCAATGTTTAGTGATCTGACTTATTTCCCCCTTGTTGTATACTATATATTCCCAGGCAAGATAATATTTATGGTATCAAAGCAAAATGGAAATCAGAAAATGTGAACGTGGTCAAAACTCTCACAAGAAGTGTGGTAGACCCAGAAATACAATTTAGCTAATGGCCTAGTCCTTCTAAGTGGAAGGTTCATTTTATATTAAAAATAGCTTATTTGAAGTAAACCATTATTTGAAATAATCGATGGAGAGATTCCTCCCACACACATGCTCTACAACCCACACCCCTCCAGCCACACAAACAAATGAACACAAAACACCAAGGCGCCCAGACACCACAACAGTGAGACAACCTGAGGGGTTGACAGGGTAGGCCAATTGCCTCCTAATCTATCTAATAAGCTTTGAGGCCCAAGCAAACATCGACTCTGGCGAAGCCAGCCTTGTCACATCAGAAGTAAACATGCTCTGGTGTTGATACTGCCCTCCAGGCCATGCACTGCAGCAAAATGCACCAAGTCCTATGACCCAAAGGATGGGCTTTCCAACTGGATGCTTGTCAAAGAGCAGTAGAGCTGAGGGCTGAGTTGGGGGGCTGGCTTGAGCTGACGCTGGAATCCGAGGCCCTGAGTCTTTGTGTCTTGGCCAGGGATATTTTCACAGAGCTGGAAATACCCTCCCACTCTCCCTGGATTTCCTTCACTGCCACCCCTTCCGCCCAATCCTAAAACCTGCATCATTCTCATAGAGTCCTCTGTGGAACTGAAACCATGCAAGAATTTTGTTCAGCCTCCCATTGCTTCCCTAATTTATAGCTTCTACCTTTGGTCCAATGGAATAACAAGATTAAAAAAAGACTGGATGACAGCAAAATGACTAAATCATTTCTCATAAAAGACAATTCCCCCCCCCAAAAAAGATTGCATTGCCTGAAATAATTTTTACAATAAAGTATATTTTGAATTGAATATTATCCATCGCTTAGAAAAACTGTGGTTATTAGCATGCGCTTGGGATGGAAGGTAGAATACGTATGTGGATGATGCCTCTTCCCTTTGTAGATTCTGTGACCTACCCCATGCATCACCCATGTCATCCTCACAGGTGACCAGCGAGGCAAGCAGAACAGAGGCATCATCATTTTTTCACGGACAGGAATCTGAGAGACTGTGACTTGCTAAGGTCCCAAGCCAGTTAGGTGTGAATGGAGACTCAATATCAGATCTATTGCCGGATCCTGCTTTCTTCCTAACACACGGCCCTGCTTCAGTACATGGTCATACAGATGGTTGCTTTCCTAGTTGTTTCCTAGAATTCTTCACACCCCAGAGAAGGCAAAGGCTTGTCCTCTTGTAGTTGACAATGTCAGAGACTTCACTTATCACAGACTTTTCGGTGGGGGTGGAGGAGGGGGAAGAGCAGGAGAGCCTTATTTGCCGCTGTGAATGCCGTGCCCCCTCGCTCCCCGCATAGTCTCTGACTAGCCAAGAGTGAAGCGGTGTATAGGTCAGTCCTGACTTTTAAGCCAGGGACTTAAATAGTGGAAAAGAATTATGTGATTCAATTATACTATTCAGTTAAACGTAGGTAATTACAGTCATCTTCGTCCTTTGTAATCTTCTTAACCTTGTGGTATTTCCTGACTCTGACATACTTTGGTATGATTATATCTATCAGCTGGATGATGGCTAATTCCTCTGAGCTATTTTCTGTCTGTTCTTATTTGTAATGGGGAACTATCTCTTTGTAAATCTGCACTGAGAAGACCAATTATTAGTATTACTTTTGTAGATGTAGCTTAACACTGTGCCTGGGACATAGTGCTCAATAAATAAATGGTGGGTATGATAATTAAAACTCAGGGTTTGCTCAGGAACCTGCTGGGCAGGTGATTTTTGAAGCACTCCAGTTACATAATAACTTGGGAAATCTGGAAAGCTTTTCAAGAGTGGCCACATCAGAAACCCAAGGGAAAGCAGTCAAATAAATGATATGCTGTAGCATCTTTTTTTTTTTTTTTTTTTTTTTTTTTTTTGGTGGTATGCGGGCCTCCCTCTGCTGTGGCCTCTCCCGTTGCGGAGCACAGGCTCCGGACGCGCAGGCTCAGCGGCCCTGGCTCACGGGCCCAGCCGCTCCGCGGCATGTGGGATCCTCCCAGAGAGGGGCGCGAACCCGGTTCCCCTGCATCGGCAGGCGGACGCGCAACCACTGCGCCACCAGGGAAGCCCTGTAGCATCTTTTTATTTATCCCTTTCATTTCTTCAATTCTTCCATGAAAACGACAGATGAGGACTTCCCAAAATTAACATGCACTTTGTAAATAACCACACTTTGGAATAATACTGTGAACACACTTGCTTGATTGGAAGAGTTTGACTGTCTTCCTTTTATCATCTGATATTGATAAAACACCCCCTTAAGGACCATTCCAAGCTGGCTCTGCCTGGTCCAACCCCACTCAAATCTGGATCAAAGAACTTTCCCCACGTGTCCGCCCCACCCACTTGGTCCTGAGCCTTCGGGACCAAACTTAGCAGGAAATTAAACATCCAATTCTTATGAGCAGGTAAGGAGTAGAGTCAGTCTTGAGCACCTAATGAGCCCTCAATAATCCTTTCTGACTTCCGCTGTGTTTGTCCAGTTTCTGATTTAGACTTCATTTCCCTCATCTTGAAACTACTTTGAGATTCCTGCAGCTGGGCTCCTTTCATCAAAACAGACAACATCAGGCCAGAAGGAGCCTGCACAGTTGCATTTTAAGGGCAGGGCAATGGAAGCAATCCCACCAGGGTGCAAAAAACAAGGGGTTACATTTTCTACGTTCTAAACAATTGACTTATAATAATGTAGGAGTCAAATGAGCACATTTTATTATTGTCCTTTAATACCCATTGTAATTTAATACAGTTGTAATACACATTGTAATACAATTGTAGTACATCTTTTATCATCGTGCTTTACTACACATTCCATGAAAACAGGGAATTTAATTCCGAGGACTGCTAGTTATACAGCAGGCCTCCAACACAGGCAGAATCAGAGGTATGCTTGTTTCCTAAGTTTGTAACAATTTAGAATCATTTGAGGTAGCTCAGGGCACCAGTTAGTTCTCTAACCCCTGCAAGGACAGATATTCCTGCGTTTAAAGAGTAGATTCAAAATTAAAATGATGGCACAGTGATTATCAACGTGATCGTGAAGAAACACGATCACTTGGAGTTTTTACTTGCGTTTAAAATTTTAAACAGTGAAACAGTGTGAACTGTGAGATTCATTACTGCAACAGACAGCTATGTATGTAGGAGATTTTTCTTTTTCCAAAAAATCGGTAATGTAGGGCTTCCCTGGTGGCGCAGGGGTTGAGAGTCCGCCTGCCGATGCAGGGGACGCGGGTTCGTGCCCCGGTCTGGGAAGATCCCACATGCCGCGGAGCGGCTGGGCCCGTGAGCCATGGCCGCTGAGCCTGCGTGTCTGGAGCCTGTGCTCCGCAACGGGAGAGGCCACAACAGTGAGAGGCCCGCGTACAGCAAAAAAAAAAAAAAAAAAAAAAATCAGTAATGTAAACTGGAGAGCGTTAATGCATTAGCTTTCCCCTTTTATATACCTGAATGTATTTTATTATTTACTATTATTTTTATTTTTTACAGGCAAGATTATGCACAGGCAATTCAATAAAAGCATTTTCACTCTCTTTGTTTCTTTTCCGGACATTTTTCTTCTTAGGTTTATTTCATGATTGTCACTAAGGATAATTTTGTTGTATTGAAGAGAGAGAGGGTATTAAAAAAAGATTCACTTCATGTGTCAAATACTCCAGATACGGCACTGAGTCTGAGTTCACGGTGCTTGCTGAATACTATGATCTGGACTGTGGACCATCTTTTCCCCCAAGGGACCCATTCCATCATCCATCTTAGTCCTTTTATTCTTAGCTTATTCTCTGCTGAGATACCCGCATGCCTTGCATCAAACCTACCAAGGTTTTGACACCTGAGATGTCAATGACCACATCTTCCTCACAGAAAACATCCAGATGAAAAGAAAATTCCAGTTCATCATCTAGATCTTCTGTTTACTCAAGGGCAGACATCTGGTTGATTGAACACTTTTATCAGTGTAATGCTATGGTCAGTGTCGGTTCAGGATACTTTTATCTTTCAAGTGCATCAAGGGCTAGCAGTCACGCAGGTGGCATCCTTATCAGTAGGTAAGAAAGGGCTAGGTTGGCAAAAATGGCTTTCTGTACTGCAAGGGGCTCTAAGCAGCCATGATTATAAAGTCCTATTTGAATTCCGCTTTTACCATTGCTTGTTTCAAGGATAACTTTGTTACAAGTGGGGCCTCAGGTGGTCCAGTTTCAGGGTGGTTTAAAGAAACAATTGTTTTACAGAAAAAAAATGTAAATAACAGCGACTTTGTTTCTAATTTCTGTCTGGAGAAACCACAAAAGGACAGAAGGAAATATGCCCTTACTCATGCCAAATTATCTTCAACATCTTGTCTTCCCATTCCAGCCTCTCTTAGTAGGGGACTCTGCAGAAAGGAGTGGACCTCCCCCATCTCTCTCTCTCCCATGCTTAATTCCTAGCCATTAAAAACAAAAAACAAAAAACAAAAAACCCCAGGCACCGACAAGCAAAAACTCTCCCACACCCAGTGGGTCCAGCCTCTCTCTTCCCCATTTATTTCCTGTCTCCTTCATTCCTTCTCCTCTCCGTTTCTTCATCCATTTCTCTCATTCTGCATCACAAAAGCAGAGACCAGAACTGGAGGGGTAAAAACCTACTTCATTTTAGGCTTGGAGGAGAGAAAGGAATGCTGTAAACATACACATTGGTGGCTTTGTCCCCTACTAAAGTTTCTTAGTTTTGCCGTCGTAGGAATGACACCTCTGCGACTGTTATCCTGGATACAGTGCTATGCAAACAGTATATTTATTTTTTGTCCCTTAGCATTTCTAGTGTACCCAAGGGAAAAGCTTGAATTTGGACATGTCACACTGATCAGAAACCGTCAAAAGGCACAGGGAACTGTAAGCCTAGAGATTGATGGTGGACCGAGAGGCTTTAACAAGTCACTTGATTCAAGCCTGACTCAGTCCCTAGTCCACCTCGCTTAATGGTTGCTTAGAGGCCTATGCAAAGTTGTTTGCTGGTCTTGGTCCAGCCGTTGGTGATCAACTGTCCATGACCAATGGCCCCGTTGTTTGCATGGGGCGCACTGGCTGCTGAGCTGTGTGTTTCATGTTTCTCTCCTGCTTATGAGCTCAGGTATTGCACGGTGACCGGGGTGGGGGGAGAAATGTAGGAGAGAAAGGGCCATTTCAAAGTGTGAAATTACTGTGGTGCTTGCTTAGTTTTTGCCCCAGGGGACTATAAAAACAAGCTCAGCCTGTGTCAAACTCCAAGAAGCTGTGAAGCTGCATGTTAATGGCTCGGGCTGGGTGTAATCAATGACCAGGAACAGGGCTTTTCCAGGTTCTGTCAGTTCTGAGGGAAAGTGGCATTTTCACGGCCTCTTGATTGTTCTGAGCTGGAGAACGTTTCAAACATGCTCAGGAAATCTACAACTGCACTTTCCACAAGGCTAATCTTTCCAAAAGGGTGTCCAGTGTCATGTCTGGAGACGTTTAATCTCAGTGGCTGTGATGGCTTTTTGATCAGTGAACTTCTTTTGTCCTTTTCTCCAATTTCACGACCCAGTTTACTAGTTCGCTTCCTATTGGCCATCCCCTCTGTCAAATGCAGTTTCAGACGACTGGCATTTTGTCTTGATCAAAGCTAAGGAGAATTGTATGTTTGCTATGTTTCCTGGTTGCAAGGCAAGGGGGTAATTTTTAGGAGATAACAGAGAACCAGCCGGAAACCCATTCTTTACTTACTTGGAATCCAGGAACTGAGCTGTGTGAACCTCAGGAAGTCCCAATGCAGAAATTATTAGGTATCCTTATTTTTTTTTTTTTGGCCGCACGGCTTGTGGGATTTTTAGCTCCCCAACCAGGGATTGAACCCGGGCCCTCGACAGTGAGAGCACGGAGTCCTAACCGCTGGAACGCCAGGGAGTTCCCCCGATGCAGAAATTATTAAAGGAATAGGAATTTGAATACAAAACTCAAAACAAACCAATAGAACTTATTCTCTCTGAAAGCAGAATCTTCCCTAGTAACTCCCTTCAATAAAAATCCAACGAAGCGCAGACTAGATTTTCCAATCATTTCCCCACTTTGATTTTCTCCAGAGTCAGTGACCTGCAAGCTCCTTTATGATCCCTGAGTTGGAGAAACTCAGGGGCTGCAGTTGCGGTGCTCTTCTCCACCCAAGAAAATCTCCCGGGTCAATAACCTTTTATTTCTGACCTTTTAACCAGCTCTAGTGGGCCATGAAAACTGCAATGCCATTTCTTTCAGATTCCTGGGAAGCTTCAAGTCTCTTGAACCTAATTCTCCGGGGGAGTTTTACTCCCATATATTCAGGTCATCGATCCTGCAAAAACAGCCTCATGATGTCTGCGCGAGTCATTCCTCCAGGGAAGGAGAGCGTCTGCTGAGTGGTGGGAAGGGTGATGTCCCCAGATAACTACAGTCTTCTCCAAAGCCAGGAAGCTCTCATTTCTAAGGTCTGGGACACTTGGAGGAGCTTTACTAATGGGGATGTGGGCCATGATCTCGGTGGAAAAGTTTGAAAGACTAATCAATAATGTACGTTGCTGCTTACTCTGAGCCTTGATGGACAGCCCGTGGCAGGATGAGACGTTTTCTGATGTTTCTTAACATCAGAAAGCAGGCAGTACCCACTTTCCAATGTGCTTCTGACCCCACATGTTCTGACCTTAAAATGATTTGGATGGAAACATCACAGGCTGTGACAATTGTTTGGTGAAAAAATTTAGAACAACTAGAAGCTGCAGTACAGGCCCGACCTGCAAAACAGCAAGAGCATGGCCTGGACTGGGGCCACTGGTCCACTCCTCTTTAAGGGGAGCTCAAGGCCTGCCCTAAGCGAAGGTCATTTCTCTAAGACTTGACTAAATGACTGGCAGTTTTAGAGAATAAGTAGTCTTTGCCAACTAGGAAATTGATATTTTACTTAAGCAACATTCTAAGACCTTGGTTAGGAGTCAACATACCTGGATTCTAACCCTGGCACTGTCACTAATTTAGCCATCTGATCTTGGACTCTTAAATCTATCATGATTTCTGCATCTGTGACATGGGAACACTATTTCTGCTTGCCTGTTCCATAGGGTTGTTGTATCACCAACAATAGATGTTAAAATGCTTTGGAAATAATGAAAGCAATTACGTCCACTGTGTCCCTAGAATTTATTTAAACTTTTCTTGACAGCATCCTGGGGGAATGAGTTTCAAAAGTATGCTACTCGCTATGGAAGTGATGTTTCTTCACTCCCTGCTTTCTTTATTTTTCTGGGGGGGTGGCGAGGCTTGAATTAATGTAATTCAAACTTTAGTGTGATCTTGATACAGAATGTCTGAAACATTTTATTTATCAGGAAGATTTATCTTTGAAAGTAGATGAGATTTTGCAGCTGAATGGCTGAAAAATAGGCTGATCAACATAAATGTTATAATCCAACAACAGTTAGCTCTGTGTTTACAGCTTCAGCCATCCTTTTATTATATTCCACAACAGGATATTGAATGAACAGCTGAGAGTTTATGAAATCCTTATGTGAATTGCTCATCTTCCTTACTGCCTGTTGGCTACCCTACTTTGTGAGATATGACTTATGCTCTCTGTTTCCATTTTATAAACATAAGAGAACTGGAAAATTATTCTGTAAAGATATTGTTAGTGGGAGAGCAGTGATTTGGGTTGGATCACTGCTGGGCTTGGCAAATTGATCTTTGCCTGCATGGTGGGTAGATTCAAATTTAGTAAATGATTTGTGGCTCTCAACAGGTGATGGGTTATCTTTAATTTGACCAGATGGTTAAACCTGATTTCATTAAAGTGTATGATTCTCTGGTTCCCTTAGATCTTCGCCTCAGGCTTTTCTTCTCTGCCAAACAAAATGGTCTCTTCATTGTTGAAAGGGCTGGTAAATGCCAAGAGAATTCTCCTGCTGTAAATGGCATGTGGCTCTACATCTTCTTTTCATCCAATTGAGATTATGTATTTCATTATATTTCCTAATAATTCCTTTAAAAATCCATATGTAAACATATGACTAATGCACAAATACCTTCTTCTTGTAAAATATTCAAATAATACAGGAAAATCAAAGTCCTTCTGAATCAGACCCCCATTTCCCCTTTTCTCTATGCATTTACATTTATATGTTATAGAAAAACATATCTTGTTTTTGTTTGGTATATGTGTGTACATACTTTAACACAAATGGGGTTATATTTGTTCAGTAGCTTGCTTTTTTTTTTTCTTAATATGTTTTAGGCATCTTTCCAAGTCACTCCATGAAGATTTATATCATTCTTTTAAACTATTAGATGGTATTCCAAAATATGGATCTATAATAGTTTATTACAATTTACTCACACTTCTTCCAATTTTTTTAATCATTAAAAACAATTCTACAATGAATATCTTTACACATGTCAAATTCGTAAGTGGAATTTTTGAATAGAAGGATATGAAGAATTTTGTTTTATGAGATCAAGGGAAAGGTAGTAATAAGTTACATGTTTGCCATGGTGATGACCATCTATTTTGTTTGTGATAAAAGAGATTCTGGTTTCTGTTTCTATTTTCATAATCATTTCCTCCTGAGCCCCTTCAGGGCTATACTTGTGTTCATCTGCTCCTGAAGAATACGTCAGTACTCAAAACAATTTTATCCCAGGAACGTATGGGTTACAGGGTCTTGGATACTCAACACTAAAGACACCAAACAACGACAGAGATACCAAATGAATAGTTTCTCTGGAAACAAAGCTCCTTTGAATAAAATTACCCTGGACTTGGAGAAAGCCAGAGAATGTTTTGCTCTCCCCATCTTATTTGGCAGAGGTGGCTGAGGACGAGGCAAGGGTGGGTCCAGGTCAGGTGGCGTATTCTTCTTAGGAGCCCAGCAGGCCTAGGTGATGGCAGGCAGGATTGTGCTCCCTGGCTCCCTCCCGGGAGCCTGCAGACCGAACTCAGATGGCAGCTAAAAAAATTTTTTTTTTCTTTATTGAGGTATAATTGACATATAACATTATACTAGTTTTAGGTGTACAACATAGTGATTGAGAATTTGTATATATTGTGCAATAATCACCACAATAAGTCTAGTCTAGTTAACATTCATCACCACACATAGTTACCAATTGTTTTATTCTTGTGATGAGAAATTTTAAGATCCACTCTTTCAGCAGCTTTCAAAAATACAACATAGTATCACTAACTATAGTTACCATGCTGTACATTATATCCCCAGGACTTTTTATAACTGGAAGTTTGTACCTTTGACCCCTTTTACTTCTTTCACTCACTGCTCCCCCCATCCCCCATCTCTGGCACTCACCCATCTGTTCTCTGTATCTATGAGCTCAGTTTTGCTTGTTTGTTTGGGTTTTTTTAAAGCTTCCACATGTAAGTGAGAGAGGACAATTTCCTATGTCCTCTTCAGTTTTCTCCATGTCACTGGGCAAAGCCACCCAAGTCTCCTGGCAGCATCCAAGTGGTGAGCAACGTGGTCATAGGTGTCTTCTCTGGGAAAAAAGGGAATACCGTGCTAAGGAATATCCCTTCTCCTTTCCAATTGACTACTAATTTATTTTTTACCTTTAATAAGAAAATTTTGGACAGTGTAGTGGGTCAGGGTACCCTTATTTTTCAATAGAGGGATCGTTGCATAATAGAGAGAAATCCAAAGCAAGGTGGAGGGTGTATAGGGTAAAAATGGCAAAATCAAGATAGTAGATGATGATAATGATTATATTAGCCCACATGTTATCTTACTTACAATGGGCCAGGCACTGTATATTGTTTTATAGCTCATTTAAACCTCCCAGCAACTTGATTATCCCATTTTATAGATAGAGAAACTTATTATCAGAGAGGATATGGAACCAGATTAAAGTCACACAGCTGGTAAGTGGTGGAGCCTGGATTTGCACCCAGGGTGTGCCCTCTTAACAATGATCAGGATTACACTTCCGTACACTCTTGCTTCACATGGTCCTCTGAGAGAATTTTTTTTTCCCCCACGTAGATTGAATGTCTGCCCCAAATCCCTGACTCTTTTCTCAGCTTGATGATCTGGGCTGTACTAACCACAGGAAAACCTAAAGTATTCCAGGCTGTAAACTCAAGGGAAGGAGAGACCAGTTCTTGTCCAAGTAGCAGATGAATTCCTTTAAAGGAAAAAGTTGATTTCTTGAGCTGTAATACCTTGATAAAAACATTTCTTGAGTCCAACTTTCTTGGCAATGATTAGACTCCCTAAGTAAGCTTCTGCTATAATTTTGATTTTTCTGCTGGGAACAGAAGGTTCTAAGAGATGGACATGAGAAGCCCAGTCCTCTTGACCATTATGTTTGTCCTTAAAGTAATAAACACAAATCTGGGATTGCTGGCCAATCTCTTGTGACCTTGGGAAATAGGCCATGGAGAGCATGCAGGGTAAGGAGAGAAGGAAGAATGACTTGTAGAGCAATATGCTTTTCTCCTTGACCTGAAACATAGGAAGCCCTGCAGCCCGAGTCTTCGTGGTCTTGAAGATAAGAAGAGGCTGTCGGTGGGCTGGGCTGTTCTGCTCCCCTGGGGGCTGCTGGCCACTCTGATTCTATGGACTGGACGTAGAGAGAGTCTCCGCATTCACCTACCAGCTTGTGCTTTAGTTGCATGTTTAATTTATTTCCATTTCTTTCCACCCACTATTTTGACCCCCTTTGACTCTTACCATTCTCAGAGGACCTGAATAATCACATGGGAAAACACAATTTCTGCAAGGCTCCTGCTCGTGGGGATGCCACGCTTGGACGTGGGAGACTATGAATGACTGATGGCTCTAGGCCATTTTGAGGGCTACAGCGTCCACTATTCATTGGAAAAAACTTCCTCTTCTGCCAGCTCACTGCCAGAACCGATGTAAATCAATGTGTCAGTTTCTTGACTTGAAATAACCTATTTTTTTCCCTTCTGCGAAAAGAGCTTTTCAGATGGGGTTAGCCTGGCCCTCCTTGTGCCCCTGGGGAGGTGTAAGAGCACTGTGCCCGCCAACACTGCGGAAGGAGATAATTGCTCCCTCACCCAGCCGCAACCCCTCCTGGATTCCGGCCCGACCACGTGCAGGATTGAGTGGAGCAGCGATCCCCCCCATCCAGGGCTGGCGGCCTCCGGGAGCATCCTCCCCAGAACTGCGTGGAAGTTTTGAACCCGGGCAGAAGGGCTTCAGGTGTACCTATTGGAAATGGCCAGGGTCTGATGAGAATGATCCAACCTCTTACTCCTCTCCTGAGATTCTGCCAACACACACACCACACACACACACACACACACACACACACACACACACACACACTTCTCTAAATAGGACTCAAGGCCACATTTAAGCTGGTGTTATATAAAATAAAGCAACTTCTTTTTTTTTTGAACTTTTAAAATTGAAGTATAGTTGATTTACAACGTTGCATTAATTTCTGCAGTACAGCACCGTGATTCAGTTCTACACATACATACATTCTTTTTTTCATTCTTTTTTATATTCTTTTCCATTGTGGTTTATCTCAGGATATTGAATATAGTTCCCTGTGCTACACAGTAGGACCTTGTTGTTTATCCATTCTAGATATAATAGTTTGCATCTGCTAACCCCAAACTCCCAGTCTATCTCTCCCCCACCCCTAAAGCAACTTCTTTATTTTCCTTCTATGACCTAGGTAGCCCTTTACAATCCTGACTTCTTTTAGGTGCAGGAGCAGACATAGGCTGGAGTTTATCTCCTCGGTTGAGCCATCAGATTATTAAAGATCTTCCAAGCAGCTGCTAATGTTGAGTCACAGTCACAAAAGATTGGATTGGATTGGATTGGATTGGATTAGACTGTATTTTTTCAGGATGAGAAAGCAACTTGCTGGTTTAATTCAATTCCTCCCCGTTCCCTCATTTATCATTTCGTTTTATCACAAGTCCAGAAAAAGGGGGGCAGGACTACGTTTAATCTTTCAGTTGACCGTTTTCTTTGCAATTCCTTCAAGCCTTAACATTTTCCCATTATGCTATTCTTACCAAGATAAATGAAGGTGGATAACAAGCCGACGGGGGTTGAGGTGTCCGGGAGGTGACGGATGAGAAGAGAGAGAGTTGGAACCGCATAATGCTGAACATGCAGACTAACCTATGGGCCTTGCCTCAGATTTAGCAGCCAGTCACCATGATTTACAATCCAAGATCTCATTCCTTGTGTCTTATATCCCCAAGACATGAAGAGTGGAAGGAATGAAAGTGTCATTTATTTCTTACATCGATGACTTATGGGTTTTTAAGGAGGTTCTCTTGGACATCAGAGCAAGTTGCCCTTGACTGATGGCTTTGCTACTGTATTTGATTTCAAGTTCCCACCAAGGAGTGCCAAGTGAAATCTGTTATGTTTTAAATCGTCATATAATTTCTGCCCCCTTCTCTCTATTCCACCACATGTCCAACCAGCAAATAGATCATGCCAAAGTCTTTTAACCACATGCCTTATAATGAAACAAGCACGAGGGACATTTTTCAAGCTCACATCTGGATCCATTGTTCAGGAAGAACTTTACCAGGTAATGCTCTGTTTTTATTGACAAGTCATGGCATCCAGTCCATTGGGAGAGTTTTCTAGGGTGATCTGAGGCAGCTGCAGAGCTGCCTTTGCACTTGATATAGACAAAGGCCTTGCTGACACAAAGGGCTTTTAAAACTATCTAGTCACCTGTCGAGTCAATTGAATCATCAAGTTGGATGCTACCTCCATCAAATGATGCAGCTACAGAACTAGCCTTCCGAACCCAGGTGATGGAAGATGAAAAGAGAAAAAGTAAAGGCAAATTTTGAACATCAGGCTTAGTTCTTTCCCTCTTGAAGTTTTGTATTAGTCAATCTGAGGAAAGTATTTTCTGGAAAAACATTTTCATGTCTGAAAGTCACAGAAGATAGTTAATTAGGAAGTTATGTTTTTCCTCTTTCTTCTTTTCTTCCCTTCTTGCCCTTCCTCTCTTCTCTCTCTCCCTTTACTTTCCCCTTCCCCTCCCCCTCCCTCCTTCACCCTCCTCCCTCCCTCCTTCCCTCCCTCCCTATCCTTCCCCCTTCATCCCTCCTCCCTCTATTTCTATCTCTCTCTCCCCCTTTCTTTTAGGACATTGGATAGTTCCGGGGACACAGAAGTTGCTGCATTGATCATTTTTGACCTTGTTTGATTTGATTGGTGAGAACACCTGAGTCAACAGGGACAGGTGCCATACTTGAACAGTGCTCTGCAGAGGAAGGAGAAACCATAAGGGTGGGAAGAAAATTCCAGAAGAGTGATTTCAGCTTCTTGCTGTGAAAGGAGACAAAGGGGCTGAGAATTGAGCCATCTAAGGAAACCTCCAGAGCCCTGGGCAGAGAAATCCTTAAACCCCCCCTAGGGGAAGTTTTCTAGGGAGGTTGTGGATGTGGCTTCTGAAGAGATGCTATTTTGAACATAGAATTTATAGCCAGCTCTCAGGTTTTTCCTGTTTGGAGTGCATTACCCATAAGGCCTTGTGCCTGATGATGACAGTAGTAGAATTTTAAAAACTCTTCTGAAATGAATCGGTTGGCTAACAACTGCCATGCGTGGGGCACACGTGATTAGAAGTGAGGAAAAAATGTTGATGTGACACATATTTTTATTGAATAAGAGAGGGTCTCTACCTCATATCTAGGTTTCCCTATCTCTGGAGGCAAAGAGTTCAACATACAATGTTTTAGAAACACAAAGAGCATGCGATAAAACCAATACATTTATATTGGTTTCCTGGCCTCAAGGAAGAGGTTTCTGGGTGTAAAAAGACTGGCTTTCTCAGGGGTCTCTGAGAAAGAAGAACGAACATGCCTGCAGTATTTTAAAAACTTTTTATCATGGAAAATTTCAAACATACACACAAGGCAGCATTGTGTACTGACCCTCATCCTCCCATCACTGCCCGACAGCAATGATCAATACAAGGCCTATTGTGCTTCATTTATTCTCGACCCCTCCCTTCCCCACACCAGGATTATCTTACAGAAGATCCCAGACATCCTATTTTTTCCTCTGTAAATACTTCAATATTCACTTCTGAGAGCTAGGGACTCTCTCTCTTTCTCTTTCTTAAACATACCCACACTATCATTATCACATCTAAAAAATCCCAACAATAATTCCTTAATGTCATCCACATTTCATGGGCTTTTTGATTTGACTGGTTTGGGAACTTGCAGGCTGGGGCAGAGAGAGGCTCTCTGGCAGGTCACGGGGCACCATGTTAATGCTTCTATTATGGGGTGTCCACAGGTATAATTAGGCCTATGACCTTTTCAGACCCAGACAGCAACTCATGAAAATGCAGGGCAGGAGTGAAAAAAAAGAAAAGGAAAAGAAGCCCTGACCTAGCAATTCCCCTCAGGCATCCTCTTTTCCTCCTGTTATCCCATGACCAGTTGCTATTTTGCAATTCCCCTAAACCATCCCTGTTCCTGTACCGTTTCATCATTAACAAACCATCACAGATGCTGACAGCACTGTTTTGTTTCAAAGAAAATATTTTTCCATTTCTAAGTCTGTCCCTTAGGTGAGAGCCATTGAACTCTGGGAAAGTTTCAGATTGGGCTTATAATTATGGTGCGGCGTCAGTGACAAAGATTTAGGGAGAACACTAACGTTTCTTAGAGTGAAGAGGGAGACCAGGGAGGACAAGGAGGTCTTTGTTTCTGGCATACAATTGCTTCAGCACTGAAACAAAAAAGGCAATGATTGACCCCTGAGTCTAGAACTTTCTTCAGAATCTCTGACAGAAGTTAACTCTGTTTATGGCTGGGGTGAACTGGTTTTTTTAACTTCCAGTCTTCATAAGCAATGTGGATCACAATGACTATTGTTTGGTGGTTCACACTGAGTGTTCTGAGCTATAGCAATTAATCAAAACACTCTTTGGACCATTGTTTGTGGGTTCATTTGTTTATTTCCTCCAACTTTAGGCACAGATTCTGACATCTAAAGAAGTGGTCCAGGGGCTTCCCTGGTGGCACAGTGGTTAAGAACCCACCTGCGGGCTTCCCTGGTGGCGCAGTGGTTGAGAGTCCGCCTGCTGATGCAGGGGACACGGGTTCGTGCCCCGGTCTGGGAAGATCCCACATGCTGCGGAGCGGCTGGGCCCGTGAGCCATGGCCGCTGAGCCTGCGCGTCCGGAGCCTCTGCTCCACAACGGGAGAGGCCACAACCGTGAGAGGCCCGCATACAGCCAAAAAAAAAAAAAAAAAAAAAAAAAAACCACACAAAAAAGAACCCACCTGCCATGCAGCCAAAAATAAATAAATAAATTAAAAAAAAAAAAAAGAACCCACCTGCCAATGCAGGGGACACGGGTTCGAGCCCTGGTCCAGGAAGATCCCACATGCCGCGGAGCAACTAAGCCCATGCACCACAACTGCTGAGCCTGTGCTCTAGAGCCCGTGCGCCACAACTACTGAGCCTGAGCTCTAGAGCCTTTGAGCCACAATTACTGAGCCCGTGTGCTGCAACTACTGAAGCCAGTGCGCCTAGAGCCCATGCTCCGCAACAAGCGAAGCCACCGCAATGAGAAGCCCGCGCACCGCAACAAAGAGTAGCCCCCACTCGCCACAACTAGAGAAAGCCCATGCGCAGCAACAAAGACCCAACGCAGACAAAAAAAAAAAGAAAGAAGTAATCCAGCAACTCCTCTTTGTTGTGAAATGTTAATTTGAAATAAGTCCTCAAATCTCTCTCCCTTCAATAGTTGGAGCTACGTGGCTTGATAGGGGTCCATCTATCTCTCTAATCCATTAGGAAAATGAGCATATGATTCCATTTCTGCCGCAGAAGGTAAAGGTTCTATGCCAGTGCCATCAGATAGAGGTAGGGGAGAGATAGAGTTGCGTTTTGTGTCTCCATGCTGGGCCCAGGCATGCACCTCTGGGGTACCCTACTCAGTCTGCCCTCCTCAGGAACTGTCCAGCAAGGTGAGACTTGCCCCTTCTTTTTGCTTCAAAATGCACCTATTGGGTTGGATTTCCTCAAACCTTTGCTCTCTGTATGCAAATCAATTCTGCAAATTTAATGACCACCTCCTACCAAATGCAAGGTCTGCAGTTAGGTATGTGGAATCAAGAAATAAGTAAGACAGATTTTTGTCTTCAAGGAAAGAGACCAATCCACAGATAACTTAATACAATCCAATGCAACGTCCTATTGATTCTACTGTTTAAGTACCCCTCGAATCCGTCCACATTTCTCCATGGCCATCATAACCCCTCTGGCCCAAGCTGCACGACCATCATCCATGAGGACACTTGCAATAACCTCTATCTGGTCTCTCTGTATCCACCCTTGCCTCGCTATAGTCCCACATCCTCCACACAGCAGGTGAAGCTGACTTTTCAAGATGCAAACAGTGATAAATCATCCCCAGGTTTCAAGGCAAAAGATAAAAATTCTTAACAAGGCCTTCAAGGCCCCATCTGTGTCTCTGGCCCTCTTTTGTCCATCTTGACCACAACCATCACCATGTCTTGCAGCTGCTATGCCAGCCTCCAGCCTTCCTCACCAGGCTGCCTCTCTCCACAGCTCTGCCTGGAGAACTCTTCCTGCCCATCTGCCTAATTAATTCCTGTGCAACCCTCAGCTCTCTGTTCAAACATTCAAACATTGCTCCCCAGGGACCTTCCCAGAGAACCACATAGCATCATGCCGCTCTCCTTTGCAGTGTCCATCACACTTGCCATTTTACTCTTTTTTTTAAAAAAATTTATTTTATTTATGTTTTATACAGCAGGTTCTGATTAATTATCTATTTTATCCATATTAGTGTATATATGTCAATCCAACACACTTGCCATTTTACTCTTACTCTGTTATTACTGCCCACTGGACCTTAAGCAATGCCAAGCACAAGACAAGGACCACGGCTCCTTTGCTGCTGTGGCATCCCTAGAGCCCAGCATGGTCACTGGTACACAGTTTGAGGAATGAAGGAGTAAGGCAAATGCTCTAGCTCAGGGAGATAAGTCACTCTGGGAAAGGTTGAATGGTGGCCTTAGAAATGGACGGAAGTGTTAAAAGATAAACTGAGGCACAGGAAAAATTTTAAGAGTGGATTTGAGCAAAAATTGATCAACTGGGCAGCGACAAACCGGAAGTGGTTAGGCGCACTCTAGCCACCGGCAGGAGTGGAGGAGAGACTTTTAAAGAGAAAAGGCGGACGCAAAGTACCGGCATTATTGATTGGCTACAAGGGAAAGCCTAGCTGTTTGTGATTGGTTATCCTTAGGTTTCGATTTACTAACCTCCAGGTGCTTACAGGCTTAGATTTGGGTTTGCTTCCGGAGGCTGTTAACGTATTAGAACCACATTAGTCTCAGGCCTTCCTTGTTGAATTAATTTAACAAGAAAGAAGGGAAGGAAAGGAGAGAGGACTTTTTGGAGGCAGAATCGAGGTGACTTGGAAGGCACCAAAGGTAAGAGGAACTTGACGATGTTTCTGCATTTCCAGGCTCGGTGGCTGTTCCCCCATAATACGTTGCTTAGCACGCTTATCCCTAGAATTGTTCCATAAAAGAAGAAAAGGTGGGCTTCCCTGGTGGCGCAGTGGTTGAGAGTCCGCCTGCTAATACAGGGGACACGGGTTCGTGCCCCAGTCTGGGAAGATCCCACATGCCGCGGAGCGGCTAGGCCCGTGAGCCATGGCCGCTGAGCCTGCGCGTCCGGAGCCTGTGCTCCGCAAGGGAGAGGCCACAACAGTGAGAGGCCCGCGTAACGCAAAAAAACAACAACAACAACAAAAAAAAACGGTTTCCACGGACAAATACATTTGAAAAGTGTTCTAAGCTCTCTTTTGGAGCTTCACAATATAAATTATCATATTAAAGACTCCTTGAGGTTACGTAAAGAAAACCTATTGGATTTGAAATTAGGAAGTCAGAGGAAGAGCACCTCGGTGGGTGGGGAGGGAGTATAACTGACCTTTCTGATCTGTTGAGTTAAAATGCCAGCGAATTTCCAAGTGGGGATGTTAAACAGGTCATTGCAACTGTGGGTTTGGAGATGAGAGAGTAGATATGAGAAAATGCTCTGAAAAACATACAGGAGAATTATTATTCAGGCCTGAACATGTCAGTCTTTTACGGGAAGGAGCTTTCTGGAGACACAGTCCTTTAAGCCACAAATTGTCTTGGAGGAAAGTTCAGACATGGGAGTAGACAGGGTTATTTTGGAATCAGTGGACATTTTTTTTCTTCCATTTTTTATTGAGATATAATTGACATACAGCACTGTACAAGCTTAGGGTGTACAACATCATGATTTCACTTACATACATCATGAAATGATAATCATAATAAGTTTAGTGAACATCTGTCCCCTCTTATAAGATTAAAGAAATAGAAAAAATTTTTTCCTTGTGATGAGAACGCTTAGGATTTACTCTCTTAAAGCTTTTTTTTAATACATCCTTATAGATTTTTAATTTATTTTAATTTATTTATTTTTGGCTGTGTTGGGTCTTCATTGCTGTGCGCAGGCTTTCTCTAGTTGCAGTGAGAGGGGGCTACTCTTCGTTGCGGTGCACGGGCTTCTCATTGTGGTGGTTTCTTTCTTTTTTTTTTTTTTTTTGTGGTGGTTTTTGTGTTGTGGAGCACAGGCTCTAGGCTCACAGGCTTCAGCAGTTGTGGCATGCAGCCTCAGTAGTTGTGGCACGCAGGCTCAGTAATTGTGGCACACGGGCTTAGTTGCTCTGCGTCATGTGAGATCTTCCGGGACCAGGGCTGAAACCCGTGTCCCCTGCATTGGCAGGCAGATTCTTAACCACTGTGCCACCAGGGAATCCCCATTGACATGAATAGATAAGCAAGCTGTGGTACATACATACAATGAAATATTATTTAATCTTCAAAAGGATGGAAATTGACACATGCTACAACATGTATGGGTGGACCTTGAGGACATTATGCTAAGTGAAATATGCCAGTTACAAAAGATAGATATTGTATGATTCCACTTATATGAGGGACCTAGAGTAGTCAAATTCATAAAGAAAGTAGAATGGTGGTTGCCAGGGGCTGGGGGAAGGGGAGGATGGAGAATCAGGGTTTAAGGAGTACATAGCTTCAATTTTACAAGATCAAAAGAATTCTGGAAATGGATGGGTATTGGTTGCACAACATTATGAATGGATTTAATACCACTCAAAATGGTTACCTAAAGTATACTAAAAATGGTTAAAACAGTAATTTTATCATCTATATTCTTACCACAATAAAAAAGATTAAAAACTACTTAGGTTAAAAAAAAAAAAAAGAGCTCTAGGGAATTCCCTGGAGGTCCAGTGGTTAGGATTTGGAGCTCTCACTGCCAGGGTCCTGGGTTCGAGCCCTGGTTGGGGAACTAAGATCCTGAAAGCTTCAGGGTGTGGCCAAAAAAAAGAGCTCTACTTGACTAGGTGGGCTGCATTTCCCCACTTCCTTGTGCCTTCATCATAGACTTGATGATTGGTGTTATGGCAGCCACCTTTGATCTTGAGGCAACCTTGAGTATAGGAGGATAGGAGGATGTGGCACAAAGATAAAATGAGCTGGATCCCTGGTGACTGTGGAACCCTCATATCCGCATGGTTTTCTTACCTCTCTTTTGTGTAAAAGAGAAAGAAACCTCTGTCTTGTTCAAACCTCTCATCTTGGTTTCAGTTCTGTATAGCTAAACCTAATTTTAATCACTGTAGTAGGCAAACACTCATTCTTTTATTTGTTGATTTATTATTTCATCAAATATTTAGTGAGCTCCAACTATGTCCGAGGCACTGCGGATACAAGATAAAAGGAGATGATTCCTGTGCTACAAACCCTTAGTTTCTAAAGGGAAGAACAACAGCCAAGCAGCCATGGGCAGGCCGATGAAGTCTGGCTGCTTCCTGTTTGATAAGCAGGAGAATTACACTTTTATATAATTCTTTTTTTAAAACATCTTTATTGGAGTATAATTGCTTTATAATGGTATGTTAGTTTCTGCTGTATAACAAAGTGAATCAGCTATACATATACATACATCCCCATATCTCCTCCCTCTTGCGGCCCCCTTCCACCCTCCCTATCCCACCCCTCTAGGTGGTCACAAAGCACCTGAGCTGATCTCCCTGTGCTATGCGGCTGCTTCCCACTAGCTATCTATTTTACATTTGGTAGTGTATATATGTCCGTACCACTCTCTCACTTCGTCCCAGCTTATCCTTCCCCCTCCCCGTTATATAATTCTTTTTAGACAAAACCTCTTTGTGAAGAATTGAACACCATAATAACTTTTAGGGGTGAGACTGCCAAGTTCTTGGCTACAACACACAGTTGCGTATTAGTTGCACTACCTATGACTGGGCTAATTCTATGTTACCAATGCCATATGTATATTTATTTAATATTGGCCCATATTTATTTGAGTCCCACTTTGTACTTGCAGTGAGCAGCAAGGAACAATAGGTGCAACTAAAGCCACAGTGATGGATCTTATTGCAAACCACAAGCTTTTAAAATTCCCCATGAAATGCTGGGGGTCTTCATGGAGGGAAGAAGCTAAGATCCCTATTGATAAATACAGACACCAGATGACCTCATCGCCTCTTTCTCCCTCCACCCGCCAGAGTGACTCTCCAGGTCCCTGGTTAATTGTGACACTAACAGGCTTCTTTGTAGATAAGTCATTAATTTTAATTAAAAAAATATCTCGGGATTACTTCTGAGCTCAAAGTTAAAAGAATGAAGCACCTGTATTGAGGGGTAAGTGGAGAGTAATGCAGAAGTGACCTTGGGCAAGTCTCTTTTCTGCAAACCTCAGTTCCTCATCTGTAAAATAAAATTGTTGGAAGAGGTTATTTCAGGAGCCTTCCAGAGCTGATATTCTGTGATGCTGCTTTTTGAGCTGCCTAACTGAAATAGCTTACTGGGACTTTTGAAATTGTACCTGCCTGGAATGCTAGAGCCCTGAGTCACAGGATATTCAGTCATTCAGTTACTCACTCATGCTTTCATCCAGTGAGTATTTACCAAGGGCCTACTGTGTTACTGTGTGCCGCTCTTAGGTGCTAGAATTGTCTAGATGCATATGACACAGTTCATATGCATCTAGACAATTCATCTAGACATTCATATGCATCTTGACAATTTTAGAGAAACCCTGAGAAACTCAGGGTTTACCTGGAGAGGCACAAATACCTTATATGAGGTGAAAAGAGCTTTAATAAAGGTGAGATCACAAAGGAGGCAATGCCTGCAGTAGGTGAGGAAAGCTTTCCCAAGGCAATTAAATGTGGAGATATGGTCTTGAAAAAAAGAATGATGTGTTCCAGGTTGGGAGCTAGAGAGGGGATGAAAGGGGTCAGGTTGTAAGGGATCTGTCAGGCTAAGAATTTTGGTCATTTTCTGGTTCAGAATAATCACAGGAATAATCAAACAGGGTAATAATCAAATAAATAAGGGAGTAACCAAAAGAAGTTTCTAAAAGCATCCCCCTTTTAAGGAGAACTCAAGATAAGAAAAATCCAAGGAGTTGCTCATATCCATAATCTTGTCAAAAGTGACAGCAGAAACAGGGGGTTGCTAAGACGGTTCGCTGAGGCTCAACAGATAATCACTCCTCCTACATAGTAACATGATTTAACATGTCAAAATTCGATGTCAAATTGCTCAACTTATGTCCTTCTTTTCAGCAGTGCAAGAAGGCAGAGGGGTAACTTTGAACTTGGATAAAATGCCAGTCCCATGTAACCTTAGGCTTCACCTCTCTGAATCCCAATTTACTCATCCATAAAATGAGGATACTACTGCCTACATTTTGGGCTATGGGAATCAAATAAGCCAACAAAAGTGAAGTATTTAGAATTTGTTGGTGCAATTATACACTTTTATCTGTGATTTTAAAAATTAAAATCTCCTTCCCCACTAGACTAGAAGTTCTCTGAGGGCAACAACTCTGCTCTTACTTGTCCTTATACCTAGAGTGCCTAGCACAGTGCCTGGTGATTTCTTTTTCTCTCTTTTTTTTTTTTTTTTTGTTTGGCCGCACTGTGCTTGCTGGATCTTAGTTGCCCAACCAGGGATGGAACCCGGGCCTCGGCAGTGAAAGCACGGAGTCCTAACCACTGGACCGCCAGGGAATTCCTGAGGGTGATTTCTTGTAAAACTTACACGGTAATGATGAGGGGCATCCCTTTAGGATTTCCCTCTACAATTTTTGTTAAACACAGAAATTGGATGCAGTTGCTCAGCCTATTTGTATAGACCTCGTTTCTGGACTCTGTTCTGCCATGCAAGGTATTAGGCAGATTCCCAGAGACATTAAATTCCTAGCGTCAGCAGGAAGAGTCCCCAGGATAGCCGGGGTCATTTCCCAATTTAAATTCGGCCATCCAGTATCATCCTTAGAGTCAGCCTTGACCTTTTGATTGATGCGCCCTCAACCATGACTCCGTTTTCCTCGGGGTCAGTCTCTCCAGTCATTTTCTTTTCTTTTTTAATTGAAATATACTTGACATAACGTTGTATAAATTTAAGGTGTACAACATGTTTATTTGATACATTTATACATTGCAATATGATTGCCGTTGTAGCAATAATTAACGCCTCTATCACGTCACATAATCATCATTTCTTTTTAGTGGTTGGAATAATTAAGATCTAGTCTCCTAGCAAGCTTGACGATTATAGAACAATATTGTCTATATTCACTGTGTTGTGCATTAGATCTTCAGGACTTATTTACTACTTGTTGCAAGTTTGTACCTTTAAACAACATCTGTCCTACCCGCCCCCCTGCACCTTGCGCCAAGCCTCCATCCCCTGGCAACACCCACTGTACTTTCAGTTTCTGAGTTTGGCTTTTATACATTCCACATGTAAGTGATACAAAGTATTTGCCTCTCTCCATCTGACTTATCTTGCTTAGCATAATGTCTTCAGGGTCTAGCCGGTGTTGCACTGCAGTTTTCTGAAGTGGATAATGTTAAAGTTCAAGTACTTCTGGTGCTTGGGATAAATACTTCAAGATAAATTTCTCTGTTGGATTTGAAAGTTACAGACATATCGATATCAGATCACTTCAAAATAACAATTTGGGTGTTCTGGCTTTATTCTCACTGGGATTTACACAGGGAAATACCTTCTGTAGGCATACTTTTCTGCTTGCCCAGTTCCTTCCCGGATACGGAAGAAGGTGGCCCTTTCCCGTTTTCCTTCCTCCAGTATATGTCCTTCGCCTAGACTTTTCTGGGACAACCTTAAGATCATGGTGTCTTACGAAAATCAATGGACTTTAGAGTCAGACAGAACATGGCTGCAATCTGGGCTTGCTACTTATCAACGGTAAAAATGTAGATAAGTGGCTGAGCTTGACTGTGCCTCAGGTTTGATCTGCAAAATGGGAATCATAATAATGCCTACTTCAGAGGGTTACTATAAACGTCACAAAATGCAGCACATTTTATTTGCCTTAATTTCTCTTGTAGAGACTGCTATACTTATTTTGGAAGACATACTTGGAGAAACCACTCTGGGAGAAGTCCTCTTATTTCAGGCAATTCAGTGTATCAGTCACATTACGCGTCTTGAAGTTTAAGGGCAGCCTCAAGACACATAATGTCATTGACGACACTGAATTGCCTGAAATGAGAAGACTTCACTTAGCTCACAAGGGGCGGACTCGGACAGGAAGAGGGAAGGAGAGAGTGGGGATAGTGGGATGGTGGAGGGCTCTGCATCAGGTAATTAGGTATCTCCTCCAAGTCCTTTCCGCACCCCCTGGGAAATCTATACATTTGATTAAACTCACCGAATTGGTGTGGAAACAAGTGAAGGGGTCTGGATTTCCGTTTGGGGCCAAAGAGAAGACAGCATGTGTGCATGTAGAAACCAGATACAAGGAGATTAGATGCTAAAGCTTCGGGAATTCATAGAAATTGAGGGGAGGGCTTTGAACTTTCACAGTTTTTTAGAATTTGGAGGTTTAAGCCAAGTTTACTAGAGCTCAAGGGACAAGGAAATCCCACAGGATAGCTGGGTACATGAGAATTTGAGTTAATGTTCTAAAAACTGTCCTCCACCTGGTGCTCATCTGAAAATGGATGGCTATCATCTTTGGCTACACCCCAATCCAAAGATGGGTGAAGTATTTGACTTGAATTGGCATTTCAGTGCTGGGTCCTGAGCTCAGATCAAGAAATCAGATATAAGAAGAGGACTGGGCTTCCCTGGTGGCGCAGTGGTTGAGAGTCCATCTGCCGATGCAGGGGACACGGCTTCGTGCCCCGGTCCGGGAGGGTCCCACATGCCGCGGAGCGGCTGGGCCCGTGAGCCATGGCCGCTGAGCCTGCGCGTCCGGAGCCTGTGCTCCGCAACGGGAGAGGCCACAGCAGAGGGAGGCCCGCGTACCACAAAAAAAAAAAAAAAAAAAAAAGAGGACTGTATTTAACTTAAAGAGGGGAGGGGGATGAGGAGGAAAGGGGAAGGAGGAGAGAAGGAAGAAAAGAGATGCCTAAAACAGCTACTTTCTGCCCATGCAGCCCTTTGCTTGTTGCGAGAAGCATCTGCCCTGAGGGCAGACACGAGTTCTCATTCTCACTCTCACAGTAACTAGCTGTGGAGACTTCGACATGTCTTCGCATCTCCCAGCCTTAGTTTTCTTTTTCTGAAAAATGAATTTCCCAACATTGACCTCCAAGCAATATTGTCAGGTCTGAAGAAGTAATGAAATGTGAAAGTGCTCCTCCAACTGTAATTTGCTACAGAAGAGGAGTGGCAAGTGTTATGGTGGCTACCATGATCACCCACCCCTGCTAGCTGCATGAGGCTGTCTGGTTCATGGCCATATCTCCCTGCCTAAGATGGTGCTCGAAAAGGGTTTATTGAATGAACAAATAACTGTATTGAGCATCTTTCACTTTTCAAATAACCATCACATCTGAAGATTTATTCTCTGTCCTGTCTCCATAGCACCTATGCCAATGCGTCTCTGTTCTTCTGACCCTCCCCCCCTTCCATTTCTTCTCTTCTAGCCAATGACTTCATCCACTGCCTAACAGAACACTAAAAAATATTAGTTACTGCAGTTCTTCCTCTTGAACCAATTCTTTTCACCTGGGGTTTCTATTTCATCACTGTAAACCCAAGCAATCTGGTTTCTGTCCCACCACTCAACTGAAATTGTTCCCAATAGTCAACGTGAATTCACTGATTGGAAAACCCAATTACCTTTTCGTATACTTTATTCTCCTTGACATCCTTGCAGCAGGAGACACTCTGGTCACATTTAGTCTCGTGAAGTTTCATCCCTTGCCTTCTTGACTTAACCACCCTGGGTCTTCTGACCATACTGTTGAATATCCTTGTTGGCTTCCTTCCCATCTTCTATCTGTCCCCACCTGTGGACCAAATTCTCACTCCTTCCTCATCTAATCTCTACCTTTTCTGCCTGTCCAGCACACATGCCCTGCCTGTCTGGATTGTCTTCCCACCTAGAAACTCTGCTTCCCTGGAGCTCCAGCGTGCTGTTCAGTTCTTCGGGGAGAAAATTCTGTATTCCTGGTGTTTGGGATGCACGTCCACCTCTAGCCTGGGCAGGTGTCCCCTTCCTGAAGCTGGAGTGCAGCTGCTGAGGGGAGAGACATTGGGACTGTCCCCTCAAACTTCTCTTCTCTTGGAATATATCACAGTCCTCTATGATTTCTGTTCAGATGACTCACAGACACATTTCTCTGACTTTAATCTCACTCTCAGACACCAGTCCACATTTCCCATGGCTTCCTAGATACTCCATTAGAAGACCCTGCCACCTCCTTAGACCCAACTCTCCTGAAATCTGACCACTTTCCCACACAATCTGGGTGATCATTTTCCCCAGTTTTAAAAAATCATCTTTGATTTTTGGTTTTCAAATTCATCTCGTATTCCTCCTGCTACTTCTAATTTATGTCTGCTCAATTTAATTACACTAGATAATTTGTTGCCTATTTGTCTCTTCTCTATAATATCCCTCACATCTCCTTTTCTTTCCATGCCCCCTCCATTTCCATTCCAATTCCACTGTGGTTTGGGTCATCATCTTACATTTGAGTGAATACAATATCCTCAGCTTATTAGTAGAGTGTGAGGTTTCGCTGGGCCGCCTGGCTCTGTTTCAAGGCTTTACTGCTTCTTACCATGTGTCAAGGAGCTTGTTCTTGTGTTAAATCCCAGGCCAGAAATGCATGGCCTGCTCCCTTTCACAGCTCAAATCCTAATCCTCATTCGTGGCTCAGCTCTTATTAGCTCTCATGTACTAGCAGTACCATTTTCTAATTAGAAAAACTTATATTGTACTAAATTAATTCATTCAGAAAATATTTACTGAGCGCCTTCCTAGGCACTGGGGAAATAGTGTGGAACAGGGCACATAATGAAGCTTACATTCTAACTGGGCATGTGTGGAAGAGGTAGTTAGCAATTACATAAATAAATCAGCAACCAAGAAAAATGTAGCGATAAGTGCTATCATGAAATTAAACAGTGATGTATTTGAAAGTTCTTGGTGGGCTATTTTGAATTGGCCATGTAGAAAAGGATCTTCTGAGGAGGGAACATTTAAACTGAGACCTGAATCACAAGAAGAGTCAACCATGGGACGATCTGGGGCAAGCATTTCCTAGGTGAGGAGAAGAGCAAGTTCAAAGCACCCAGAATGGAACAAAGCTTAGTGGTGGGAGGAATGGAAAGAAGGTCCTTTTACCTGCTGGACACAGAGGGAGGCAGATAAGTAAGGGGGGCTGTCACAGGTATACACAGGCGCCAGGTCAGGCACAGCCTTCTAGCGTCAGGTAGGAAGTTTTAGATTTAAGTTTAAATGTGATGAGAAGACATTTGAGGATTTTAAGCATAAGAATGATATGCTCCAGTTTATTTAAAAAGCATCACTCTGGCTACTCTAAGAAGCTAGAAATAGTGAGGGAACCACTGAGTGGAAGCTGAGAGGCTGGTCACGAGGCCATTGCAGGAGTCCCAGAGGGTGATGGTGGTGAAAGTGGTACCGAAAGAAGGAGGGGCCCAGGCTGGGCTATGTGTTGGAGATGTAGCAGGCAGGACTTGTTGATGGATTGATGTACCTGCAGAGGGGAAGGGAGAGACCAAGGATGATGTCCTTAGTCTCGGCTTGAGAAGTTGGGTGGTGTGAGGTGCCGATTACTGAGGTGGGGACGGTGGGTCACCTCTGTAAAGGGGGGCAGAGGTTAGAGTGTCTTACAGGAGAGAGAAGTCAGTATGGGCTGGATGGGCAGGTTGGCTCCAGAGAGAAGGGACAAGGTGAGCCTTGCAGGATGGTTAGGAGAACAGTGAAAAGAGTTGGGTCAAGATCCTGGGGAAACCCAGGGTCTGTTTTTTAAACACATTACATTCAAGGTGTTTATTAGACCTCCAAGTGGGGATGGTGTCAGGCAGATGGATATGGGTCTGAACAATTTTCATTCACCTTTTGATGTGTGCACTTCTTGTTTTACAACCTAGGGAGGCAGCCACTCAGGGTCAGGGCTCATGTCTCTCCCAGTGCTAAGACAAAGCCCTGTCTACTGTAGTCTCTCAATATTTTAGAATGAATGGATATATTTGATGAGAAAACTAAGGACAGAGGAACTAAAGGCATCAAAACCAAGCCCTTCCTAATTAGTGCCAATGATTTTCTACACTTAACTTCCTTAGCCTCTGGCACTCTACTGGCCCATGTTGCTGGAGGGTTAGTATGGGGGTGGGGGGAGGAAAATGTAGAGAATTGAAGACCAGAATCCAACAGCAGAGGGACTTTGGGTACCATCTCTGGCCTCCTCCCATCCCTCAGACCTCCAAAGGCTCTCCTTTTCTATCCATAGCTGTGCTGGTTTTATGCTGGTCTGACTTGTCTCCTTGTCTTTGATGGCAGCCCTGTTTCAGCTCCCCGTACGCCTTACTTCACTGATCTGCTGTCTCCATTGCTGGATACATTCTCTCTCACCATCAAAAGCATTGAATCAGGCACCTATGTAGCACCCTGCTCTGTTAGGAGCTAGGTATGTTCCTGGCCTCGAGGTTTCTGACATTTTTTTTTTTTTTACTTTATTTTATTTTTAACATCTTTACTGGAGTATGATTGCTTTACAATGGTGTGTTAGTTTCTGCTTTATAATAAAGTGAATCAGTTAGACATATACATATATCCGCATATCTCCTCCCTATTGCGTCTCCCTCCCACCCTCCCTATCCCACCCCTCTAGGTGGTCACAAAGCACCAAGCTGATCTACCTGTGCTATGCGGCTGCTTCCCACTAGCTATCGATTTTACATTTGGGAGTGTATATGTGTCCATGCCACTTTCTCACTTCGTTCTGACAGTTCTTAAATTCCTTTTATATTGTGCCTCTTTGCAGAAATTGTCATGGCCGTCCTGGTCATCATCATCATCTTCAGAAAGCTGGTCAGGTGACAGTGGACATTGTTCAGGCTACATAGCATGGGCTCAGATATGGGTGTTAATCAGAGAAAATGTTCATTTCCTGGGCTCTCCGTGTCTTAGTGAAGTAGCTATGAGCAATGCCTGTGAGCCAGATGGAGCTAGGTTCCAATGCCTTGTGGCCACTTTCTGGCTGTGTGATTTGAGTGACAGTCCTAATTTTCCTAAAGCTCAGTTTCCTTGTTTATAAATAGGCTATTAAACACCTACTTTGCAGTATTGTCAAACTGTAAATGAGATCTGGTATGTAAAACCCTCAGCACAGGACTGAAAAACAGACACAAATACAATGAGAAAGTGATGATAAAAATCTTTTAGATATGGGGGAGGGGCCAAAGCAGAAAAGATAAAAGCTGTTTGGAGAATAAATAGTGAATGCAAACTTTCAAGGCTTGTGTTATCAGCCTGATTGAATTCGTGGGGATCTGATAAGGGAAAGGTAAGAATATTTCTCAGGGCCCACTCTATCAAGAACAGGAAGGTATATGAATTCTCTCTTCCCAGACATGCACAAAGGTAACAACACAATGGACTGTTCTTTAGGAAGCTTTGCAGGCAAAGGCAGAATCTGTAAAAACCCACTCCAGGGGGGCACTGATCGCCCTGGGGCTCAGGAAATGGCTCTCTGAATGGCCTTCTCAGCTTCGCCTGGGACGCCAGGGCCGGGGATTGCCCTAAATTCTTCGAGTTAGCCTGCAGTTTGGCAAAAAGCCTTTCCTCCTGGGTAGAAGAATAATTTTTAGATGATCCAGCTGGCACATTGCAGAAACATGCTAATGAGTCAGGAATGATCTTCTCAGGCTGCCCGACGCCCCACTTGCTCCAGGGTAGAGAATTTCCAGGGAAGTGAAAGATTTATGAGATTAATCCCGGAAACGTTTTCTTCCCCATCCATTGTTCTTGGGGGGTGGGTGGGAGGGGAGGTGCCAGGGGCGGTGGGCTTGGGATGTGAGGGGGCGGAGAGGGCCAATTAGAAGAGGACAAAGCCAGGACTCCTGCCTTTAAGGGAGAGCTGGAGAACAGAGTGACTACAGCAGCTAGCTAATGAAATATGCAAGATCCTTTTTGGAATGTGCCTGCCTGCGGGCCCCTCAGAGCCTTAGAGATGAATTTGGGGAGGAATGGAGGTGGGGAGACCAGGGGCCCCGGGCTGGGGTGGTGGGGAAGCCTGCTCCAGCGCTGCTGGAAGGAAGGGGTCTGATCGAATTGCTCCTCTGTCCTCACACCGATAAGGAGGAGGTGGAGGAGGAGGGAGAGACGAGGACCGGAAGGAGAGGGGCGGGGGGAGGAGGGGGCCGCGCTGCTGCTTGATTCCTGCCGTGTCTCCCGTCCCCCAGTAAAATCCTCTTCCCACTCCCTGCACGTTGCTGCCTCTTTTGGAGTGAGATGACCTACCTCTCCATTACCTCGTGGGCTGGAGAGCTAGCTAGGCTTTCTTAGAACTCAAGGCTCCTTTCTAGAAAACTGATGGGCTAGGAGTTGGGTCGCTGGGAGAACACCTGTAAGAGGATGCTGCTCTTTGGCAAAAAAAAAAAAGTTCCTACGTGCATTCTGTGGATTTCTTAAAATATGAAATGGCAGAATAGAATAACAAGATTCAATGAGTTTGGTTTTGTTTCAGTCAGGCATGGGCAGATAGAACAGATATATCAGGCACGATTTAGCTTGATTATCTCAAAGGCCTTGAGTTTGTCACAACTTGTAGGTTTCTTCTTCAAAAAATCTTTTAGTTGTGAAGAGTGGGAAAACTAGGCTATTAGAATTTTACGTAATAGGAGGTAAAATAAGTCTTTCCCCAACTAGAAATAGACAGCACTGGGGGAGGCCTCAGGCACTGTGGAGCCCGTGGGTGGGTAACCAAGAGACGGGTTAAGCCACAGGGCAGCCCCTTCTCTTGATCAATCAGGATTCCAAATTCAGCATCACCTTTCCTTCCAGTTTCAGGCAACCATCCATCCCAGCATGGAGAGGCCTCTTAGAAGCTGGGGAGAGTGGTGAGGTGAGGGGGCTAACTTTCAGTTTTGCGACTGCCTGGTGGGCTCAGGGCTTGCCTTCCCACCTCCTTCCACCTCCACCCAGGGCTTTCCAAACATAGGTGTATTGTTTCACAAGTAAAACAGAACTTTTTATAATTTGCTGTAACTATTGACAGTCTTGGTAGCGGAAAGGATTTTCACACCATTTGCCCTCCAGAAATTTCCAAGGGTTCCCCAAAGGTCTCAGAAGTCAGACTTTCACTTTTGCTAATAAAAGGAGTTTGCCTGGATGAGTCCACCATGGCATTAACACTTGTGTTCTCAGTATGTCTTTTTCTGTCTTGAAGCATTTAAATACCAACCACCTTAAAAATTTTAAAGTGGCTCTTTTCAATACTTAAATTCTATAAAATATGTTGGGCCTTCCCAGTAATGTGAAATTTGGGATGGCGTGTGTGTGTGTGTGTGTGTTGGGGGAGGGGAAGTAGGCTCAAGTATAGCTAAGAAAACTCCAGTTTGACTACAGGCTTTGAGTCCTGAGCATATGTCCCAGATTTCTGGGACAGTCCCAATTCTGAATATTCAGACCTGTGGTCAGACCAAGAGAAAATATGAACCCTGCCAGGGAAATTAGCAGGTGGTTCGTTATAGCCCTGGTTTGCATTTTACAGTTTGCTTGTATGTATAGAGTAGATCTTGGGCAGCCCTCCAAATCACCAGTATCTGAGTTACCTGTTTAAAATTATGAAATATGCCGAGTCATCCCATGTCAGGTCTATTTCCAGTTTCTTGTCACTGGATTCAACCTGAGCCTAAACTTTATTTAATAAACCACCTTTGTCTACCGGGCCAGCCCTAAAGATGAACACCTGTGATTAATTCAGGAAAAATTCAATTCAACACATCTTCACTGCCTGCTGGGTATGCCCCCAGTCCTGGGCACACAGATATGCCTAACACAGTCTCTGAAGTATGATGTTACAGTGAAATACTTGTCCTTTCAAAACCAGAAAGGATAATAATAATCTTTTGATAATGGTTCCTCCCACACACTGTGGACTTACATTCTGGAGGAAGATCAAAACGAGTTACCATATGAGAAGCAGAGCCAAAGGGCACAGGTTCAAGATTTGGTTGTGAGAACAAAACTTTTAATTAGGACTTTTGATTTCTTCTCATGAGATATGCAGGATAGTCCAAGTTATCAACACTTGGGAAAACCCAGTGAATTTTTTTTTTTTTAATAACCCCATGTTCTTTGCTAACAGGAAACAGAAAAAGATTGATTAAAAACAAAATTGGGGGCTTCCCTGGTGGCGCAGTGGTTGAGAGTCCGCCTGCCAATGCAGGGGACACGGGTTCGTGCCCCGGTGTGGGAGGATCCCACATGCCGCGGAGCGGCCGGGCCGGTGAGCCATGGCAACTGGGTCTGCTGTGAATTAGAATGACACCACTGATGCATTTCACATGGGCTACTAAATAGCTCTCAGATATAAATTACTTTCAGTGCTCTCCCCCCACCCCCTCTTGTCCTGAACAGGAGCTTCTGCTACTTAAAGCTGATTAAAGAAAAAAAAAAGCCACTGTATTTACCAACATTGGTGATCCAGCCAATCCCTCTGGCCTCTGTGCTTTGAACTAATGTGGGGTTTGCTTGAGTCTGAGGTAGGCTTAGAAGCAGAGGTTCAGACCACCCACTTTTGGGATCTATAAGGTGGTGCTGGTGTAAGGCTGAACTGCGGCGCTTAATGCAAGCTGGTGGGTTTGAGCAGAGGCAGTCTTGACTCCATCAGAAAGTATTTTCCAGGTATCTTCTTGTGAGTGTCCTCCAGTGGATGGGGCTGAGCCTCGGGCCCCCGACTGCCCTCAACTGCACGTGCGAAGGGCCTTTTTTCAGTTTCCTGGCTTCGCAGCAGACACAAAATGTATTTAGGCATTTTCATTAAAAAAAAAAAAAAAGATCAGAATGCCCATCATTCTCCCATCAATTGCCTATTTTATCTCTCTACTAGGAAAACTCTAAATCAGCAATGCTCAGCATTTTCTGGTGAGGAGCTAGTTTGCTAGATTATTCAACCTGGATCCTGGTTTGAATTCTTTCATTTTATTGGTAGGGCAACCACGGTCCGGAGAGGTGGGAGAACCTGTCTAAAGTAACAGTGCTTCCGTTCACTTTATTTTCTCATTTATTCATGTATCAAGTAATTTTTGCGCATCTGCTCTGTGTGAGATATTGTGCTGAGCACTGCGTATACAATTGTAAATAAGGCAGAAAGACCTCGTCCTTAAGAAGGTTGTAGTCTGGACAGGAAGATGGATGACAGGAAAATAAACCTTACAAATGGTGATGTGTTTCATGAATTAAATGAACAGGTGAGGAGTGTGGAGATCCTCTTGCGTAGACTCTTCAAGGAAGTTGAAGGGAGGTGATGTTTCAGGCACTGGGGAGAGGCGCTGGGGTGTGTTACAGGTGCATCACTGATAGAGGGAAGTTATGGTAAAGAACTGAAGACAACTGCAGCCCATTCCTGGTTATCGGGTGGGAATTCTCTTCAGAGCCCACGTGGGTATCAGCGGGGTATCAGTGTTGTACTGGTGGATCTTTAACGACCAGTGGGATTTATTGTTAGATATTATTCTAAACTATTTCAGAGGTCCCTGACCTCTCTTTCTTCATCTGTTGTAGTGGGTGAAAGACTAAAGCAGGTGAGAGTTTATGTAAAACACATATTCCACTGCATCCCGACATGGAGAAGGGATGGAGTAGGTACAGCAACAGGCTCACTGAGTTATAATGGCAGAGTTTATCCACTAGTCACCCCTGACTGTAACATACATACAAGGATAACTCAAAGCAGTCCAACACCTGATTTCTCCTCCTCAGCTAGAAATAGCCTTCCCTTCCACCGAGCTCCGGGTCTCTGTGATGGTACTTACGACTGTTGAGTTGTATGTGTACAACTGTCCCCTGAAATGTCTTGTAAGTTCCTTGAGGCTAAGATGGTGTTGAATTCATCATTCTCCAGCAAAACCAACAACCAGCCCATTGCCGTGCTCATAAGAACTGCTTAATGAATGTTTGTTGAATGAATCATATAGAAGGACTTAAAAATAATCTTTAGGGAGAAGAGCTGTTAGAAAGGCAGTGCTGTTTTTTTTCTTTTTGGTTTTTGCCCAGTGGTCGGTATAGGGAACCCGTAATTGTTACTGTTACTACCAATCGCAAAAAATGACTATCCTAGGATCATTGCTTAATTCCTCTGATGAAGCCATTGGCTTGGTGACAAGAATATCACGGAGGACAGAGAACCAAATTCTGAGCTGTTTAACAGAACCCACGGCAGCGCATCACTGCATCACCTGGCTGGGATGTGAAGTCATGTCTGAGCGTTCGCTTCCCAGCGCTTGGCCGGCTCAGTCTCTGTCCCAGTTCAGACAGTGAAATAGACCCTGCATCCTGTCTCCTGACCCTTGCTCTCCAGGCTCCAGGCCAGACCCACTGGAGGCAACTGGATGGCCAGGACCATCAGGGAAGTACACACAGTCCCAGGAGGTTCTCACAAGTATGGATCAACACTGCATCTGCTCTGGAAATTCTGGGGCAAGGACCATCCCCATCAGCACAAGCCTTTCCTCTCACTCTACTCCCACCCTTCTCACAAGCAAAGGACAAGAACGGCACACGGAAATTCCAGACTCTGTTGTTCTAGGGCCAGGTACCCACCTGAAAACCAGCACGAATCACAGGGCAGATTCCTGCTCCTGCGAAAGCAAGGAACTTCCGCTGAAATGATGGCAGTGAGGGGTGGTACAAAAGATAAGGGGGCTGGGAGTAGAGCCCGAGGCAGTGTGTCCCTGCCTGGTGGGGACCTGGGTAGGTCCTTCCTGCTGTATGACCACTCCACAGTAATACTCCTTGCCCTCCTTTGAGAAACATTCATTTTTAGTGGCAAGGGAAGGGTTCAAAAACTCCAGGATCCGAAGTTACAGTGTGAAGTTGTTGCAGGTCAGAGGTGGGAGATGAAAATACAGATAATGAAAAGGGTCAGTGTCAGCAATTTGCTGATTGACTCTCTGCCTCAGGTCAGCACACAGCCAACGACCAGGGAAACCGGGCCACAGTTAACTGGGCATTTGGGCCAGAGGCACTGAGAGGTGTCTGTTATTTAACGGAGGCCTCCTGTGCTCTTGCTGAAGACTTCAGGAATGGCAAGCTTCCTTCCTGATTGGTTCTTCCTGAAGACATCGTACGGCCTGCTTTACTCTGGGCATGACACCCTGTAATTACCGTCAGATGAAGAGAGAAAGACCCATTACGTTTCTTACTACTTTCTTTCTCCTTTCTCCTTCCCTAAAACATTAGCTGAAAAGAAGAAAAAGAAAAAGAAATCCAGGTAAGAAGGGCCCAGCACTGTGGATGAGTGCTGAGGGCCAAACCTCTATGGTTGAAAAGAAACGCTACAGGTTATTGTGCGGGGCATTGGGATCACCGAGGAACCAGTTAACTCCTTGTTTGGAGGATTAGCCATCATGGTATTTGCAGATAGTTTCTTAAACAGTAGCGTTTGGAGTCCACACTAGGAGTAATAACTGAAGTGTTGATAAAAGGGCTTCTAGAACAAATCAAGAACCCTAATGTAAATGCAGGAGGCGGTGTGTGGTGCTCCAGTCTTTGGATTAACAACTTGGCACTACATTCATGGCTGGAGGAATCTAAGACTCACAGAAGACAGCTTTTAAAGGAAAACTCTTTTCTTAGAAGCACTAGTGAACAGTCTGTTTGTTCTACGAAGGTTGTTTTGTTAGGGCCCCTGTTGCCACCAATGATACAGTTCTCCCAGGGGCCTGCATCTCCCATGATTTGTAGCTTGTGTATGCCAATTGACTTTGGGCTGCATCTGAGACATTTTAGCTTGGGAATCAAATCTTTTCTCTTGTTCTTGGTTGCCGCCTGCTTTTATTTTAAATTGCCTTGTGCAATTGCCAAGGTTATTTCCAATGAGAAGAGCTCTACTGAATTTTCTTTACCCACCCTTTGCTGTATTAGTTTGGTAAGTTGCTTCCTAGGGAATAAGTTTTGCAATTGGGAGGGTGGAGATCCAAATATATACAGGTCCCTTCTTCCTACTAGGAAGCTGAATGAGCCGCATCCTCCCTTATCTGACCTCAGTACAGCCATGGCACTGAGCGAAGCTTGTGCCATTCAGATGCTTTCTCCTAGAACTTTGTTCTTGCTCCAGAGCTGGACAGAAGTCTTGGAGCTAATTCATTGCATTCGTGGCGTGCCTACTAGATTGTTCCCATTAGAACACTCTTGCTGTGCTTTCTATTTCCTCCTGAGTCTTCATGGTTCCTACCACTTCCCAAGCCTCAACTCCCATATCCTTTCAGTAAATTCTCTTTTGTTTTAACTGAGTAAACAAATCCATTTTGGGAGGTAGCAAGGAGTTTATCATGGGTGAAGCACAGTGTATGCTGGGTAGTAGTTGACAAGCTAGATCAGAAAGTATCATAGATGATACACAGAGTTACTTCAACTTTGTTCCCTAGGCACTGGGAATTCTCTGAATGATTTTCTTTTTTAAATAAATTTATTTATTTATCTATGGCTGCATCGTGTCTTCATTGCTGCCTGCGGGCTCTCTCTAGTTGTGGAGAGTGGGGGCTACTCTCCGTTGTGATGCACAGGCTTCTCATTGCGGTGGCTTTTCTTGTTGTGGAGAACGAGCTCTAGGCACATGGGCTTCAGTAGTTGTGGCACGCGGGCTTAGTTGTTGTGGCTCATGGGCTCTAGAGCACAGGCTCAGTAGTTGTGGTGCACAGGCTTAGTTGCTCCGTGGCATGTGGCATCTTCCTGGACCAGGGCTCGAACCCATGTCCCCTGCATTGGCAGGTGGATTCTTAACCACTGCACCCAGAGAAGTCCCTCTCTGAATGATTTTAAGCATGAGCAGCTTCACATTATTTTTGTGGCTGCTCTGTGGTGAATTATTTGGAAAAGGTTGGGTGGAGGGACCAGACTGGAAGCAGAGAGAGAACACTTAGGATGATTGCGGTAATCTAGGCAAGAAGTGATGATGGCTTGAGTCTCTAGGACTTGGACAATTCAGATGAGGGAGGTAAGGGAGAGATTTGAGTTCTTACTGTCAAGTGTGGGGGCTTGCAGGGTGGTGGAGTATATATGTCAGGGCTCTCCAGAGGAAAAAAATCAGTAGGAGGAATTGGCTCAGATAATTATGGAGACTGAGAAGTCCCATAATCTGTAGACCTAGGACAGTTGGGGATATAATCTGGTCAGATTCCAAAGTGCTAAGAACCAGAGGAGTCAATGATATAAACCCCAGTCTGAGGGCTGGAGAAGATGAGATGTCCCAGCTCAATCAGTGAGGCAGGAAAATAAAGGGAACAAATCCCTCCTTCCTCTGTCCTTTGTTCTAGTTAGTCCCTCAGAGGATTGGTTGATATCCAATGTCTTAGTCCATTTGGGATGCTATACCATAGACTGGGTGACTTTCAACAACAGAAGCTCATTTCTCACAGTTTTGGAGGCTGGAAGTTGAAGATCAGGGTGGCAGTATGGTCTGGTTCTGGTGAGAGCCCCCTTTTGGGGTTTAGACCACCAGCTTCTAGTTGTGTCCTCACATGGTGGAAGGGTGCTAAGGAGCTCTGTGAGGCCTCTTCTATAAGGGCACTAATCCCATTCATGAGGATTCCACCCTCATGACCTTATCATCTCCCCCAAACCCCACCTCCTAATACCACCTTGGGGGTTAGGATTTTAACATATGAATTTTGGGGGATGCAAATATTCAGACCATAGCACCCACCCACATTGGGGAGGGCAATCGCCTTTATAGAGTCCACTGATTTGAATACTAATCTCATCTGGAAATACCTGCACAGACACACCCAGAAATAGCATTTAATCTGGGCATCCTCTGGTCAGTCAAGTTGACGCAAAATTAACCATCCCAGTGGAGCCATCCTAAAGACAAGGAGTACAGGAAGACGTGTGTGTGTGTGTGTGTGTGTGTGTGTGTGTGTGTGTGTGTGTGTGTGTGTAGAAGGGTATAATTGGAGAGCTCAGTTGTGGTCCTCAGTGCTAACTTTGAGTTAGAAACTCTTCTCCTACTGCAGCAGCAGTGAGGAAACATCCATCTACCAGCTGTGGTGTCCACAAACCTGGTCCAGGTTGGGGATTCCAGATGGGCAGGCCTGGTGCAGATCTGAAAGGTGGGCATAGAGCCCAGGAGAGAGAGTGAGTGTGGTGGTGTGTGGGTTGGTGGGAATTCCAGGAAGTTGAGGTGTGAAAAGCTGTGCCTTCTGCCCATAACAATGGAGTTTTCTGGGATCCCTTTCCTTTCCCCTCTGGGGGACCTCAGGGTTGGCCTGTCTTGTTCCCTTTCCTTACCCACACCTGTTGTCACCCAAGGTTTCAGTCTCAGTGACTCGCTGAGAGGTTCCTGTGATGGTGGGGAGAACAGTTTTGGTTTAGAATTGGACTGGGGCCCATGCAAGAAGGCTGTGGCTTCCTTGGTGAGAGAAGTAGGGCCAGGAAGGAGAGCTTGGAAGTAACATCCTGTGTGCCCATAGTTTTCCTACCTTTATGGCACTCACACCCTGAGATTTCCTTACTCTCTGGCAAAGTAGTTTCTGTGTCACAAATTTCTAAGTTTTGCAGAACAAGGTATTCTGGAAGCAAAAGGAAAGATTACAGTGCAAGGGCTCAATCCATGGAAAAAAAAAAAATCTCTTATTCCTTGAAATTGGGAAGAAGTTACTTTCCCTATAACCAAAATGCTCAGGGGGGCTCATCTCTGGACTTTACCATGAAATACTTTGATCCCAGGAAATTTTGTCAGGTCAACTTTGGCTTATGGGTCTAAGAGGAGCATGAGGTGGTTGTAGTCAGGAAAAGGCAGATCCCAGAGATAGCTGTGTCTTTAAAAAAATTTATTTATTTATTTATTTATTTATGGCTGAGTTGGGTCTTCGTTGCTGCGCGCGGGCTTTCTCTAGTTGCGGCGAGCAGGGGCTACTCTTCGTTGTGGTGTGCGGGCTTCTCATTGCGGTGGCTTCTCTCATTGCGGAGCACGGGCTCTCTCCGCAGCATGTGGGATCTTCCTGGACCAGGGCTCGAACCCGTGTCCCCTGCATTGGCAGGCGGATTCTTAACCACTGTGCCACCAGGGAAGCCCCCAGAGGTAGTTTTATGAAAAGTAGGGTAGTATGATCTTCAGTGTGGGATGCATTTCCTCCAATCTTACTCCTCTTCTGGCTCCCTGTTACACAATTAATAACATACTTATCACTGGGAATGATATTTGTTTATTGCTTATATCTTTCCTTAGATTAAGAACTTCTTGAAGACATGACCTCGATCTTACACATTTTCCTTCTTTCTAGGGCCTAGTCCGGAGACTGGCATTCGATAAGGGCTCAGTTAGTGTTTGTGGATTGGATGTGAATGATTTTCAGAAACTCCCCTCTTTTTCACGCTTCCTTCCCCTTTTAGAAAGGCCCTCATGCATTCAGACAATGACAGAGGAAGGGAAGGAGAGTGTATCCAGAGCTCTAATGGATCTGATATCTTTGTATTACTTAATCACCTCTGATCCCTCCCCCAGAAAAAGAATCTGTTATTCAGGAAAGCCTCTGAAACTCATGAACATTACGTTCTTAATAACTGATAACGGTGCACTTGCTTATTAAAAGAAATTCTTTTGTTGATACTTTAGGGCTCTAATGTGATTTTTCTTTACCTTTTCTGGTTCTCCCCAAATTCTCTTTCTTTCTAATCTCCTCTGCATGTCTTCCCAGTCATCTAGTCATCGAGAGATTGAATAATTCCCAGCCTCTTTTGATTCTTAGTAAACTCTCCTTTGGGAATTATGTTAAGAAAGAAGCAATGGTCTGTATGTATATGAACAAATCCAAGCAGATGGCAAATTCTGTAAATGAATTCTACTTCTAAATAAAAGAAAACAGTGAATCTTCCAAGGGACAAAGGAGAGGAGCTGGGAAGGAAGGGATCTGGGCCCACACACCTGCAAGCTTGCCCAGCCAGAGTGACTGTACTGTCGTAACTGTGCTTTTGATGTTCACCTTTTTTTTTTTTTTTGTATATGCTCTATTTCCCTTTCAATTTCTCCTTAGATTCCTAGTAAAATTCTTTTGAAAAGCCCAGCATGTGTTGGCTAAACCAAAAGAGGAAGAAGAAAGGGAGTTTTGTGTACATTTAGATTTGAAAACGAGACTCAGATTAATAGTTTGCTATACCCCAGGGCAGTGATTCCTAATTTTGGGGAGGTGCCAGACTCCTTTGAGAATCTTATGAACACTGAGGTGCCAGACTCCTTTGAGAATCTTATGAACACTATGGACTCCTTTCTTAGGAGACTGTACATATGCAAATATTTTTCATTCAGCTTCAGGGAGTCTGAAGGTGCTGTAGATCACAGGTTGAGAATCCTGCTTTAGTGGGTGGGGGACAAACTAAGGGAGAAAGCTTCTGCTGGTGGGTGTCCTCATCTGGCCAACCTGAAATCACTTCCTTTGTAAGCTCATTTTTCTTTTTTTGGTCCCTTGAATTATTTTATTTCATCAAGATCATTATGATTAATAGCTTACATTTATTAAATATTTCTTAGCACACTATCTCATGTAATCCTGCCAACAACCTTAGGAGGTAACTATATTATTTTCATTTTGTAGATGAGGAACCTGAGATTTAGAAAGGTTTAGCAAATTTCCCTAAGCAATTTGCCCAAAGCCAGTGATCCAAATCCAGCCTGTGCTCTTAATCCCTCTGCTAAGTACCTCCACATGTTTTGTGCTCTTTTGTCTTTGAAGATGAGAGTTATTTACACGTCTCACTTATCTGGAATGCTAAGGTGGCCCCGGTTTACCTGGGGTGATTGCAATCTTGTACAGCTGTATCAATTTCTGTAAGCCTCATGTTCTTTGGGGGCAAGTTTCTTTCTGAACTTCCAACTGTCATTCGTTTCTATGTTCTGGGCAAAACCTGTCTCAGCAGGGAATATTTTCCTGATAATAAACGTGAAAAGTTAAGA
The DNA here is from genome assembly GCF_002837175.3 of Physeter macrocephalus. NCBI lineage: Eukaryota > Metazoa > Chordata > Mammalia > Artiodactyla > Physeteridae > Physeter > Physeter macrocephalus. The sequence continues at coordinate 75,771,252 of NC_041221.1, read as the reverse complement.
TGCAAAAAATACAATCTGTTCTCTTTAAAGGACAACTGATCTCCTTCATTTCAGCCACCATTAATTGAGTACCTTCTGTATGCCAGGCACTGTGCTGGTGTCTCAGCAGATCTGTGGGCTTATTGCTCATGTCCTAGTGAGGAAACACGTGCTCTTTTAAGGCAATTGTTGGCTAAAACTCCTGGAATTTTTGAGTTTTTAGAGACTTGGAGTTTTCCTCCGAAATAATGTTAATGGAGTGATCAAAACTTGAAGTGGGGAAGTTTATCTCTGTATTGGGATGTAATCCTCATTAAGGGACAGGGAAAAGTGATTCACCATTTTAACTGGGAAAAGCATTCAACAGCCATGGTGTGGCTGTAGAGGACAGGTGCACATTCATTTTATGATGAGAGCCATTAATAACCGTGGGTCATGTCATTTCATTGATACATACAGTGTATAACAGAACTTCTAAAAGTCAGGGAGCAAAATGGTGATACTAAGAATGAGTTATTATTTGAGAACTCCATTCACTTTTTTCCCCCCAAATCATTACCATTTACAAGTTTACAAGAAGATAACAGTTGCAGAAGTTTCAATATGTCACTCTGTGAAGCATTACTTTTCAGTTAGATCAAATAGCTGTTCTAAATCAATTCCACCTCTTTCTGATTTTGTGTTTTCTTGCATACATAGAAAAACTGTCAATGTTTTGGCTCTATTAGCTGAGAACCTCAGACAGAGTGGAATGATGCAATGTTTTGAAAAGGAAGTAGTTCCTTTGAAAAATTATTTTTTTCCTGCTGTGGTATAGGCTAGAGAACAGAAAAATCCCCGGGGTGCAAGTGGGAGAAAAAAAGAGGGTAGGAAAGCACAGAGATAAACTAGATTAGTATTCCAAGCTATACCTGTCCACACTGAGAAGACTCATTAGTTTTGTTTTTTTTTTTTTTTTTGCGATACGCGGGCCTCTCCCTGTTGTGGCCTCTCCCGTTGCGGAGCACAGGCTCCGGTCGCGCAGGCTCAGCGGCCATGGCTCACGGGCCCAGCTGCTCC